>NW_012267444.1:269987-293934 GCF_000151885.1 Dipodomys ordii
ATTTGATGTCAGTATAACTTGTGGAGGAGATGGGGAAAAACCAGTTGTTTAAGGATACAGGTGGACCTGTTGCAACAATGAGAAGTACAAGTTGTCATATCCAAAACGAGCTCTGTTCAATCTTACTTAACTAAAAGTTATGACTGGTGATTTATAGGTTAATATAAATTAATGATCGCCTTAAGTTATTAAAAAAGAGGAGGAAAAGTATTTTTAATTTTATGAAGAATGACTTTCACTGTTCTGTGAGTGTGAATCAGTAACAGTTAAAGATCTGATATTTGAATGTGGCAGGACTGTAACATTTTCAAAGTAGAAATCTAGCCAATTTTTAAGAAAAAATCAATGTTTCAATTTTGAACTTAAAGTGTATCTGGAACATATGCAGAACATTTTCTTCTTGGTGTCTCCTGCCAAACTTATTATGTATGCCACAATAATTTTCTCTTATGTTTGGGAAGCTCAAGTGTATGGCAGAATAAAGAATTTCTTAATCTATAGTTACTAGTTTTAATGGTAGAATCAAGATAAGAAGTATTTGAGAGACATTTTAAAATTCCTTGCTAAAAATTTTTATGTAGGGCTAGGAGTATGGCTCAAGTAATATAAAGCCTGCCTGGCAAATGTGAAGCTCTGAGATGAAATTCCAGTACTTCCCCCTCTAAAAAAATTATATGTAAAAATGGAGAGTTTTATTCATTTAATTTTTTATGCAAGATTTTCTTACTAAGCCTGAATAATAGGCTTAGTAAGATGATGAGGACTGATAAATCTCCATCTTCTAAAGCTTATATTCTCATGGAATGATGGTGGGAGATGATAATTTCAGATTCCTAAATATCCTGCAGAAAATAAAACACCTAATGAGCTAATGAGTACCTTGCCTGAGATTGGAATGATTTGATGATTTGTTTGGAGTGAAGTCTTATTGGTCAGTTGTTGTAAAGTAGGAAAATCATTCCATATTTCTGAAAAAGAAAGGCTAGTGTAAAAAGGAGGAGCATGAGTGAGATGATAATAATAATAGTGAATGTTGAGTGGTAGAGATTGAAGTTAGGGAGACAGAAACCAGATCAAATCAGCCTCTTGGACTATATAAGTAGTTTTGATTGTATTCCTATTGGGGGTTCTTTGGATGTTTATACATGAGAAGGTTTTAACTCACTTGAGCAAGTTTACTCTGAAGGCTAAAAGGATAATGGAGCAGGAAGCTGGTAGCAAGATGGAGTGAAGCTTGTGAGGAGTGGTGTGAGTCTAGCTGTATACCTGTGCTACACTAATTGCACATGCTGATCACTTGTATGTTTTTCTACTTGTGCATTTGGAGTGTGAAAATTAAGTTCTCTGAAATACTATGTATTAAAGTAGACTCTATAAGACATGAGAATGTTAAACATGACATAAAGTATATATACTGTTGGGGAAAATATTAAGTTAGTAAATTCAAGTTTTTGGGTAAGTTCATGCTAGATTGCCCATTTTCTGCTTTAAAATTTATACTAGTAATAACCACTAAAATATAAAAAAATGATTAAGACCTCTTTAAATATATAGTTGCAAATTAGTTACTGCTTTGTGAGGAAAAATCTGAACATAATTGCTACCTGGTATAAATAAACTTTATAGGTTTAATGTTTTAGTTTTATTTAATGATTCTATCTGCTGGGAATTTTTTTCTAGTCATATCGTCTTGATGCTTGCTGATGATATGGCATGCAATGCTAGAAATCCTAAACCAGCTACTGTGTTTAGTCACAAGAACATGGAACTGAACGTGTATGGAGATGATGTGGAAGTGGATTATAGAAGTTATGAGGTAATTCGTTTAATCTAACAACTTTTTGGAAATGCTATCACTTTTAAGCTCTAAAACAATGGGATAATATTGTTAATTATTTTTCTTAAAGTTCAGTACATAATTGTCACTGAGTCTTGCTGTAATTTTTCTCTAAAATTCCTGTCAGGGACATAATACATGAGTAAAATTCTTAAAGCATGAAGATTTCATCTATGTAGCTAAGATAGAAAAAATTTACATTGCTTTCTATATTAGAGATTTTAGTGGAGTTCATATGTTAACTTTTTCTTACAGGAAATTTTTTCATATTTGTTTTTTATATTTGGTCTAAAACTAGAAATTTAATATTTTTTAATAAAATAATAAACATTTTTAGAAAAACTAGTGAGTAACAAAAAGTTAACCCATGTTTCTAATTAAACATTAAACTTCTTTTAATGTGCTTCCACTCATTTATGTACATATAATTAAAGTAAAAATGTCATTATATTTGCATTGAAACTAATTTTAAAATTTAATACATCATGATTGTGCTTAAAATTTGAAGACATAGTGCATTATATATCTTACACCTAGATAGTATCTATAGTTATTGTAGAAACTTATAAATGTTTAATGAGTTAAATGTGTATAAATGTTTTACCTTTTACTTATTTATGTAATCGTTATAGAATGTAGACTAAAATCCCTACTCCCTTGTTAGTCAACAAGTAGTAGTACTGTTAGTATTATTAGGAATCAGGATACTGATGGCTTATGCCTGGAAGCCTAGCTACTGAGGAGGCTGAGATCCAGAGGATCATAGTTTGAAGCCAGCCTGAGCAGAAAACTCTGAGATTCTGTCTCCAAAATATCCAGCAAAAGCTGAGCTGGTGGTATTGCTCAAGTAGTAGAACGCTAGCCGAGCAAGCAAGCTGAGTGAGTACAAGACTCTGAGTTGAACCCTAGTACTGTATGTATGTGTATATATAAGTGTGTGTATATAAATGTCTATATACATAATTATGTATATACATACACATATATATGCAAAATGTAAATTAATGGACTTAAACACAAATTTATACGCTGTGATCTAGGAAAATGTCTTAAAAGAAAGCTAAATAGATTTGCTTATTTTTAATGTCAGATTATACATTATCTATGTCTTAGCTGTTAACTTTAAGTATTTTATTCTCTATAATTTAAAATATGCCTTCAAAGTATACCAGAAGGCTGGAAATTCCAGATTGGGAAATTTGGCTTAAAGCGTTATGAATTTTTTTACATGTTAAAGATACTCATAAAGAAATCTAACACAATGCATTCAAAAATCAACCATATATATTTATGGAGATTATTTATGGAACTGTTCTCTTTCATGATTAATCTATAATTAAGTAGTTATCTAGTAAGCTGTTATAGTATAACTGGATTTATTTATAAATTTTTATATTTTGTGTCTTCCTAAAGAATTGGCTATGCAAACATGTTCATAATTTTACTTTTTAAGCTTTTGGGTACTTTCTATATTTTGCATAACATTTAAAGTTTTAAATGTAAGAATAACATTTTTCCCCCTAAATAGTTTTTGCTTTGTTCTCTTTGTGACTCTGCCTCTGTTTCTGTCTCTTTGCCTTTTCTCTCTTTCCTATCCAAATTTATAATCCTCTTTTCTTTTCTGAGAGTTAGGATTACAGATGTGCACCCCATGTCCAGAGAGATTTTAGTATTTTTAAAAATAGACATAAAGTTACTTATATTTTTTGTATGTTTTTCAATAGTAAAAATGTTGTACAGGTGGTTACAGTTACGTGATCAAGGTAATGCGTTCATTTCCTATTGAGCACTGTTACCTCCTCCTTTGTTTCCCCCTTCCATTCCTTTCCTCCCATCTCCACAACTGCACAGTTACTTAGAATTTTGTGTTTAAGTAAATGTATTTCAATTGAGCTATAATTCTTTTTGTGCTTTATTTTTAGTTTTTTCTGAGTAATTCGTAGAGAAACGAGGAGTAATGATTTTGAAAGTAATAAAAATAAATTTTGTTTTTTTTTTAGGTTCTATTTTACCTGATATCTCTTAATTTTTTCAGGTAACTGTGGAGAATTTTTTGCGGGTATTAACTGGTAGGATCCCACCTAGTACTCCTCGGTCAAAACGTCTTCTTTCTGATGATAGAAGCAATATACTTATTTATATGACAGGTAATTTCAGCATGTAGATAATGCATAGTATACTATTGAAACTCCAAGGCAACTCACCAGGGGAGCTACTTAAATGCATTAGTGGTTTCACCTTCAAAGAGTTTATTCTGTAGTTGTGGATTGTCATGATCTAGCATTATTTGAAATAATATATGAAAATGGTAGATTGAACATTTTAAATCTGAAATGCTACAAAATCTGAAACTTTTTGGCACCAACATGGATGACAACATTGGAAAATTTCATACCTGGCATTGTAGAAAAGATAACAAAATAGAGATGCACTGAAAATAATGATGTAAGATCATCTTTAGGTTCTGTGGTTCAAGTGTACATAAGACAGAAATTTATGTTTACACTTGGGTTTTATTCCCGTGGTATCTGGGTATGTAGAAATAAATGTAAAACCTGAAAGGTCTGATACTGAACCACTTATAATCTCAAGCATTATCGATAAGGAATCCTTTACCTTGTAACATCTTGTGCTAGTCCATGGTTTCTTATCTCTATGCTTTTTACTATTGCATGTTAATTATTTTTTCCTTATTGTCTTGGTATAGTGTCTCTGACTTCAGTTTTATTGTTAGTTCTCCTACTAAAGTGCTTAAAAATTAAAAATCTCTCTCTGCTGCTCAAATCTTTATAATGATCTTCCATTAATGTATTCTCAAAGCTTATTGTGCAAAAGGATTAACGGTGTGGATGATTAGACCTTATCCTGAAACTTACTCAGTTTTGGTCTAGGGTGAGGCTTATGAAAATTATATTGTGGGCATATTTCTCAAATATGAGATGGAAATATAGTCATCTTTTAATTATACTTTGAGGAATATTGGAAATAAACCACTCCATAATAAAATTTAGTTAAATATTATGCATAGTTTGTTATGATTTTATTATATTATGCAGCCTTAATTCTTGCATTTCTTTTTCTAATAGGTACTTCACTGTTCTGTCCTCTCAAACATGTCCTTACACCATTGCCTTTGCTTATGATGGCTTTCAGTTCACTTTGCCTGCCTGATTACTCCTTATTTTTTAGAGTTAGCTCAGGAGTTTCTTCCTTCAGAGATTTCCTAAGTCTGAGGTGACCTATGTCTCTAGTTACCTGGAACACGTCTTCGTGTACATCTGTTGTCTTAATGTAATTATTAATGGCCCTTCTTTTTACCTCAGAAGTATCCAAAGACACTTCTAGTTTTCTTAACAGGTATAGGCACTGCATTCCTCTTTACACTCTCATGTTAATCTTCAGTTTCTCACATAGCATTTATTTCATTGCTTTCTTATTTAAGTGGCTATTTTCTGTACTGTATTTGAATTCAAAGATATTGCTGACTATATATTTTTTATCAAGAGTGTGTGTTATAGTACCTAAATATAAATATTGATCAAAAGATGTTGAATACATTTCTCAGAGGTTTTCTATTCAACTGATAATAAAAAGGTATAAAATAATTCTTAGATATCATGTAGCAGAACAGTTAATATCCCAATGTAGTAGGTTTGCTTTATAATATTAATTTACAACTGTTTAAATTCTTTTTAGTATATATTTTTATTATAAAGATACTGTACAGAAGGGTTACAGTACAACTGTCTAAATTCTAATTTTTTAATTTATATACTTTATTGACTTAGTACAGTCAATGAAGTCAGGAAAAATTTCATTTTTACCTTATCTAAAAATTATAAAAAAAGTAATATACTTTTTGACAAGAAAAATAAACTGCAGTTTTGTAGCCTAGTTAAGGTACTATAGGCTTTACATTATTTTTATACTTACATTTTTATTTTTATACTTCTATTTGTACTCCTTCAGAGTAATTCTAGGCATAGAAGAAATCCCAGTCATTTTAAGATAGGGCTTAATAAATAATTATCTTACACTGACTACCTGTTTTAGAAATAAAGGTTTTTTGTGTGTGTGTGTGTGTGTGGTGTGTGTGTGTGTTCTAGGGCATAGTTGAATCCATTTTTTACCTATTGTCTGTGGCTACTATTACCCTAGTGGCAGAGAGTCCAGCAGCTGTGACCGAGCCCACATGACTTGCCGCCCTAAAACATTTGTTATCTGATCCTCTACAGAAAAGGCCATAGAAAGGCTGATTATAATATGATAATGAAAATAGCTTACAGTTATTGAAGCACTGTTCTGAATTATTAAGAATTATTATTACCTCATTCATCCTCACAGCAGTCTGATGAGGGTGACATCCAGGGCTACTGCATATAGTTGTCTCTAAATGTAGGAAGAACATACTATGTTTTTTCCCTACAAAGGAATAATCACTAGCCACATGTATCCAGAGGAAGATATGAAGCGTTTTTTGTTAACTTTGTTGCCCAATGGAAAAATGTCTTTAAAATAATCTGTGCAAAAGAGCTACATATATAAGTAAGCTTGTGATGGTCTGGCTGATATTTTTCTTACTTTATGTCTGAAGAAAATGAGCCATAGTTTCATTTTCGTAAAAGAATAGTAAGGTGCACAGTGTTTGAATCCAGATAGACTTCCTCTTTTGTGAATACTAAATATGTGTCACAATCTTCTGACTAGCCCTCATGGAACCATGGGCAATGATCATGAATCACATTAATTGTTGAGAGAGACCTGCACTTCCTAGAACTAATAGCATACTAAATATATGCTAAGTGGTGCTAGCATACCAAGGTGCCAGCTGGTGTTTTCAGCTCATTTTTCACCAAAAATGTTTGACTTACTAAAAAGGTAGAATAAAATTTTAACATAATAAGAACCAGTGAAAGAGCATATGAATGTGGTTGAATCATAGAAATACTTGAATTATAGAAAACCTCTAAGGGAGCCAGATACCAGTGCTCATGCCTGTAATCCTAGTATTCGGGAGGCTGAGAAAGGGAGGACTGTGGGTTTCTTCCAACCAGGGCAGAATCTGTAAGACTATCACTGGAGAAAGCTGGTGGCACACACCTAGCTATGGCAGACAGCCTGCAGGAACAAGATTATGTTCAAGGTACATTTCTGCAGGAATCAAGACTCTTGTCTCAAAAATGATGACTCCAAAAAGGGCCTGGAAGCGTGACTCAGTGGTAGAGTGCCAGCTTAGCAAGTATGAAGCCCTGAGTTCAAACCCCAGTATTGAAAACAAACACTCTTAAAAAGAGACTGAGGGCATGGCTAAAGTGAGAGCACCACCTGCCTCATAAGTACAGACCCAGAGTTAAAAATCAAAAACAAATTCAGATTTAAAAATTTTTCACTTTTACTTTTGGTGGTGGTATTGGGGTTTGGACTCAGTCATTGTACTTGCTTGTCAGGCACTCAACTATTTGGGCTCTTCCTCCAGCCCTTTCTTGATTTAGCGTTTTTCAATGGAGTTTTGATATCTTGATATTTTCCCAGAGCCAGTATCAGAACAGGATTTTTCTACTGGTGCCTCCTGAATAGCTGGGAAAATAGTTGTATACCACATATCTGGCTTATTGGTTGTGATGGGGTCTTGCTAACCTTTCTGGGCTGGCTTCAAAGTGATCTTTCCGATCTTCTCATTCTGAATGCATGTGTGAACACTGCACCCAAGCCCTTTATCTATTATTTTTTAGATAGCTATGCTTATTCTCTTTTTAATTGATAAGATAAGCAATTATATTTATTTGTATTTGCCATCCATATTTTAGCATTTAAAGAATAAGTGTATTGAAATATTGCAACAAATTTAAGTAAATGGATGTATAACTATTAAATTTATATTGTAAAAATATATGTGCTTTATCTTTTTGCTCTTCTTACAAGGTCATGGGGGAAATGGTTTCCTGAAATTCCAAGATTCTGAAGAAATTACCAACATAGAACTTGCAGATGCTTTTGAACAGATGTGGCAGAAAAGACGGTAATCAGCCAGTGATTCCTTTCATAAATTAATACCAAAGTTTTCCATGATAGATTTTTTAGTTCTTATTTTACAAGATTTTTATTTACTTTAATCATTTTTTTCTAGCCTTTAAATTTATAGTTAATATTTCCATTGAACTGACTTTTTAAAAGGAAACTTCAGTTATTACATAACATGAAAAACATCATTGACCTGTAGGATCACATCTCTTGTTCTTTAGCATCTTTTTTTTAATTAAGAAGAAATAATCCCTCTAACCAAATGTCCTCTTATTTGTGGAGATTCTGAATATCTATTTGATTTTCAACTTATCCCCAGTCTTACTTTCTATGACATTTTCTGATTCCCGGGAAGATAACATAATCCTGTTTATTGGATAGTGTGGTTTAATGTTCTATTTTCTGGGAGCAATGTTGTTTAGCCCCAGTATGGAGGAAAATCTATCTCCTTCTACTTTCCTCTCAACAGCTAACCATCTTATAAAATAGATCTGATTGTACTATTATTTCACCAAAATAAACAAGTATAAGTACACTCTCTTGTTATATACTTGGGTAACTTCCTCAAGTTTTAAAGATTCAAACTTCAAATGAAATCTTTATAAATCAAACCCTACCTTACCCTTTGAAATCAACTCCTCTCTGTTCTCCCAAATTTACTCCAGAGTAAATTTAGAACTGCTTTTTCCTTAGCTGGCATGTAGTTTTATTTTTTTCTGTGAGATAATTTAATCACCTTTATTGTCTGTATCAGATACCATCACCTGACCTGTTTCTCTTTGTGTTTCTCTTATTCCTCTGTCAGGGCTCAGAATCCTTTGACTTTGTTACATCCTCAGCTCTATGGAGGCAGAAATTTTCTGTCTCATTTTATATAGTATATATATATATATATATACACACACACACACACACACACACACACACATAGTATATATACATATATACAATATAGATAGTATGCATATATACAGTATATATACTGTATATATTATATATTATATAGTATATGTATGCATACACACATATATACACAAAAGTTATATGTGAATAATGACACATTTTATATATTGGATATATATTAAAATAACATTAAATACTGAAATGTTTTCTATAGTATAGTTTTTATAGATGTGTATTTTTGTGGGTACTGGCATTTGAACTCAGGGCTTCAAACTTTCAGCTTGTGTGAACCGGTACTTTAGCACTTGAGCCATACTTCTAGTAGGTAGTTTTGCTGGTTAATTGGAGATGGAGACTTTTGGACTTTTCTGCCTGGCCTGGATTCAAACTCATCTTTCAGAGCTCAGCCTTCTGAGAAACTAGGATTATAAGCATGAGCAACTAACAACCAGCTTGTTTGTTCATTTCTGTTTTTTTGAGACAGAGTGTTATTATGGGTGGTCTTGAGATTATAATTCTTCTTCTGTAGCTTCTTCAGAAGTTGGGATTACAGATGTGATCCACCAAACCTGTTTCTCAATAAATTAAAATGTATTAAAATTTAGTTATATGTTTGTTTGTCTTCCAGTTATATTTAGTTGAGTATGATAACTAAGTCACATATATATACAAACACAGATGTGCATAAGTGTATATATACATCTGTATATATATGTTTGTAAATCTAGCTTAGTTTCCAGTTCAACGTAACTGTCAAGTAGTTGTTAAGCTGAACATTTGTTTGAATCATACGGCAGTAGTTAAGGAAGAAGACAAAGTTGAGGCAGCTACTTCGTGGCACAATCACTATTCCTTGTTTGGGTGGTTTTTCGAGACAGGATGAGTACTTTAACTTTTAGCTAATAAAATGGCTAAGATGATATCTTATGTTCTAAAAGTATTGTAGAAATATTTGTATATGGTAGACAGCATGACTCACTCAAAGATATCATTACTTTCCTTTCAGCTATAATGAACTACTGTTTATTATTGACACTTGCCAAGGAGCATCAATGTATGAACGATTTTATTCTCCTAACATAATGGCTCTAGCTAGTAGCCAAGTGGGAGAAGACTCACTTTCGGTAGGTGTATCTCCCAGTTTGTAAACTCCAATGTCTTTGGAATGTATAATTATTTCTTCAATGACTTACATGCTTTGTGAATGTATCTGCCATTTCTTATTCTTAGACTTTAAATATAAGAGGTAACTTTGGTTTTGTCTTAAACATTTTGTTATAATTGTAGAGATATGTGCTAATTTTTCTTTCTTTTCACAGCATCAACCTGATCCTGCAATTGGAGTCCATCTTATGGATAGGTACACATTTTACGTCTTGGAATTTTTGGAAGAAATTATTCCATCTAGCCAAAATAACATGAATGACCTTGTAAGTATTTGCTTGGTTTGATTAGAACACATTAGTACAGTAATCTTAATGTGGTATGTGATTATGCATATATCAGTCTAATAAGATTGTGCCTCTCCCAGAATCTCCCTGGAATTTATTTTACCTTTTCAAAGTTTCCATAACTTTTCTTTTGTAACATTTATCACAGTTGGCCTTTTATTGACCTTACTAATTGAGTGGAATTCTTTCAAATTTAATTGGAAGTTTCTGGAAAAAAGAAAGACCTTATATATTTTTATGTACTCTACCCCTTGTAATATAGTCTTTCATTTATTTATTTATTTTTTATTGTGAAAATACTGTACAGAGGGGTTACAATTACATGGGCAAGATAGTGAGTACATTTCTTATCAAGCATTGTAGCCTCCTCCTTTGTTTCCCCTTCCCATCCCTTTCCATCCTCCCCCTGCCCCCCCACCCAATTAATATAGTCTTTTTAACATGCCTGTTGAACTTAATTTTTTTCTTCTGATTTGTTCTGGGTTGGTTATATTTTTACACTATATCAGCTTTGAAGTAGCTGTTGAAAATAGTCCTAATAAAAAGCTTGAAACAGATCTCACCTGGATAATTGCTGTCTGTCAACGATTTTCACTGTTTTTCTATTAACTATGGCTTGTTCATTTATTCACAAGCATTTGTTCTTTTTTATTTCTTATTTTTTGTTTTATTTTAGCTTGATGTCTGCTTTGTAGCACAGGCTGGCCTAGAACTCACCATCCTCCTTCCTGTGCCTTCCAAATGCTGTGAAATTATATTGGAAAAAATGAGGGAACCATTTTGGAAATTGATCATAGAATTCCTTACTTATATCTTATCTTTTCACATCCATTAAAATTTTTTTCTAATGGCTATATTAATTTTTTTTCAATAATAATGATCCACTGTTTTGCAGCTTACTAGGTACAGTGATTTGATATATCTCTAGAATGTCTGTGTAATACCACTTGTTTTCTGTTAAAAATGTATAGTAATATTATAGTAATATTTGTTGGGTACTAGTTGTGTACTGTATTAAGGTACTTTGGTAACAGCAGAAGTAGAAGCCCTAGTTACTAGCTCCTTAAGGTATAGAGTGTCATTGGTAACCATTGAAAGAGATATTTATAAATTGTTCCCTGTTATATGAAATCTTCCTGGACACTTCAGACAATCTCTTTGAAAGTGACATATACCTCTCTTTTGCTTTCAATATTAAACTGTAATCGTTTACATCCATGATGTTTCCCTCAAGGATCTAAGCTTCTTAATTAAGAGTTGTAAAAGACTGTGCTTTATATTTTTTCTTTATCTTTACAGCTCAATTGTAAAGTACTTGGTATATTTGTAAATGCTCACTGAACATTTATATGCTAAGGGATGACAGCAATTTGTATAATACACATTTGTATAATACTTTCTTTAAATATAATAAGGTTAATGAGGTAACCTCTTTAGATTGAGAGACTATAATGTATTTGTTGACTTAATGACGGTTGTATGTATGCTTATGTATATAATATTTACTATTGTTACTTGTTTTTCCAGTTTCAAGTATGTCCCAAAAGTCTCTGTGTATCTACTCCAGGACATCGTATTGATCTTTTTCAAAGGAATCCTAAAAGTGTCCTAATAACTGATTTCTTTGGAAGTGTACGGAAAGTGGAAATTACAACAGAGACTATTCGTTTGAAACGGGATTCAGAGATCTTGGAAAGCAGGTATTCCTATTAATATTTCAATAGAGTTTACTCTCAAAATTATAAAGATTAATGAAAACTTAAGAGATTAAAATGAGTGTTTATAAGTAGTTTCACATTCTGTCAGTCCTCACTGTGAACATAAGCTGTAAATACTGATGGGAGGCGAGGGTTATGATTGTAGATTATGTTGGTGTTCCAGAATTGAGTAATGGTTGTAGTGAACCTGAGAGTTGTTAAAAAGGCATCAAATTTCCTACAGTTCTTCACAGAGATAGGTATTTCTGTTGAGGCTCTTGGTAACACAGTAGGTAAAGATAGGAGAGATGTGTGTCACTCACTCACTTCTGGAGGAGTGGATTGTGTGTCAGCAATGTGTGCATACATGTTCATCTAAGAGAGCTTGAGAGAAATTGGTTGACTGGGTATGTGAAACAGTTTAAATATAATGCTTAAGGTTAGTCCTATATATCTTGCCATATTCGTTTTATAGTTTTCCTTAAGTCTAAGGCGATAAAAGATCATATATACCTTTCTTTAATTATCTTAACATTGAATTAATTTTCTTAATAGTTGAGAACTGGCATATTACTTGTTCTGTGCTAAGTTTCTATTCTCTCAACAAATGATGTTTATATAGTAGTAAGTAGATACTAGAAATGATTTCAGTGCAATTCTACTGAGTTTTGCTACATATTCTGGAAGAATAGAATTTTACCTCTTTAATTTTTTTGTGTATTTTGTGAATGCAAAAGTGGTTAATGCTGAAGGTTATTTTAATTTATCTTTGAGTAGAAAATAAAGTTTAAACTTAGTGTCTCAGCACTGCTGAATTGGAGCACCCTCTAGTGTTTATATATAAATTTTTTTTTTAGGATGTTGCTCCTTACCAAGTGGTTTCATAATTACTAGTACAAACTGGGCTTGCTGGTATGTGCCTATACTACCTACTCAGGAAGCTCAGTCAGGAAGATTGCTTGTGCCCAGGAGTTAGGTTTCAATGTAGACAACATAGACCCCATTTTTAAAGCAAAACAGTTACTCATCTGCTTTATTGAATTAATTTGTGAAAATTGAGTTCCTATTGTGCTCTGAAAATTTTGAAACATATCTCATTGCATATAGGTGCTACATACATATAGGTACTACAAACATATCTCATTGCATATAGGTGCTCCTTGGAACTAGTATAAAAACTAGAAGTTTATTTAGATGAGATCATTGTATCCAGGATGTAGATGGGAATTTTATTTAGAGAAAAATGTCACCAATAATTTGGTATCAGAAAGTTTCTTAAGAAAATTATAGGTTAGAATATCTATATGTCTATATCTAGATCTATATATATATCTATGTATATATCAAACCTTAGGTAAAGTATCAATACAATGTTAATAAAACTGATAATTATAGTTTTAGAAATGTTTCTATATAGACTAAAGGAAACAGCGTAGTTCATTGGTTCAGGTCTACTCTTCTGATATTTTGTGTCTTAGTCTAGTAGTTTAGTGTACATCACTAATAAGATATAATGAAAAACTAGTACCTAGAACTGACCTGGAGTAGCAGTATGAAATAAGAATATTTTTTCTTTTCTGAATTAAAGGTAATTAAAGGTTTACTTATTTATTTATTTATTTTTGCTGGTCCTAGGACTTGAACTCAGGGCCTTGACTATCCCTGAGCTTTTGTGCTCAAGGCTAGTGCTCTATCACTTAAGCCATAGCTATACTTCTGTCTTTTTGTGGTTAGTTGAAGAAAAAAGCCTCATGGACATTCCTACCCAGGCTGGTTTCAAACCACAGTCCTCAGATCTCAGCCTCCTGAGTAGCTGCTAGGTTACAGGTGTATGCCATTGGCACTCAGGCTCTGAGTATTAAAGTTTTAGTAAAGGCAAAAGTACAATGCTACATTGAACATGAAATACAGATATCTCTTTGACACACTTATTTAATTTCCTTCAAATATATACCCAGAAGTGAGATGACTGGATATGGTAATGCTGTTTTAATTTTTTGAGAGTCGTGCACACTATTTTCTATAATAGCTGTACTAATGATTTTCCTTTTAAAACTTGTCAACATATCTCTTTAATTTGTCTTGCTCTGATTGTGTTGTTAAACATTGTTTTCATATATCTGTTAACCTAATTATGTCTCTTTTTCTATAAACATTTCATTCATTTTCAATTTTTTTCCAAAATTGATTGTTTCAAATAACTACTAACTTGAATTGCTTATTTTGGATTTTAACCCTTTATCATCATGTATTTATGATTTATGGATATATTCATCTATTTTGTAGATTGTTTTTTCACTGTTGATTGTTTCTTTGGTTGTGCAGAAACTTTTTATTTTTACTTTCATTGTATTTGTGGCCATATCATTGCCAAAACCACTGTCAGGAAGCTACTTTCCCATGTTTTTATCTAATAGTTTTGTAGTTTCAGATTTTTTTTTTTATTGTGAAAATACCGTACAGAGGGGTTACAATTACATGGGCAAGATAATGAGTACATTTCTTATCAAGCATTGTTGCCTCCTCCTTTGTTTCCCCTTCCCATCCCTTCCCGTACCCCCCCTCCACACCCTCCACCTGGTCCGCCCCCCACACCAAAGTTGTAAAGTTCGTTTTTCCGACATAAAGACTTGTACATCTCATTGTTGCAATGGGTCCACCTGTATCCCTATTTAAACGATTTGTTTTTTCCTTCCCCTCCACAAATTATACCAACATCAAATACATTGAAAGCAGGGATTATACCATGGGGGAGGGACATACAAAGCAACAAAGAAATCATGTTATAAATATGTTAGAAACAATTGCATGAAAGAAAAAAAAATATTTGAATTCTTACTTTGGGGTTCATTTCCCTAACATCAACTTATCTGACCTTTTCTGCTTGACTCAGATTTTTTTTTTAATGCTGATCCTGGGCACAGCCTAGGCACTCACTGTCCCTGTGTTTTCTTTTGCTCAAGGCTAGCACTATACCACTTGAGCCACATCTCCACTTCCAGCTTTTTTGATAATTGGAGGTAAACGACCTGGGTTGGCTTCAAACAGATACCACAAGTTTTTCCTAAGGTATACATTTTTCTACTCTTTCATTTTCTTCAAGATACCTTTTGAAGAGTAGATTTAATGTTGATGGATTTCATGGATCAATTTTTCTTTATCTTTAGTGTTCTTTGTTCAAGAAATTTTTGCCTAATCTAAAGTCAGAAAGATTTTCTTTTGGAAAATCTTTATAGCTTTAACTTTTACTTTTGGCCTCTGTCTATTTTGAATTAACTTTTGAGTTTGATATGAGGTAGGGTTTGAAATTTTATTTCTGAATCACTTGTCTGTTTCTTAAAGAATCTCAGTAGGAATATTTACTGGGATTTCAATTAAGATTAAATTGGTTATATCAACTTGGAGACTATGGATAACCTAATGATATAGGGTTCTCCAATCCATAGATAGATCTCAACAGTTATTTAGATATTAATTTTCCATTTGTTTGTTGCTCAAATTTAGAAGTAGAATTGATTTTTTAAATCATTCTGTATTTTGAGATCTTATTGATTCTGATGTTGGTAAATCAAATCCCATTGTAAACTTTTATTTTTTTAAGTGGCGATTGATTCACAGGCTGGTTGAAGAGTTGATATGGAAATATGAAGGACTTATTATTAATGTATTAATTCATTGAATGCATGGATTCCAGTATATTTTCGCTTTTAGGAAATGAAGTCAGAAGTTAATTGTACACAAGTTCAACAAGAAATGTACTCACTACCTTCCCTATGTAACTATAACCCCTCTGTATATCACCTTGACAATAAACTTAAATTTAAAAAAGTTAAGAGTAGATATTACAAAAACTGCTCAGAGTTGGATAAAATTGATTGTGAATAATATATTATTCAGTGAAAATTACTCATACTAAAATATAAGATTGTAAACTTCATGAAGCAAAAAATCAAGATAGCACAACTAATAGTTGACAGGATTTCCCTCTTTTCCTTATACTACTATATTTTTCAAAGTGATTAATTCTAACCATCAATCACTATAATTCTGTATTATCTTTAACACTTTATTTTTCATTTATTTTATGTTACTTATGGCCATTTATCACTTCATTTAGGGTTTCTTTATAATGGAACTTCAGGAATTTAGAAGTAGCTCATTTGATTTATAGATGTTAACTGATAAGTAATTTATCTAATTTGTCCTTTTTGCATACATATAAAGTATTTAATACACATAACATATTTAATATATACCTTTATAAAGTATTGAGCATTTTGTATTTTTAGCTTAATTTTCTATAATTAATTAAAAAACAAACTCTGAGATGCCTTATGATTTTTAAGAAATCAGTGTATATAAATGGTATAACATAACATGATAGTGTATCTCTTTGTAGAAATAAATCATCTCCAAATATAAGTTGGTAAATATTATGCTTATCAGTAATAATACTTTCCAACTAATGCTTATCAGCCTTTCCAGATTTATTAATTAAAGAAAATTAACTTGAATACTAAATAATATAATTTAAAGTTTTAAGTTACATATAATCTAAAAATTCAGTGATAGCATTTATAAATCATGAGAAGTCAATCCACAGGGACATATATAGTGCCAGGAGTAGGGTTTGAACTCAGGGCCTAGGCACTGTCCTTTAGCTTTTTCGCTTAAGGCTGGTAACAGCTCCAATTCCTACTTTTCAGTGGTTAATTGGAGATGAGTCTCTTGAGTTTGTCTACTTGGGCTGGTTTTGAATCCCCATCTTCAGATTTTAAGCCTCCTGAATAGCTAGGAATATAGACGGCCATTGATGCCTGGCTGAGAATAGATTTCTGAATTATATAGAAAATGTGTC
Organism: Dipodomys ordii; assembly: GCF_000151885.1. Classification (NCBI taxonomy): domain Eukaryota; kingdom Metazoa; phylum Chordata; class Mammalia; order Rodentia; family Heteromyidae; genus Dipodomys; species Dipodomys ordii. Next base: position 286,755 of record NW_012267444.1, read on the forward strand.
ATCACACTTTTAAGGTTTCTTCTAATTCTTTAAGTCTGTATTTGCCATTATCTAGATTGTCATTATGTTACTCCACTCTACTAATGAAGCCTTAATTTTCTAAGTAAGAATAGATTTGATGTCTATAATCTGATTTTTCAGAGAAGAATGCAGCATGGTAGTAAAAACAAGGCCATTGGAGTATGCCTTTTCTAGCTTTATGACCTTGGGTAAACCACTTGAACTTCTCTGTTTCTCCTTCCATAAAATTGGGGTGGAAAGTGTACTTCATAATAGCGTTTCAGAGTCAGTTTTCCTTTTGCTTATAAAATGCTTGATTCTGTGTTTTAAATATTGAGTGTTCAGTATGTGTTGCTAATATTAGGAAAGCTTATATATACCACAAAGATGAACTATTATTATAATTCCATTTTCTTTGTTTGCTTATTTATTCCAATTTTATTCATAATAAACCATTTTTCTGAAATCTGAAGGATTCTCAATGGTATAAATACTATAAAGGGAAAGGGAAGAGGGACAACGTAACAGTGAGACAAAGGCCAAAGGGTGAACCTTTACAACAGCGATACTCACAAGACAGGATGTTGGAAATGAACTTTATAAATTGGGTGGAGGAGGAAGTTGGGGGGAGGGAAAGTGGGAGAAAAATGAGGGAGGGAATAACAGCGTTCGACAAGAAATGTACTCTTGTACATGTATGCAACTGTAACCCCTCTGTACATCACCTTGACAATAAAATTAAAAAAAGAAAGAGAATTGGTAAATTATGTTGTACCAGTAGGTGGCAGTAGTGTCATACATTTGTATAAATGGAATCTTTAAATGAGTTATACCCTTTAAATCACAATGTTTGTTCCTTCAGATCACTAATGGGAGGGAAAATTTGGTATTGAATTGTCAGTTTGAAAAGGAATGGTTAAAAAAAAGAATTTCTGTATGTGTAAGTTGTTTTGCTTTAAGAAATTTAGCAATATACAATAAAATAGCTAAGTTTATAGGTACTATTGAGTTACTACTTTTCTGGTATTTAAAAAAAGTACATTAGTTTATATATTTTTGAGTATCTTACAAGAAATTGAAGAACCCAAAAAAGTTAAGAGTTTTGTTTAAGATTTATTTGTTACTAATTAGTAATTCAGTAATCTGTCTCTGTAGCTTAGTGGAAAAAAATCCAAAATTAATTTTTTTTTCTTTTTTGGTGTGTGTGTGTGTGTGTGTTTTCAGGTACTAGGGCTTGAACTCAGGGCCCAGGCACTGACCCTGAGCTTCTTTTGATAAAGGCTAATGTTCTACCATTTGAGCTACAGTACCACTTCCAGCTTTTCTGAGTAGTTTATTGGAGATAAGAGACCTATGGACTTTTCTGTCCAGGCTGGCTTTGAACCTCAATCCTCAGATCTCAGCCTCCCAACTACCTAGGATTACAGGTGTGAGTTACCAGTTCCTGGCAGATTGAGGTGTTTTTCTTTTTTTTAAACATTCTTTTTTTTCCTTCATTGGGTTACAGAGGGGTTACAATTACATGAGCAAGGTAATGAGTAAATTTCCTATCAAGCATTGTTGCCTCCTCCTTTGTTTCCCCTCCCATCCCTTTCCATCCCCCCCCCAAAAGTGGTAAAGTTCGTTTTTTGACATAGTGTCCTGTACATCTCATTGTTGCAATGGGTCCACCTGTATCTCTATTTAAACAATTTGTTTTTTCCCTTCCCCTCCACAAATTATACCAACATCAAATACAGTGAAAACAGGGGTTATACCGTAGGCAGATTGAGTTTTTAAACAAGTTATTTATGTAGAAAACACATTGTAGCTATCAAAGCAAGAGGTAGAAGATACTTATGTTAATAATATCAATCTGTGATTTCATTTTAGAAGTTGCCATTTTTTAAAATCATAGTATTCCTTTTATCTAGTTTTCAAGTATTCTACAGGATAGGCATTGTTGTATTGCCTTGCCAGTGCTGGGAGAGACCTTTGAAGCACCATGACACAGTAGTAAGAGCATGATGCTGAATGGACTTTCATTCATATTTTGATCTAGTTACTTTTTTGAGTCTTTGGGCCTATTCTTCAGTCTCTCTGAAGCTTTGTACCTATAGAATAATTGTAAGAATTGAGGATAATATATACAATGAGTACACTTGCCATCTAAAACTTAGCTTAATCACATCTTTTTTTCAATGCAAAAGATTCAGTAGAGTATTAGCCTCTTTACTTGGTATATAGCTTGATTTGCACTTTTTTCAGCCACACTACATAGCTCATTCTGACAGGAATTGTTAGCTTGGTCTTCTTATTACCTAATCTGGGAAGCTGATCAAACAAACAAACAAACAAACAAAAACAGCAACCTTTTTCTGGGGCCTGCAAGATAGAGCTTCCCGGCAGCCCACTGCTGAATGCTAGTGTTAGGTAGAAGCTCTTAAGGGAACTTTTCTTAAAAGTAGGGGAGTCTGGTGGAGCCAAAGCCCTCGTGTTAAGTAAAAGTGGAAGTCATGACTGCATAAGTGATTATCACATATAAATCAAGAGTTCTGAGTCAGAATAGTCTACAAGGGTCAGGGCAAAAAGCTGTGGATCCATTTGTGTTTATCACATATACATGGTATGTCATCAATATTATGTATTATAAAGTAAATAATATTTCCAGTATTCAGTAAATCCCAAACACTGTTCTAAGAATGTTGAAATTATTAACTTGTTTAATCATCAAAACTGTAAGATAGGTAGTAATGTTACAAATGATTACAGATAATAGAGAGATTTGTATCTTGTGGCATTATTAAAAAGTGGAAGTGCTAGCTATCTGCCTTTACATACATACTGCTCATCCTTACTACCCTTCCAGGATTTATCATGGAACTTAGTTAGTCATTAAATTCAGATGGACATGAATAGGAACAAGAATAGCCAAGGCCATGTAGATGACTAAGCAGAAACAGTAGTTGTGAGAATAATATTTATACTTTTATAAGCCTGTAATTTAAAAAATAATATGATATCCATCCAATTAGGTAAGAATGCAAAAGATTATAAAGTCTTAACAGAGCCATGCATAAAAATAAATAATGGATAGGATTTTATTTTTTATTTTTTTAATGTTTTTTATTGTGAAAATACTGTACACAGGGGTTACAGTTGCATGAGCAAGATAATGAGTACATTTTTTTAATCAAGCATGGAGGGAAGGATAAGTTAAAAAATCATGCTGAAGCAATTGTTTCTCAGCAAATCTATTTTAATACAAATTTTCTTTCACAAATATTAGAAAATCTGAAAAAGGCTAGAAAGAAAATATTTTAGCTTTTGTTGAACTTATGGTGTTGGCTACATTCACTCAACTCTGTTATTATATTACAACACTAAAATTTGAATTTGATATAATTATGCTATAAAATATTCTTTTGACTTCATGTTCTTTTAGGTTATACCATTAGCTCACAAAACAAACAAAAACAAATAAAATGAGAGGCTGTATTCAGGCTCATATAATTGAATGAAAAGATAAGTTACTGAATTATAAACAGTATATAAAAAATTGTGGATCTTCTTTGTGTTTTTCCTGTATATATAACACAAGATAAAACCACTAGGACAGTGCACATATACTCAGAGAATTAGTAGTATAAAGTATAGAGTTAAGTACTCAATATTATTTTGACAGTTTTTTCCCCTGATACTATCCTCTGCTCACTCTCACCAATTTATTTGAAAATTGCCCATGGTACTACTAAGGTAATTCCTTGCAATTGAAATTACTTACAATTCCTACCAATCAGTAGACTGTTTGAACATTCAGAAGTTTAACTTCTACCCTCAAGTGAGAACCAGAGCTTAGTTTTCTGGGATTTTATTCTACTTGCTTTACTAAGTTACTTGGGAGATATTCTTTGAAACTGCATTGTAAGCTGATAATAAGTAAAACACATTTCAACAGTTGGGCCATAAATTAATGTAACCTTAATTCACATGAGAGCTAACTTTCTGATCTCTATCTCATTTTAGGTTTCCTTCCTCTGGCTCATCTATTCCTTGAGCTTTTAGAGTAATAATAGCCAAAGCCATATTTTTGTATCTTTTCCCTCAATTTTTTAGTATGGTAATTAGAAAAAGGATGATGCAGAGCATCTGGGTAGGAATCTCATCTCAAGGGAGATGATGCAATAGGGGTTTTCTTGGTACCTTTCTACAATTGTGATACAACTAGAGTTCTCTTTTTCTTCCAGTATCTTTAAATTTTTAGTAATATCAGCGTCATATTTGTCAGTTGTATTTTGCCCAATATGTGTTATCAACTATATGACTACTTGAGCATGTTAGAAATTCAGTTTAATTCAGGGGCCAGCTGCTCTACTTGTAATCTTAGCTACTCAGGAGGCTGAGATGTGAGGATCACAGTTTGGTCCATAGAGAAAGCCGTGAGACTCTTATCTCTAGTAAACAATTAAAAGCTGGAAGTGGAACTAAGGTTCAAGTGGTAGAGCACCAGCCTTGATTGAAAAAGCTAGGCTCAGCCCTGAGTTCATGCCTCAGTACTGGCACCAAAAAAGAAAAGAAAAGGGAATTAGTTTAAAATTAGAATATTTTTTCTGCCTTTTTAAAAGATTGTGATAAACTAATTTGATTTCTCTTTTATATCCTAGTGCTTTTAAGTAATTAGAGGTTATACTAAGCATTGGGTTAGACTGGGATATTTAAGGAACTTCGTTCTATTGGTTTTGGGTTACTCTAGATAATGTGTTTGAGTTATTTATTGATTTTTAATTTTGGTTTGTATTATGTCTACTTTTCTATTGTTTTAGTTGAATTTATTTTCAATGTTTGGAAAGATGCTTTAGACTTTAGTCTGCAATAAGCCATGTCACTTTATACTTTAATAATCTAAGTTCTCTATGACATTATAGAATAAAAACTTTACTCTTTCTGAGTCAGAGATGATCTTATGCATGGGCATGGTAAAGAATTTTACAGTGTTATTTCTGGAGTGCTTGGATAACACAGAGGACAAAGATTTTTTTGGAGGGTACTAGGCATTTATGGAAGAGAAAAAAGAAAACAAAAGAAACGGTAATTTCATAGGTTTCATCATTTGCCAACTGTATTTTATTTATACAGAGGATTTAGAAACTATTTAATTTCATTTTCATTTGGTATGGTAACATTATTGTATTGGACTTAAAATTCACAGAATCAACAAGTTTTATTTGTTGTCTTCTACAAACAATCTTAAAAATGGTCAGGTAAATAAAGATTACACAGCTTTTTCTATGCATAAGTCAGCCCCTTATTAAATTAATAAAACAGGCCTTAGTGAAGGACGTAGGAATGAGATAATGGAAAAAGGATATTCTTGGAGTGTTGGATGAAAGACCTGGAGTGTTGAAAAATAGGAATAGTAGCATGACTTTAATAGAAACAAGAGAGTCAAAAAATGACATTGAAATATCAAATAAAAAGGAACAGAGAGAAAAATGTTTGGCAGGCTCCATTGTATTTAGTTTGGTACTTGAACTAGAAAAACCATAAATTAAATACAGAATATTTGAAAGTTATAATAGGAAGCTTTGCAGAAATAAGACACTGAACTTTGATACTGAAAAGATCTCTATCATCTGTATACTGGAGAGCCTTGATCTAGAAAAGCCAACTTTTACATCCTAGTATTAACCTTAAAATGAAAAGGATGTCTGAACCTTCAGGAGTGACATTGATCAACATACGTTGTATTCATAAACTGCTTTGTTAAATGACAATTCTTTGTACAACTAAAGATAATAATGAAAAAAATTTTAAAAAGAAATAAAAATCCAAAAAATAGCAAGAATTGGAAAATAGATTAATGGAAATTATTTGAATGAAAAGAACATTCCACAACTAGCATCTCTTTCTTTCTCTGTCTCTCTCTGTCTCTGTCTCTCTTTCTCTAAACAACATATAAAAAAAACAATAAAAAATAAAGTAGTCATGTTAAATGCTGGTGGCTCATGCCCACAACCCTAGTTACTCAGGAGGTTGAAATGCAGAGAATCTCCCTTTGAAGCTAGCCCATGCAGAACAGTCCTCAAGATTCTATCTCCTATCATCTAGCAAAAAGCTGAGGCAGGGAGGGGCATTGCTGAAGAGTTGAAACTCCGGTGCTAGTAGTTGCATACAATACACACTTACCATGTGTAATCACATTAACTGATTGTGAAACACTGAAAACATAAACATTCATATCTGTAGGGATCCTTAAGATTACATGAACTCTACACTAGGAGCATCTTTGACAGAATATTGCAGTTCTAAAGAAAATTTTCAAATAGATTTTTGGTTGCTAAGTGCTGAAATAATTAGATGTGAACTCTCCTGATAACTACAACTGACTTACACATAATTCAGCAGAAAGTATAAAAATAGAAATGTTATGAATTTTCCATAATCGTTTCTTGATATATTTTTTAAAGTTACTTAACAGGGTAGAGGTATGGATCAAGTTGTAGTGTGCCTATCTAGCAAGCTTGCAACCTTGAATTCAATCCCTAGTATCATAACAACAACAAACATGTCATTTGAAACAGTTCGCCAAATTTCAGATATTTTTGTGTAAGTAAAGTATTTTTTGTATTAGTTAGGAAATACTTTGTGAGTGAAATGGTTACTTTAGATCTTTGAGGTAGTGGATGAAGAGCAACTTCTTCATATTGCTTCATACTCTGGAATTACTGTCCATGCTTGAATCCTATTTAATGAAATTTCTGGTAACCTTGAGACAAGCCCAGACTGTGGCATTAAACTGATTCTCCCTGTATTCTTTCTACTATAGACCACTATAAAAGAGACAGTTAAAAATATTTTGGTTTTACTTAAAAGCATTCTTGTTGAAAAAGGAAAAAAATGCACTTATTTATGCTTTTATACTGAGTTATATGTGTATTATTGATAAATAATATGAAATTATATATAAATTATATATAATTTATAAAACTTTTATTCTTTTTTGTAAGTTTTTTTCTATTTTCTTTTCTTCCTTCCTTCCTTCTTTCCTTCCTTCCTTCCTTCTTTCTTTCTCTCTTTCTTTTTTTCCTCTCTTTCTTTTCTTTCTCTCCTTCCTTCCTTCCTTCCTTCCTTCCTTCCTTCCTTCCTTCCTTCTTTCTTTCTTTCTTTCTTTCTTTCTTTCTTTCTTTCTTTCTTTCTTTCT
>NW_012267444.1:293984-316484 GCF_000151885.1 Dipodomys ordii
TTCTTTCTTTCTTTCTTTCTTTCTTTCTTTCTTTCTTTCTTTCTTTCTTTCTTTCTTTCTTTCTTTCTTTCTTTCTTTCTTTCTTTCATCAGTCCTGGGCCTTAAACTCAGATCCTGCGCATTGTCCCTGAGTTTCTTGTGCTTAAGGATAGTACTCTACCACTTGAGCCACAGTGCCACTTCTGGCCTTTTTTGTTTATGTGGTACTGAGGAATCCAACCCAGGACTTGAAGCCTGTTAAGCAAGTACTCGACCACCAAGCCACATTCTCAGCCCATTTTTCCCATTTTTTTTTCATTTTCTTGAGCATGTTCTTTGTAGTACAAAGGTTTAGATTCTTCTACTTGTTCTTCCCTTTGTCACTGGGATGATAGGTGAATGCCACCATGCCCAGCCATTGAATAAGATATAGTCTCTCAAGTTTTTATGCCTGAGCTGGCTCTGCGCCTTAATCCCTGATCTTTGCCTCTCAAGTAGCTAGTCACTGTGAGCCGCTCAAAGATTTTTAAATTTTATGATTTCCTTTTTCTTCTTGTTGCTGTGCATTTCAACACATGAAAATATAGACAAACATTTTGAAATGGGCCTTATAAGATGCGTTAGTGCTATTTTATTTGTGTGCTTTTTGGCCAGCAAGTATTCCTTTGTGGTAAAATATACTGTATTAGTTTGCTAAGGTTGTTATAACAAAATACTAACCCAGATCACTTAGACAAACATACTTTCTTAGATGTTGGTAGGAATTAATTCTTGTAAGGTTTTTCTATTTTAGGATTGCAGATGGCCATTTTCTTCTCACATCTTCACATAGACTTACCTGTGTTTCTGTTCCCTAATCTGTCTACTTTTAAGGATACTCATATTTCTCCAAGACTCACCTTAAAGACCTCATTGACATGATATAACTCTTTAAAGACCCATGCTAGGACTATAGTCATATTTGGAAGTATTGGAGGATAGGGTTTCAAAGCTTGACTTTTGGAATGTGGAATGTAATGCAGTTCATGGGAGATAATACAGTATTTGCTATTTGAAACATGTTGTAGCTTACTGGTATAAAGTACATTTGCATTCTTTTTTTAATGTTTTTTATTGTGAAAATACTGTACAGAGGGGTTACAGTTACATGAGCAAGGTAATGAGTACATTTCTTATCAAGTATTGTTGCCTCCTACCATCCCTTCCCTCCCATCTCCACAACTACACTCCCTCCCCCCCCACTGCCTAAATTGTAAAGTTCATTTTTCAACATAGTGTCTTGTACATCTCATTGTTGCAATGGGTCAACTTGTATCCCTATTTAAACATTTTGTTTTTTTCCTTCCCCTCCCCAAATTATACCAACATCAAATACAGTGAAAACGGGTTATACCGTGAGGGAGGAACATACGAAGCAACAAAAAAATCATATGGTACTTTATAAAAATGTTAGAAAAAATAGCAAGAAAGAAAAAAATCACTTGTGTCCCTCTCTTGGGGTTCATTTTGCTTAACTTCTTCTTATTTGGTCATATATACATAGCTTTTGACCTTTTCTACTTGTCCCAGACATATACTGGTTATTGCAAATAAGGGACACCATGGGATCTATGTTTCTTTGGACCTGGCTTACTTCACTTATACAATTTTTTCCAAGTCTTTCCATTTCCTAACAAATGAGGCAATGTCATTCTTTCTGATGGAGGCATAGAATTCATAGTGTATATATACCACATTTTCTTGATCCATTCATCTACTAAGGGGCATCTGGGTTGGTTCCATATCTTAGCTGTGGTAAAGAATGTTGCAATAAACATAGTTGTGCTGGTAGCTTTAGTATGGTCTTGTTTGTGATCATTTTGGTAAATGCCCAAAAGTGGGATTGCTGGGTCATAGGGGAGCTCTATGTGGAATCTTTTGAGGAACCTCCATGCTGCTCTCCAAAGTGGTTGAACACTCCTACCAAAAATGCAGTAGGATTCCCTTCTGGCCACATCCCGAATTGAAAACCCAGAAATGAACCCACAGATCGATAGCCACCTAATCTTCTATAAGGGAGCTAAAAAAAATAGAATGGAAGAAAGACAGCCTCTTCAGTAAATGGTGCTGGCAAAATTGGTTAACTTCATGTAGAAAACTAAAGCTAGATCCTTATATATCACCCTGAACCATAATCAACTCCAAATCGATCAAAGACCTTAGACTCAAAGCAGACACCCTGAAAACATTACAGGCTCGAATAGGAGAAACCCTAGGTCTCCTTGGTACAGGCCAAAATTTTCTTAATAGAGACCAGGAAATACAACAAATCAACAAAAGGTTGGACAAATGGGATTGCATGAAGTTGCAGAGCTTCTGCATGGCAAAGGACATAGCTAGCAAGATCAATAGAAAGCCCACAGATTGGGAGATCTTCACTAGCCATACAAGGGACAAGGGTCTCATATCTAAAATATACCTGGAACTCAAGAAGTAAATCTCCCAACAACAAATCTTCAAAGAAACAACTGCCTAATAAATAAGTGGGCTAAAGACTTAAAGAGAAACTTCTGTGAAGAGGAAAGAAGGATGGCCAATAGACACATGAAGACATGCTCAATCTCCCTAGCCATAAAAGAAATGCAAATCAAAACAACATTGAGATACCCCCTCATCCGGGTTAGAATGGCTATAATCAAGAACTCTAATAACAACATTCTTTTATAACCATCTCTACCATCCCTGCTGCCAAGTGAATCCTTACCCATGTAGTAATAGTTCCTCCTGTCCCCTCCTCCTAACTCCTGGAAACCACCCTTCTGCTTTTGTAAAGCACAGTGCTTTGAGACAGGTATTTTCCCACATTAGCATCACTCTTCAAAGCTCTCCAAGATTAAGGTTGTATTTATGCTAAACCTAAACAATATACAAGCTTTTACCTAAGAGATTTGTGAAACTGAAGTCAAATATATAATTATGTTTATGTGTACATCTGCTTTTTCCTTGGGACAGGATCTTTTTATGGAAGCCCTAGAATTTTATACCAGTCTTTTTTTTTTTCATTTCTAAAAACAAAAAACAACTCCCCCCCAAAAAAACTCCCAAGTCTAGGTTTTTAAACTCCTAATTTTATATTGATAAATTGATGAATCATTCAGGAAAACAGGCAAAGAGTATTTAAGTACAGAGTCTAGTATTTGGTTTGCTATTTCTAAAAACATGTTTTACATTACTTTGTTTTGTTGTAGTCTAGGGGTTTCAACTTAAGGGTTTTGTGCTGTGGAGGAAGGTGTTCTGCCCCTTGAGTCATGTATCAGCTATTTTTTGTCTAAGCTGGCTTCAACTTTGATTCTCCTATTTATACTTCCTCCAATAGCTGGGCTCACAGGAAGGCACCCTCATTCTCAGCTATTGATTGAGATGAAGTCTTGCTAACTTTTTGCCTGGAATATCTTCAAATGAAGATTCTCTCAGTCACGGACTCCTGAGCAGTTATGATACTGTGAGCCACCAAACTTGACTTAAATGTCAATCTTAAAGGAAGTATTTCCCACATAAAGTGACCTTTTAGAGAATGTTGTCATTTTATTTTTTCATATCTTTAGTCAGTAAACATTTGAGTATTATAATATGAACATTTGACAGACACAGCTGACTAAGATGGATTTTATTTGTATTTTTTATCTTTAAGGAGGCAAAAATCAATGTTCAATACATTTTTGGTCATGTCATTAAAACTTTTTCATTGTTTTTTTTCCCAAAGATTATTGGTAAAATACTGTTTGTTTTCAAATGTGCTCTAAATATATGTACTTTAATATCATAATGTCATATTTAAATGTTTGTCATATTTAAAAACAGTATTTACCTTAGCTTTGTGTTTTTTAAATTTCTTTTTAGTAGCTACAAGGAAGACCAGATAGATGAAGAAGAACTAATGGAACCTCTGAAATATGCTGAACAACTTCCTGTAGCTCAGATAATACACCAGGTTTGCTCTCCATTTTATTCTTTTGTAAGCAAGAAGATTTTTAATCTTGGGAAAGTAATTGCTTTTGTTAGCTTTCTCAGAATCAATGTGCTCGAGCTGAAAGGCATTGCAGGCTCTCTGTCCCTGTTTAGGCTTCACCTCTTACAGTTAAAAATCTCCCTCAATGCACATTATTCAAAGGCTACTTGCTGTGTAACACCAGAATTCTCACTTATTTAAAATCTGGGGTTATCAAGATTATGATTTGTGCATTACACAATGTCAAGAGTTAATTTCAGAAAACTTTCATTTTGAGCCATTTTATATAATACTTGTTAGTGACAAGGAGAAAGAGCCAAAAATACCATTTGGTTCAATATTTTTGGAATTGCTACAAAGAAAAAACAATGTTGCCCAACTTTGTCCTTCTTACCCCATATCAACCGAGTGAAGTGTAATTTCAAATGTTGTGTGGACAGTTTGTTCATTTCCAATTATAATAACTCTCATCCTCTCCACACTTGTTATCCTAGGAAAGGCACTTTTATAAGTATTTAAGCTTAGATTTTTCTAGTATAATTTTGAAAACACATAACCTGTGACCTGCTGGGGGCCAGAATCTAATAATTTTAAATAGTGTATTGACTAAGTCATAGCTTTTAGACCTAGCAGAGTTTCCAGATTCTTACAGATTATAGGAAATATTTTTTTAAAAAAACATCCATGTCACAAGTTTCTCTTTCAGAATGTTGATTATTATTTTGAGATTTTCCATCTGTCTTTCTCATTCAAAAGGATTTTTGTTTAGCTGGTATGAATTGATGAGATGTGCCAGTTTAAGCTTATTAAAAGGCTTTTATTTTCAGATGTTGGCTATATCTTTTCATTGATACTGAAATTTAGTATTAAAATGCTGTGAAAAATAACCAGAAAAGTGAGAAATATGCCCCTCTGGGAAACTTACCTGTGCATGATAATCAGGTTCAGTTTATATGTCAGGAATTCCCTAGTGTTGTCAGAGCTGAAATGACCTAACAGTCTGCAAATGTCACATTTAAAATTCTGTCTTCATGCCTGACTCTCGGCATAAATGAATTAAATAGCAGAGCAGGCAGCCAGTCAATATGTTCTTAACAGTAAGAATGAGCAATGTAACAGTTTATGGTTTGCTCAGAATAGGTAAATAGGATCTGCCCAAGAACGCTTCACCTAGGATAAAATCTGAAAGCAGAAGCAAGAATTAACCTTTGAGATGGTTGACCAGATGAAATGTCAGTAATATTTTTATAACATGAATGAATAAACTTCTTGGTTTTTGTCACAGCTGTGGTTTGCTATTATGTACTGTGTAAACTCAGAGATGAAATACTTAGCCCTAGTGAAAATTTCACATTGTAGGTTGTTTATTCTTTGGCAGTATAAAGTATTGTATTAATGTTAACACTGAATTATAAACATATGATAATTAAAATTCTAAGTGCCTGATTTGATCAGATTTCACTCTTTTGAAACACATTTTGCATGGTAGTTGATTGTATTTTTTTTTGAACAAAGATGTTAGTATAAGTTAGAAGCTGACAAAGAAATGGGGCTTATGAGGGAGGAGCTAGGGATGGAAGCAACTTTAGCAGTAGAAGAGAGAAATGAGTCTCAGTCATTTAAGCAATCATTGTATATGGTACAGTGCTGTTTACAATGAGTAGCTAGTTAGGATTCTCGGTATTATTATTTTGTACTAAATTTACCATTTTTTTCCAGTGGTTCAAGCAAATATGATTATGTGACTAGGAAACCCAACAGGCTAAAGTTAATTAGTAAATTACTCTGATGCAATAGAAGCTAAATAAAAATAGAGTCTTTATGTGGGCAGTAAACCCATAGAAATGTATGTGGGAAATTTTCTCTGTCACAATAATGAAAAGGACTATAAAATAGTTACAATTAAATTTAACAAGCAAACAGTGGGTCCTCCAGTATAAGATATGGAAATATATTGTGTTTTTGGAATGTAGACATATTAAACTCTTGATGATAGGGAAAAAATTCCATAAAAGTACAAATTGTCCCAAATTAACAGTCTTCAATTATAGTGGAAACAAATTGTCCTCCTCCCCCTCCCCCTCCCCCTCCCCCTCCTCTTATTTCCATCACAGGGTTTGAACTCTGGGCCTAGGCGCTGTCCCTAAGCTCTTTCTGGTAGTTAATTGGAGATAAGAGTCTCATGGACTTTCCTACCCACATCCTCAGTAGTAGCTAGGATTACAGGTGTGAGCCACTGGCACCTGGCTTTTGTTTTCATTTTTTTTTTAAAGATCATGTAATGTATGAGGAAGAACAAATGTCTGTGAATAACCATATAAAGTATGTAAAAGTTTGAATCAGCATTTTGCAAATGTAAACGGTCAAGTAATTATAGGTAAAAGAATACACAAATGGGTCAAGGGAGCACAAAGGAGGATTCTAATTCACTGCTTCTAATTCATGACCAGACGTGGGTACAGTGATTCTTGATGTGAAAGTGTATAAACAAAAGTTTCATGGCAGGTTTATTATTAATTGAGATATACATTAATATTTTCTTTTTCTGTTTTATTTTATATTTTGCAATACCAATAACACTAAGTTTACTGGAATAAAGAATCTGAAAAAAATAATTATTTGACAATTTAAGATATAAACCTGTGTTTCATTATGTACCTAAGATACATTTTGTGTATTAAAGACTTGTGTTAAATAAATAATTAAAGGTGTTGGATGAACATTTAAGTTACTGAATGAATAATCCTAGAAGTAGAGAAGAACCTTTTAATGACCATAAAAACCTAGGAGATATGTGCAGTGCCATAAAAATAGAGTATCTTACATAACATAAAGGCCATAAAGGTAGAAATTTTAGAATCAAGACAAATATGTCTACAAAGAGAACAATGCAAAATGATTAGTATACAAGGAATTCTTGCAAGTTTATAAAAGGTAAACAAAAAAAAAAGCTCAATAGGGAAAAAAAGACAACAGACATGACAAATGATTTAGAGAAAAACAAATCAAATGGCCATTGAATAAAAAAGAGCCTCCAACTTAGTAAGGAAATCTACATTACAGATTCAGTGAGATTATTTAACCCATTAAGCTGGCAAAATTTAAACCACACATTGGAACTAAATGTGATAGTTTCTTAAAAGATTTAACAGTTATCACATGATCTAGTGATTCTAGCATAAGTGTATACTCAATAGATATGAAAACATACGTCCACTTAAATCAAATGCTCATTGCAGCATCAGTGTTCATAGTCAAGAACTGTAGGCAACCCAAATGCTCACAAACTGGTGAATAGATAAATAAAATATTACGTATCCATATGGCAGAATATTGATCAGCAATGAAACAGAATGAAGTACAATTACTTTGTACGACACAGATGAATTGTCTAACTTATAAGCATTATGTTAATAGAGAGAATCCAGTTACAACCCCCCACATATTGTATGGCTCTATTTCTGTAGGCTCTATTTCTTTCTTTTTTCTTTTTGTCGTCCTGGGGCTTGGGTACTGTCCCTGTGCTCTTAAGCTCAAGGTGAGCACTCTACCGTTTAAGCCACAGCGCCACTTCCAGTTTTCTAGTGGTTTATTGGAGGTAAGAGTCTCACAGACTTTCTTGCTCGGGCTGGCTTTGAACTGTGATCCTCAAATTTCAGCCTCCTGAATAGCTAGGATTACAGGCGTGAGCCACCCCAGTCGCCCGGCTTAAAGGCTCTATTTCTATAAAGCATCCAGAGCCATAGAAACAGACAGTAGCTAAATGGTTGTCCAGCTCTGAAATTAGGTGGGAGAATGGGTACCTACTGCTAATGGCAGGCACATAGTTTCTGCTTTGGAGTGATGAAAATGTTCCAAGGTTAATGGTCACCATTGCATACCACTGAGATAATTCTAAAGCTGCTGAATTTTAAAAGGTGAATATTATATATTTATCCCAATAAAGATCTCTTAAAAATTAAAATCACCTCTTTCTGGCAGAGATTCCAGAGAAAAAGGTACTGTGTACACTGATGGCAGTTACTTTTCCAACCTTTCAAGAAGATCACCTGGTAACATCTCATTTGTTATAAACCATATTCTTCAGCACAGTGGTGACACTATTGAATATCATGCTTGGCCACGTTCTTGAGAATCTAGTCTGTACTTCTAATATATGAATAAAAGGGCTAATATCTGAGAACCTCAGTACATTGATATTTATAGCAGCCTTACTGTGGCCACAAACTAGAAACAATAAATACTTCACCATTGATGATACAGTGTCTATGATTTTCAGATGCTGAAATGCAGTAAGACAAATGTTTCTCTTTCTTTTTTTTTATAATTGGATTTATTTTCTTATCAGCTAACCTTCTCTTCCCCCCCCCTTTCTGCTTCATGCAGAAAATTTAATCTAGTCACTTCTAGATAAAGTTACTCACACTCAGTTTCCTCCCTCCGTCATCTGTTCCTTCCTAGGAAGATGGCAGCATAGCTCAGGTAATAAATAAGGTTAGTTGACACGGCTTTATGATGCTAAGAAATTCAAAAGTGTTCTTCTGCTTAGGCACACTGTTAGACTATGTGACACTTATCTGTTTCACTCACTAAGATGGTGTGCACTGCGCATGTGTTAACACTTGTAATTCCTCTAGACATAGTTGCATAGTTGTGATAAAGTGAGAGGACCGCAGGTAATGAATGGGAACAAACAGCTCCTTGTTTGCTGTTGTTCATTCTCTATCTTTTGTTCCCTTTTATGTCATTCTCCCTTTTCTTTCTTCTTCCTAATAATTTATTCTCACTCTATAAGCCAATATGAGACAAATTCTTGCCCAGTACTTGTGAATATTATTAGTATTTTTGTAGAGAAGTTGATTAAATGGACTGTCTGATACATAGTAGAGACTAGGTTAATACGGTTGCCATTGAATTCAGGTCTTTTATATGGAGAAGTAAAGAAAGTTAGGTTCTGTAAAGGGCACCCAAGACCTCATTAGAATACTTGCTGTGTTGAGCCAGTGACTGGTGGCTCACACCTGTAGTTTTAGCTATTTGGGAGGCTGAAATCTGGGGTTTGTAGCCAACTCCAGCCAAAAAGTCTGACTCTTATCTCCAGTTTACCACCAAAAAGCCAGAAGTAGAGGTATGGATCAAGTTGTAGAGTGCTAGCCTTGAACAAAAAAAAGCTCAGAGACTCTGCTCAGGCCCTGAATCCAAGCCCCAGGACTGGCACAAACAAATGTAGTGACTAACTGACCAAAAAATCTTACTGTGGTGCTCAGATTCCTTTTATAGCCAAACATTTTGGGAAGGTTTGATAATTATACACATTTAGGCAATCTGGTGGTTCTGCAGTGAAATAAAGAATTACAAATTGTAATTGTTGATGTAAGGATCATTACTGTATATGAAAGTTTACATATATTAAGGATTTGTTAGTAATAATAAGCTTATTAGTTTTTAGAATAGTGTAAGAAATGACAGAAAAATATATACAAAGCAAGTGGTCTGTTAACCTTGCATACTTACATTGATACTTTCTCTTTAAAAGAAACGATTGGTTTTTCTGTAAATCTGTTTGATTTAGAGATTTTTCCATATACAAGTAAAATTTACATTTTCTTCAGATATTTGAAAACTGATCCACTTTCTAAAAATAGATTGAATTTTGAGTTGAGTATAAATTTATGAATATAATATGAAAGCTTTGAAATTTAGCATGCTTTTCTTTGTAAAAAAAATCAGTTGCAGCCCGGTGCCAGTGGCTCACACGTATAATCCTAGCTACTCAGGAGGCTGAGATCTGAGGATCACAGTTCAAAGCCAGCCTGGGCAGGAAAGTCTGTGAGATTCTTATCTCCAATAAACCACTCAGAAAACCAGAAGTTGCTCTGTGGCTCAAGTAGAGCACTCGCCTTGAGCTGAAGAGCTGAGGGACAGCACCCAGGCCCAGAGTTCAAGCCCCATGACCACCAAAAAAAAAAAGATAGAATGATTTTCAGTTGGCTTAGATAACATTTTTGTGTGCAATCAATAGGTTTCACTTTAATCTTTAATTTTACTTTAATTTCTAAACATAAAATGTTGATTAGAATTTTGTGAAGTTTATTGAATTATAAAATAATGATTAGTGATTTAAAAATAAACACAAAAATCATTTTTAAATTCCTTTTTTTTTTTTTTTGGGTCCAGTAGTGGGGCCTGAACTCTGGGCCTGAGTGCTGTCCCTCAGCTCTTCAGCTCAAGGCTAGTACTCTACCACTTGAGCCACAGTGCCACTTCCGGCTTTTTTCTTTTTGCTTATGTGGTGCTGAGGAATCGAACCCAGGGCCTCAGGCATGCAAGGCAAGCGCTCTACCACTGAGCCAACTTCCCAGCCCTTTAAATTCCTTTTTAAATTAAAAATTGTTAGTAAGATATTATTCTCAAATGGAGACTAACAGACTTTTGTTGGAATAAAGGATTTTAGAACTGTAGTGAGAAATGAATATGTAAAATTTGGCCATTATTTTAGCACCTTTTCTTTGATCTTCTGTAGAGAGGCATGTCTTTATTTTTTACTAAGAGTGAATTTCAGTTATTCCTAGCAGATATTACAGTATTTAGGCTGCTGGTGTTTAATTATATAGAAGGTAGTACTAAGTTGATAGATCCTATAAGCAGAATGTATATACTGGAATAGGTTACTTAGAGTACCTTGAAATCCCATTATGCATGTGAATTATGTAAATGATAAAGGTCATAGCATAGATGAGGGGGAGTTAAAGGATTACTCAATAAACATGCTGAGCCAGTTGGTTATTTATGTCTAGAGTGGGTCAGTAGATTCTTGCTTCAAACCACATGGAAAAGTAAATTCTATTTGGAATCTTGAGTAATGGGAAATATCAAAATACATAAAAAGCATGTTGGAAAATGCTTAAGATTATGACTTTCTAAACATAAAAATCATGCTAAAACCTACAAAGAAATATAAAAATAGCTAACTTCGTGAAAATGTAAAATTTTAATTGAGCAAAAAAGAAAGACCTAGAAAAGTAGAAAATATTTCTCACTCATATTAACATCTGTACATATAATGTACTCTCAAAGATTTATACTCCCAAAAAAATCACCATCCTGATGGAAGGAAACAATGAATTTATAGATATGCCTCAAAAGTTGAAATACCAGACCTGAGCACAGGTGCATTGTATCTGCTGTCCCAGTTGCTTGAAAGGCTGAGGTGGGAGGATCATTTGACATCAGCTTAAACAACATAAAGAAATGTCATCTCGAAAATAAATAAAATAGGGGCTGGGAAGGTGGCTCAGTGGTAGAGCGCTTGCCTTCCATGCATGAGGCCCTGGGTTCGATTCCTCAGCACCACATAAGCAAAAAGAAAAAAAGCCGGAAGTGGCGCTGTGGCTCAAGTGGTAAAGTACTAGCCTTGAGCTGAAGAGCTGAGGGACAGTGCCCAGGCCCAAGAGTTCAGGCCCTATGACTGGATCCAAAAAATTTTAAATAAATAAATAAATAAAATTTCTCATGTACTATTTAATAATTAATGATCTCATTAATGAGCTAAGAATTGTTTATTTCAGCCAGGAAAAAAAAACAACCTTAAAAATAAAAAATCTCTTAGAGTAGCAGAGATTGGAAAGTTAGCAATAGTAGTGACTAAGGCACCAATAATGTTGCAGGGGATTGTAAATAAAGGATAATTTGATAGTTTATATCAAAAATTTATAAATATGTTAATGAGCCATTAAGTATGAGAGTTTGACACACACCTATATTTTCTTTCTTAAAGAAAACTCCTACAGTGATAATAAAGATGAAAAAAGGGGGGGGAGAAAATAGCAGATAAGAAATAATTTGAAGGAAAATAAATAGTTGGATAAATGGTAACTGATTCAGCAGAGTGGAAAAGCTGAACTCTCCCTTCCATCATGGCAAGCAGTTTGTACTAGTATCTGGAAAGGGTAGCCGATACTGCTCCATAGTTGGGTCTAAAGAGAACTTCCCCAGTTCCTCTTTTTATTTAGCCCTTAGGACATAGACTTCAGGCTTATGTTCAACTAGGCAGCCAATTGGGAGAATTTTCTCCTAAAGATACTATTCTGTTTACAAAAATAATGTACAAGCCTGTGGTTATAGCTCACTCAGTGGAAGACCACTTACCTAAGCCTGCGTGAAGCCTCCAATAATGCAGGGGAAGAGGAGGAGGAGGAGGAGGAGGGAGAAAGAAGTGGGGGAGGAAGAGGAGGAGGAAGAAGGTACATTTTCAAATATATAGGACCCCAGTTTAATAGCCAAGTCCCAGTCTACTAACCCTATGTATAAATTCCCTAGTTGATAAGTATGGAGAACTTATGATCAGTTTATAAATTACTAATTACTTCTTAACTGTGAACATATAGCCAAATTTTATAGGGGCACTAATTGACTAATAGATGCTTTGGGGTGGTGGGGGTGAGGAGGATTAAGACGTATGAGATTCAATTCTGGAACTCTGATGAAACAATTTTATCTTCATTAATTCAGACCCCTCCACTATGGCAAAGGTTCTATGCAAATAAAGCCATAAACTATCTATGCTTTAAAAAACAACTTATTCAAATGTTATGTGTCAATGAATACTTAGCCTAGATAGAAAAATATTGCCTACTTTTTCCCCCACTTGTGTTTTTAGCCATATTCCGTTTTTTTTTTTCTGGATCCATATTTCAGTTACTAGGCTTCTTGCAAGTCATTCAGTATTTTGGTAAATATATTAGATTATAATTTCTTTATCTGTATAATATATATATATACTCATATACATGCATACATATAAATATATATATTTCCATTCCTGGGGTTTTAACTCAATACCTCAAACTTGCTCAGCTTGCTTGCTAGGCTGGCACTCTGCCACTTGATCCATGTTTCTAGCCTTCCTTTTTACTGGTTATTTTGGAGATGGAATCTTGTAGACTTTTCTACCCAATCCAGCCTTAACTAGGATGATTTTTCCAATCTTTTTTTTAAGTAAGTTTTTTCATTCTGAGAATACTGTACAGAGGAGGGGTTACAGTTACATGAGCAAGGTAATGAGCACGTTTTCTTTTTTTTAATCCTTGTTAAATGTTTTTTTGATGCTTTTTTGTTTTTTTAATTTTTTAAAATTTTTTATTGTGAAAATACCGTACAGAGGGGTTATAATTACATGGGCAAGGTAATGAATACATTTCTTATCAAGCATTGTTGCCTCTTCCTTTGTTTCCTCTTCCCATCCCTTCCTATTCCCTCCCTCTCTCTCTCCCCCTCCCGGCCAAAGTTATAAAGTTCATTTTTCAACATAACAGCTTGTACATCTCATTGTTGCAGTAGGTCCACCTGTATCCCTATTTAAACGACGATTAGTCTTGCATTATATACGTTACAGATTTAGTTTCCTGGAGAGAAGTACGAGAGTTTCCTGCCAGGAGATAGCCTTTGTTTGAAACAGATTATCATCTTGCAGACTTGTTTCATCTGTTCTCTGTTCCTATTTAGTTCTACAGATATCTTTTTCCAAAGTGTTCTGCATCTGTGGGGCATCTGTTGGATCCCCTCGGAGGCCCTCTTGGCATTTGGTGGGACAGTTCTTTTATGTGTAGGACTGTTTGTTCTGTGCTTTGCATCCCTGGTTATCCCAGACACTGCTTTCCAGTAACAGCTCTTAGTCATTGTGACACCCAAGCAACACCCTCACCTTTTCTGAATTGCTTTCCTGTCATGGAGGGCAGAACTGAATCCGGTGAGGACTACTGAAGACAGTTGTTTGCAGTGCCTTCCCTATAATTCAGCTTCTGAATCTTGTAATTATGACATTTCAAAATGTGTATATAATCGAGAATTCTTCTCATCTGTTTGCATTCTAAAATGTCTTGAGCTCTGCAATTCTAGTTGCTGTCATTATATAACATGGATTAGGGTAATTTTTCAGTTCTGTCTTGTTTATGATTTCTCTTCATTTTGTTCTGCTGTAGATAATTTAGCATTTTAATGTTTTTGTGTTTCACTAATGCCTACTCCATTATACTAAACTTTACTAAAGGTTGACTAGAATGTCTATTAAACAGAATGCCTCCAACACCTTCCTTTTAAAATGTCCCTATTGAGTTATTGATATCTGGAAACACATCAAAAGGATAGGGAGTCTAGTCTCTCTGCCTAGGGACTGACTTGGGCTGTTTTTAAAACTTCATAGCACTTTTTCTAACCACAGCAACTTTAAAGTGCAGTGAAAAATAATATGCTGCTCATTTATTTTCATTCGTATTATAATGCAAAAGCTGAAATTAAACTACTTGAAGGCCATGTGCTTGATATTCTTTAATATTAACTGTGGCATATTCTAAAATTAATATGTTAACTTGAATATGACATTCCCTTCAAAATTTTCATTTCTCAAGGAATAAATAACACCATAAAGCTGTAAAAAATAGTGATCAAAATTTCAATAATGACATTTCATCTACTTTATGTAAGTGAAAATTTGTGGTCCTCTATAAATTTGTCATACCATTTCCTGATTAATTTTTATTACAAAGATGAAAAGTAGAAGCTTCACTAGTTATGATTTTCAAAACAAGGAATTTTTGTTTTCACTGAATTTGTAAAGATTTTAAAAATAAATGTAATTGTGTTGATAAGGAGGTAGTGAGGCTTCCCTTCCCTTTCATACCTTCCTTGATCTTGCCATCTTCTCTACCTCCATTCTTTTCTCTCATTAGTTTTCATTCCTATTTAGTCTATCCTTTAATTGTCAAACTCATCTGCTCCTCTCAGTTTTTGTAGTACAACTGCAAAAACAGGTGATTTTGATGAAGTAATAATTTTCATTTTACATGTGAATTGAATTGAGGTTCAGAGTGGTTCAATCTACTTGAGGTCTTCCATCTTGTAAGTGGCAAACCCAGAATTTGAATGTAAGTCTGTTTGATACAAAGGCAATATTCTGAACTACCTCGTTTATTTTCAAGGATATTTTTTCATCAGAAAATTTGGTTAGAGTTATAAACAAATTTAATGCTTGTCCTGGTTAATTAAAACACTATTTTGAAAGAACTAAGAGATTTAGTTTAGTATTCTTTAGCAGATGAGTATTCATTTATTTACTATTCTATTTATGATTTGGATCCTCGATTAGCGTTGAGGCAAGTAGAGATCTGAAGAAATGAGTATATAAAAAATGATAGGAAAGGTACTTAAGAATAGTTCCTAGGAAGTGAAGTGGTGGCTCAAGTGGTATAACTAACCTTGAGCAAAAGCAGCCCAGGGACTAAGCCCAGGCCCTGAGTTACCAGGGGTAGCATCCAAAAAAAAAAAAAAAAAAAAGAATGTGGTTGGTGGTGTGGCGAGATAGAGTGCTAGCCAAAGAGAAAAAGTATCAGGTACCACATTTGAGTTCCAGTCTGACCAAAAAAAAAAAGAATAGCTTTTAGTATTTAAAATTTTACTTATATAGATGACACTTGAAAAGTAAGCTTGGTTACATGATCTCTATTCTGAGAAGCCATATTTAGTTCACATAGATAAGTATCCTTAAGGATTTAACAAGCTCTTGTGAACTATTCAGATAATATAGCCACCATTTTAATGTGATTTTCAAGACTATCCTATCTCGTTTCCATAAAACTGGTAATGGGAATGTTTAGAATATAACTCACTGACTGAAGATGTCAGTACTAATTTTTCATGTGCTCCCCACTGTCAGCACCTAATAAGATAATGAATATCTGAAGTTGTAAAAAATGAGTGTCAAAGCACCTTGATCATTATTAACTTGCATGGTGAATATTTGAGAATTTGCTACACCCAACTAAAACAGTTATTTAAAACAACTAGACAAATACATATTTCTTTCATAAGTCTAAATCATTTAGAGTTTGTCACATTAGAAAGCAAATATTCTTTTTTTGCATAATTGTTGGTTTTATTACTTTTTTTTAAATTGTGAAAATACCATACAGAGGGGTTACAATTACAAGCATTGTTGCCTCTTCATTTGTTTCCCCTCCCATCCCTTCCCATTTCTGCCCTCCTCCCTGCCCCCGCCAAAGTTGTAGTTTATTTTTCGACCTAATGTCTTGTACATCTCATTGTTGCAATGGGTCCACCTGTATCCCTATTTAAACAATTTGTTTTTTCCCTTCCCCTCCACAAATTATGCCAACATCAAATACAGTGAAAACAGGAGTTATACCATGGGGGAGGGACATACAAAGCAACAAAGAAATCATGTTATAAATATGTTAGAAACAATCGCAAGAAACAAAAAAACATTTGAGTACTTATCTTGGGGTTCATTTCGCCTAGCATCAACTTATCTGACCTTTTCTGCTTGTCTCAGACATATACTAGTAATTGCAAATAAGGGAAACCATGGGACCTATGTTTCTTTGAGCCTGGCTTACTTCACTTAATATAATTTTTTCCAAGTCTTTCCATTTCCTAACAAATAGGGTAATGTCATTCTTTCTGATGGAGGCATAGAATTCCATTGTATATATACCACATTTTCTTGATCCATTCATCTACTGAGAGGCATCTGGGTTGGTTCCATATCTTAGCTATGGTGAATAATGCTGCAATAAACATAGTCGTGCTGGTAGCTTTAGTATGGCCTTGTTTGTGATCGTTTGGGTAAATGCACAAAAGTGGGATTGCTGGGCCATAGGGGAGCTCTATGTGAAGTCTTTTGAGGAAGCTCCATACTACCTTCCAAAGTGGTTGAACAAATTTACACTTCCACCAACAATGCGGTAGGGTTCTTTTCTGTCCACATCCCCTCCAGCATCTGTTGTTATAAGAGTTCTTGATTATAGCCATTCTAACTGGGGTGAGGTGGAATCTCAATGTTGTTTTGATTTACATTTCTTTTATGGCTAGGGAGGTTGAACATTTCTTCATGTGTCTATTGGCCATCCTTCTTTCGTCTTCAGAGAAGTTTCTCTGTAAGTCTTTAGCCCACTTATTTATTGTGCAGTTGTTTCTTTGAGGATTTGTTATTGGGGGATTTAATTTTTGAGTTCCAAGTATATTTTAGATATGAGACCCTTGTCCCTTGTATGGCTAGTGAAGATCTTCTCCCAATCTGTGGGCTTTCTATTGGTCTTGCTAGCTATGTCCTTTGGCCATGCAGAAACTCTGCAATTTCATGCAATCCCATTTGTGCAACCTTTTTTTGATTTGTTGTGCTTCTGGGTCTCTTTTAAGAAAATTTCGTCCTGTGCCAAGGAGACCTAGGGTTTCTCCTATTCCATCCTGTAATGTTTTCAGAGTGTCTACTTTGACTCCAAGGTCTTTGATCCATTTGGAGTTGATTCTGGTACAGGGTGATATTAAAGGATCTAGCTTTAGTAGAAAGCAAATATTCTTAATGTATATTAGATACTTGACTGTTTGTATTACTTTGACCATTTAGGTACTTAGTAGTAATTAACTCTGTTCCCTTTGTGTTAAAGTTTTGTCATTTTAGTTACTGAGAGAAAAGGCTTTCAGAACAGCTTTTGGTGCCTTTTCACAGAGAATATATTATAAACTTGTGAAATAGTGTTGTAAGTAGTAAAGACTTACTAAAATACATTACAAATGTATATTCATGTTACTAATAGATACCAGGATAGAATTATATGTAATGACAGTTTGATGTTTGTTTGTTTTTTCAGTATGGGATAGCCTGTATGTGCTAGATAGGCTCACCACCGCTGACTTAATTACCAATCCTCATAATGGCAATTCTAAATTGAGTTTTGATTTGAAACATTCATTTTAATTTTATAATTATATTGAATAGAACTTTTTTCTGTATCCTGTCATACCAAAATATATGAATGACATTGTGTCTGGTATATTTTTAAGGTTTTCTGAGTGAAGTATAAACTCATGAGAATATTTGGTGTAAGTTTGTGCTTTAGTGGGTTGAGTTTTGACCATATTGTGATTGAAAAAAAGTTTTGGAAGTGAGGAGATGGCCCTTTCTTTTAGCTCTGGGAATTAGTAAATGATACTCCTTGGATAGTCCCCTAGGTGTATACACACCTACTTTTTCTCTCCCTTCTGTCCATTGAGCCACACTTCTAGTCCAGGTACCCACTTCTGAAGTAGAGAATGTATGAGAAAGATCCAGTGAAGAAAATAGGACCAATCACTCTGGACCAATACATCCTTTGCTTCTAATGGGAAGATTTTAATTTACATTGAAATAATTAGGGAACCTAATGTCTTAGTAACAGGAAGGAAAAGAAAAATATATTGTTATTTTTATCAGTTGGGTTTTATTGTTACATTCCCATCCTGATGAACTTGAAATAGGTAAACTAGTAATCCACCACAGATAGTTCCAGAAGTATCATTAGAAAAAGGAAAAATGCCCCAGTGAATCTCTTCTCATATGTACATAACCAGCTGTTTATAGAAATGGAAAAATACAATTCCCTTCAAGCTCATGCTCTCTATTCCAAAACAGATCAAAGCAGTATAATGAGGCTATTTAATCTGCTACCTAAAGTCAAATAAGGTTAAATCCTTCCCAATAAGAGTTAGGGTTATCATTTACTTTAAAACTGATATATATGTCAGAAAAGGTCTATGTTATATGAATGGAGTCAGTAGGTTTAGTTATAAAATTTAATATTCTGGGTTAACTTTCATTACATTGTACAAATCTTATTTGTGAGCAATTTGTATTGTATTAATTATCTCAGATTATAATTTCTGGCAATTGTTAGAGAATACCAGAGCTCCTTTTTTTTTTTTTTCACCACTACCACATTTGTGCTCTTAATATTTGGGAAAGCAAGTCCTTTTTGTTTGTCATTTCTTTTACTTTAATGTGTATTTAAATGCCTTGCAGTGTCTAATCAGTATTTTAAATTGTTGTTTTGTTTGTATACCTTTGATTTGCCAGTTCTATATCCAAAAATTTTTAATATCTTGCTAAAATCAAATGATCTTTGTTACCAAATTTTGATTAATTATGACATTCTAGTTTAAAATATGCCAGTAGACATCTTAATTATAAGTAATAAATATGTCTACTTTTAGGTTGCCATTTTTCTTAGCAGGATATGAAAATTTCCCCATGGTTGGAATTATATATTGTATATTTATAATATATATACTGAATTTACACTCATTTCATAGTTCAATCTATAATAGTGTGAAAAAGAAATGTAATAATTATAATGGACATGTTGGGTATAAATTTGTTTCTTCTGATAAATAGGTCATAACTATTATTTAAATGTTAAAAATTTGGATAGAGTAGTAGAATTAACTGACATTTGAACAGTTAATATTTTAGTATTTTAGAGTTTATCTTTTCTTACCTGCTCATTATAGTTGGGTGTCTCTGTCTAAAATAAAATGATAGTTGCAAAAGATGATAAACTTTATCTGGCTATCTTCCCCTATTACAGAAGAAAGGTCTGTTTAAGAGAATAGACACATTAGCCAGGCGCCTGTGGCTCACGCCTGTAATCCTCGCTACTCAGGAGGCTGAGATCTGAGGATCACGGTTCAAAGCCAGCCCGGGCAAGGAAAGTCCGTGAGACTCTTACCTCTAATAAACTACTAGAAAACTGGAAGTGGCGCTGTGGCTCAACTGGTAGAGCATTCACCTTGAGCTGAAGAGCTGAGGGATAGCGCCCAAGCCCAGAGTTCAAGCCCCACGACAGACCAAAAAAAAGAGTATAGTCACAACAACAGGCAAGGGCCTCATATCTAAAATATACTTAGAACTCAAAAAATTAATCCTCAACAACAAATTCTCAAAAAAACAACCGCCCAATTAATAAGTTGGCTAAAGACTTAAAGAGAAACTTCTTTGAAGAGGAAATAAGACTGGACATTAGACACATGAAGAAATGCTCAACTTCTGTAGCCATAAAAGAAATGCAAATGGAAACAACATTGAGATTCTACCTCACCCCAGTTAGAATGGCTATAATCAAGAACTCTAATAACAACAGATGCTGGAGGGGATGTGGCCCAAAAGAAACCAGACTGCATTGTTGGTGGAAGTGTAAACTTGTTCAACCACTTTGGAAAGTAGTATGGAGGTTCCTCAAAAGACTCCACATAGAGCTCCCCTATGGCCCAGCAATCCCACTTTTGTGCATTTACCCAAACGATCACAAACAAGGCCATACTAAAGCTACCAGCACAATTATGTTTATTGCAGCATTATTCACCAAAGCTAAGATACGGAATCAGGTCTGGGAAGATGGCTCAGTGGTAGAGTGCTTGCCTGGCATGCACAAGGCCCTGGGTTTGATTCCTCAGCACCATATAAGTAGAAAAAGCTGGACATGGCGCTGTGGCTTAAGTGGTAGGGTGCTACTCTTGAGCTGAAGAGCTGAGGGACAGTGTCCATGCCCAGAGTTCAGGCCCAATGACCGACCAAAAAAAAAAAAAAGATACGGAACCAACCCAGATGCCTTCAGTAGAGGAATGGATCAAAAAAATGTAACACACACATACACACACACACACACACACACACACACACACACTCTCACACGCAGGAATTCTATGCCTCCATCAGAAAGTTAGGAAATGGAAGGACAGTGTCCATGCCCAGAGTTCAGGCCCAATGACTGACAAAAAAAAAAAAAAAAGATATGGAACCAACCCAGATGCCTTCAGTAGAGGAATGGATCAAAAAAATGTGACACACACACACACACACACACACACACACAGGAATTCTATGCCTCCATCAGAAAGTTAGGAAATGGAAAGACTTGGAAAAAATTGTATTGAATGAAGTAAGCCAGACCCAAAGAAACGTAGGTCCCATGCTTTCCCTTATTTGCAATAACTAGTATACAACTAGGATACTTTTTACTAGACAAACAGAAAAGGTCAAAAGTGATGTACATATGACCATAAAAGATGATGCTAAACAAAATAAACCCCAAGATAGGGTTTTTTTCTTTGTTGCTGTTGTTTTTAATGTACTGTGTAATTTTTTTTGTTTCTTTTATATGTTCTTCCCCCATGGTATAACCCCTGTTTTTACTGCATTTGATTCTAGTGCCCTGCATCTTGTATACATTTTTCTAATTTGGGGAGAGGAAGGGAAATAACAAATGCTGAAACAAGGATAACAAGAGATGTAGAAGATACTATGTTGAAAACGAACTTTATAACTTCGGGGGTAGGAGGGAGGAGTTTCGTAGGTGGGGAAGAAAGGGATGATAGGGGATAAACAAAGGAGGGGGTAACAATGCTCAATAGGAAATGTACTCATTACCTTACTCATGTAACTGTAACCCCTCTGCACAGTATCTTTACAATAAAAATATATATTAAAAAATAAAATCCTAAAAAAAGAGTATAGTCACAGATTACACCTGAAGGTCTTTGCCCTGGGCATTATAAGTAGTATTTGGAAAACGACAAGATTTGTTACTACTCTAAAACTATGTCAAACATTTTTGTAATGACTACCATGACCAAAAGTGACTTTTATTAAAAATGGTTTGTCAAACCTTAAATTATGTTAAAAGGAATATGATCTTTTTGATGCAAGCAAATAAGAGTTCCAAAAAATTAATTTGACTGAAACTAAATTATTTCTCCCATGGATGATTTCATTTAAGCACAGAGGGAGGCTTACTGATTTGTTCTGCAGACTGTATCTCAAAAGAGAATATTCTAATACTCAGACTTTTACACATTGTGATGGATCTCTTGGGAAACACATTAACATATATATACGTATATATATATGTTGAAATTTAATTTTAAGTAAGAAAGTACCAGAAGTCCATTATAGTTGTGATGATTAATTGCCATTTTCCTTTCCAGAATATGCAAATTTCTCCATGGTTGGAATCATATAATAATAGTATATATACTGACTTTGTACTGGTTTCATAGAATCATTTCTCAGTACTAGAAAATCCTTAAGACTTTGTAAAAATCTATCTTACCCTGGAATCTTTTAGATTTTTTTTTCCTCACCACAAACTGTTTAGTATAGAAGGTGTCCCCAAATGATGGGAACGTAACCTCATACCTCCCAAGTAGCTTGTTCTGTCTTTGGATGACTTTTTTGGAAAATTCTTTTGTGGATTTAGTTGGAAACGATTGTTAGTAGTTGTCTATGTTTCATTTTAGTTCTAGTTCTAACTCCTTCTGGCAACTCTCTTCAGATATTTGAAAAGTAACTATTGCACTCATTTCTTCCAGACTCTCTTTAGCAAAACATTATTATATGGTTGAAAAAAATATAACTTTTTAAGTGAGCCCAGACTAGAGTCAAATGAAGATTTTGTTTATTAATAATTTTATTACCTTGGGCAATTAGTCTAATTCTCCATTTGTAAAACAGGGTTAATATTACTTATGCCACAGAGTAATAGAGAACACCTACATATTCTTGACTCTGAACAAATGCTGGTTCTTGATCAATATTGTCTCCTTTTTCCCTTCTTTCCGTCTTCTTCTCCAAGTGGTCATTTCCCATTGAGAAGAGTATATTTAATAAGAAGATTTTATTAGGACTTAAAAAGAGTTTAAATACAGGA
>NW_012267444.1:319669-324864 GCF_000151885.1 Dipodomys ordii
ATATATATATATATATATACATACATACATACATACATACATTTTCCTGATCCATTCATATACTGAGGGACATCTGGGTTGGTTCCATATCTTAGCTATGGTGAATAATTCTGAGATAAACATGGTTGTGCTGGTAGCTTTGTTATGACCTTGTTTGTGATTGTTTGGGTAAACGCCCAAAAGTGGGATTGCTGGGTCATAGGGGAGCTCTATGTGGAGTCTTTTGAGGAATCTTGAACTGCTTTCAACTGTGGTTGAACAAGTTTACACTCCCACCATCAATGCAGTAGCGTCCTGTGTTTTTTCTTTACAACGCTCTCTTTAGGAATATAAAATGCAGATTCTAGCCACAAAGACATTCTTGAATTCTTAGGTGTCTCTTCAACTCAGTAAGACCAGTAGGCTCTGTTTGGATATCCCTCCATGTACTGTAGCATGTAAACTGTCTCCAGGCAGTAAAGCCTAGCGTAGTTAATAGACTCATCTATTTCCATTTTCTGGGACGAGAAAATTCCCCCAAATTGACCAATATCTGAACACCATTACTTCTTATCCTGTGTCTGATTCTCAGATTGTTTAGGATAGGCAGATACTTCTTATGATATTTAACCCTTCATAGATAGAAGCATCACTACCCCGAAACGTTTCATTGATGAATGAAATGTTATTATTTGAGAAAATGATGGAATACTTTTTAGTTAACCACTAATAAATACTATTTATTTCAAACCTCATTGTTTTGCACATTTTAAAAATACTTTAATTGGTTACTTCTTACTGTAGATTCCTAAGCTACATTGTTATTTGATTACTGAAATTCTTAATTTTTCTGTCATAAAACGAAGAACATTAATAATTAGCATTTAATGTATAATTGCATTTAAATATTTTGTTTCTTATTTTCAAGAGGGAAATTATATAATTAGGCTAAATTGATTGCCTTATTATATTCAAAGCTTGTGAGACCTTGATGAGTATCACAAGCAGATCAAAATGTAGAGCAATAAACTCATGAATTATAGTGTGAAATACAAAGCTGTATCACTCCTGTACAGACAAAAAGAAATTGCTTCTAACTGGATTTTAGAGCAAACTTTACTTGAAGATGCTATTTAGGCTTGGTCTCAGAATAAATAAGTATGCCTCCATCAGAAAGAATGACATCGCCCTATTTGTTAGGAAATGAAAAGACATGGAAAAAATTATACTAAGTGAAGTAAGCCAGGCCCAAAGAAACATAGGTCCCAAGGTTTCTCTTATTCACAATAACTAAAGCTATGTATATATGACCATATAAGATGATGTTAAGCAAAATGAACCCCAAGACAGGGACACACATGGTCTTTTTCTTTCTTGCTATTGTTTTTAATGTACTTACAATACACTATGTGATTCTCTTGTTTCTTTTGTATGTTCTTCCCACATTGTATAACCCCTATTTTCACTGTATTTGATGTCGGTACCCTGCATCTTGTATATACATGTTTCTAATTGGGGGAGGGGAAGGGAAATAACAAAATGCTTAAATAAGGATACAGGCTGACCCATTGTAACAATGAGATGTACAAGCCACTATGTTGAAAACAAACTTTACAACTTGGTTGGGGGGGGTAGGGAGGAGATTTGGAGGTGGAGAGGGAAGGGATGGTAGGGGAAAAACAAAGGAGGAGGTAACAATGGTCGATAGGAAATGTACTCATTACCTTATTCATGTAACTGTAATACCTCTGTACAGCATTTCCACAATAAAAGACATTAAGAAAAGAATAAGTATGGAAGAATAGGAAGAATTTTTTATTCTTTGTTTTTGTTTTTAAATCATAAATTATAACTGTAAGAATTATTCCACTGAAGGACAGATATCAGAGGTCATATATAGTTTTGTGTCTTATTACTGTGTTTATTCATGAAACTGACAGAACTGTTTGTGAATACGTTTTCTGTAATAAGTGATTTAAAACTATGATTATCTCACAATTTCTATTAATGAAGGATACAGCTATGGCTCAGTTGGGGCCTCTCCAGTATCTCATAGAGCCTCAGTCAGTGTAGTAACCTGACAATTGGGGTCATCTTGCACACTTACTACTTAGCCCTTTGTGCTTGTAGGATTTAGGCTCTAGAGGTCATGTTCCCTTTCCTTCTCATGATCCACTCCACAGCACAGCTGTTTGATTCTTTAAGACCAATAGGAGAACATTGTGGCTGCTTCTAATACATCTGTATACTTGACTAGTAAGGGCTCATCTGGTTAGGCTAATCTTCTAATCTTCTTACTGAGTCCACCCCATTACACTGTCATTTTCACTTAAGCGAAAAGTCAACTGATTAGCAACCTTAATTACATCCTTAGACTCCCTTCTTCTTTACCACATAATGAAGCCTACTCAACAGGAGTATTGTCCCATAATACTCATAGGTCCTGTCCATATTCAAGGAATAGACATTTTGTAGCCTGTGTACATTAGGGTGTAGAAATGTAATTGTGGGGTGCCTTGGAATTTTGCCTGCTGCAGTCTGACTTACTAATACAATTTGAAGAATATAGGCTATTGCTATATAATTATATAGCTTATATAAATAATATAGATTAGAAATAATAAACTATCACTAGATTGATAAAAATAATTATTTTCAGAAGTAATAACTATAACCTTAGGAAATTATTTTATAATCTTTTTGAAATATAGTATAACTGAACTGTTCATTATACTTTAAGAAAAGAATCTCAGTGAAACTTTGGAAATTTTCTATTTGCTTCATGGTAAATACATACAATTTTTAAAATCTTCTTTCTTAAATGTTATTGTAAAGGTGATGTACAGAGGGGTTACAATTATGTAAGTCAGGTAATGAGTATATTTCTTTTTAAACAAGGTTACCTCCTCCCTCATTTTCTCCCTGTTTTTTCCCTCTTGACCTCCCCCTTCCACAAGTTGTATAGTTCATTTCCAACATAGTGTCTAGTGAGTAACACTGTTGAATTAGTTCATCCTTTGTCCCACCTTTTCTTTCCCCTTTCTTTTTTTTCCCCTCCCCAAATCAAATAAACTTATATACAAGACAAAAGATATAGCAACCAAAAGCAGCCACAAAAGGGAATAAACCAAACCAAAAGAGAAAAAACAACCCCAAACAGTACAATAAAAAACCTCTTGTTTCCCTTTCTTGAAGTTCACTTCAAAAAGCATTGTTTTGAATGATCATATGCACATAACTATTGAACCCTTGTGATCTCTTCCTAAGAATATCCTCCTTTGTGTGACTATTTAATGTGCTATTTAATTAATTATGTCAAGGGTCCATTGAGTTTACTTGTAAATTTATAGGCATATTCTAATTATTACAAATAAGAGGAACCATGTAGCCTATGTTTCTCATATGTAATAAAAGAAGACCCTTAATAGCAAAAACAATCATTAGCAGGAAGAGCAGTGCTGGAGGAATATCAATACCAAGCTTCAAACTCTATTATAAAACCGTAGTTATAAAAACAGCTTGGGGAAGTGGCGCTGTGGCTCAAGCGGTAGAGCACTCGCCTTGAGCTGAAGAGCGCAGGGACAGCCCCCAAGCCCAGAGTTCAAGCCCACAACTAACCAAAAAAAAAAAGAATAACAACAGCTTGGTACTGGTACAAGAATAGGCCTGAGAACCAATGGAATAGAAGACCCAGAATTGACCCCACAGACATACAGCCACCTAATATATGATAAGGGAGCCAAAACCATAGGATGGAAGAAATACAGCCTCTTCAACAAATGGAGCCGGCAGAATTGGCTATACATGTGCAGCAAACTGAAGATAGACCCTTACATATCACCCTGCACCACAATCAATTCTAAATGAATCTAAGACCTCAGTGTAAGACCAGATACCCAGAAAAATATTACAGGAAGGAATAGGGGAAACACTAGGGCTCCTTGGCACAGGTTGAAACTTCCTAAGTAAAGATGTAGAATCACAACAGATCCAAGAAAAACTAGATAAATGGAATTGCATCAAACCAAAGAGTTTCTGCATGGCAAAGGAAATAGCTAACAAGAAAGCCCACAGAATGGGCTTACAGCTATGCGTCAGACAAGGGCCTCCTACATAAAATATACTTTGAGCTCAAAAAATTACCACCCCCCAAACAAATCCTCAAAGAAGCAACAACCCAATTAATAAATGGACTAAAGACTTGAAGAGAGACTTCTCTGAAGAATTTTGAAAATCTTGTTTCACCTCAATACTTAGATCTGTGCTCTCAAGTATTGTGAAGTTATATGATAATATTCTCCTAATAACATAAAAGGGGAAATTGAATACTGTTCACAATTGGAAGTGCAGTGTTGCTTAGCTACCTCTCCCTTTAATTTGGAATATCAAGCATTTCAATAATACGTAGCCCTTAAGCTTTTAAGTGTTTGCTCATGACATATTGCAATATTTTATGTATGCTTTCCACCTTTGTATTGTAGCTGTTATTGTGAAAGGTTAAAGAAAGAGGAGTGTATTGAACAGCAGCTAGTAGAGTACCTTAACTACATAAAATCAGTCATTTTATGAGAAGCTTAATGGACACAAATGAAATTACAAGATATACTTTAATATAAACTTACCTCAAATATAGCTCTGCTACAAAATGCAATGATTATACCAATCTTTCACTTGATTGTAACTAAAATCACTGTGGAATGTTGAAAATATTACATATAGTTGTTTTAAAAAATAGCCACTTTGCTATATGACAACAAAATCATTAAACACATACTGAAAAAGCACTTTTTATATTAGATTGTTGTCATGTTATTTTTTGTTAGAGTAACATGTCATGAACTAAACAGGATATGGTGGAATACCTCCCAAATTTGGGAAAGAAGATGTGAAGAGTCTCTGGGTGGACTCTTTGGATGCATTTTTTTTCTGTGTACATTTCTTATCCTCCCAAATAAGTAAAGTTCATTACCATTATATTTGTATATATTTAAAGTACAGATAAATATGAAGAGATTACAATACATTTATAATCCTACTTTCTCCAGGGAATCACTACTGACTTTAGCATATTTCCCTTATTTGAATATTGTTATAGATAAACAGATATTTTCTTTTTTTTTAATTTAATTTTATTTTATTTGTGAACATACTATACAGAGGGGTTACAATTACATGGGCAGGATAATGCGTACATTTCTTACCAAGCATTGCAGCCT
>NW_012267444.1:326929-629524 GCF_000151885.1 Dipodomys ordii
ACCATTTACTGAACAGGCTGTCTTTCTTCCATTCTATTGTTTTAGCTCCCTTATCGAAGATTAGATGGCTATAGGTCTGTAGGTTCATTTCTGGGTTAAACAGATATTTTCATATTTAGTGTCTTGTTTATATTATTATTAAAGGATAAGCATCTCTCCAAATCATTAAAATTGTTTGAAAACATTTTAACAACTGTTTAATATATGTTTAATATATTTACATAGATTGTTTCCTGCTTTTTATTGTGTAGTTAATACTGAGACAAAATTCTTTGTGTAAAGCATTTATCTGTAATGCTGCATTTCTTAATATAGATCCTAGAAATGCTACAGGTCTTTGGAGAAAAATTAACATTTTAAAGACCCTAGGGGCTGTGCATGGCTGTAATATCAGCTACTTTGGAGGTAGAGATCAAGAGAATAAATCCAAAGCCAGTCTAAGAAAGAAGTGAAGTCTTCATTTAAACAAATAGTCTGTGTGTGTGTAACTATAATCTCAGATAGCTATAATCCCAGCTAGAAGCCCATAGCTTCAGGCAAAACCAAAAACCCTATCTTAAAAACAAAGAACAACAACAACAAAAATTGACTAGGGGATAAGGTTCAAGTGATAGAGTACTGGCAAGCTTGGAGTCCTGAGTTTAAACTTGCACTGTCATATATACATACATAATATACATACGTACATACCTATATACATATATACAGACTGCTTGTTTGAAAAGCTGACCATCCTACTTAACATTATTAGTTTAATTTTAAAAGAGGAAGAGATAGGAAACATTTTGTCTTATGGTTGAAAGAGGTTTTCAGAATTGAGGCATGGCTCATGCGGTAGAGCACTAGCCGTGATCAACAAGCTGAGCATGAAGCCCCAATTTCAAGCCTCAGTACCAAAAAAGGAATAAAAGAGTTTTTTCAAGTACGAATTAGCCATTTATAATTACTTTTTGGGTGAATTTTGTTCCTTGTGTTATTTATCAATAAATCCTTGTGTCTTCTGGGGGTATTTCCATCTACTCACTTTTATCTTCCTCTCTCAAGCTCTCACACTAGGAAGGAAAGGGAAGGAAATATCTCTTTTTATATTTTAGTGCCTCTCTATCCTGTTTCCATTCCTTGGCTGTGAATTTTTAAGGTAGTTTCCCAAAGACTATAAAGATTTCATCTCTCTCATGTGTGGAAATATAACAATGAAAACTACTTTTTACCCTGTTTATCCTCATATAACTAATGTAAGCTGATAATCATAAAGATTTCATCTCTCAAAAATTAAAAAAAATTCTGCCTTATTTTTGTTTACTCTCTGTAGACTAATAAATCTCTACCATGCAGTTCCCCTACATTTTACCTCTTTTCTTCTGTATTTACATTAATTCTAAATCATGTGAGGTGTATTTTGGTGTTTATAGTGTTTATGGTGCTGAGTTAGGTACAAAACTAAGGGGGTTTTTTGAATGCTAATCCATGGTTAGAGTGCCAGGAATACTGCTTCCTGGTCCACTGATTTGTGATACTGCTTTTATGCTGTGTAAATTCTCAGGTGCTGGGCTGATTGCCTACCTCCTATTCTGTTTTATTCATGTTTCTATTCTTGTACTGAAACCACATTGCTGTTTAGCATTTTATACCTTATTTTGTTATTCCTGTTTACCCCTCTCTGTAGAGTAATATAGATTATTTAACTGGCATCTCGTGCTATGGGTATTCTTAGTCGTTTTTATTTTTATTTGTGTTGTTATTATGAATGATTTTTTTTCCATTTGTAGACTTACTTTTACTGCCATAATTGAAGGCTATTTATTTTTTTAATACCTAAATCAAAGTTTTTAAATTCTCAATAATTACGAGTTGATTTTTATAATTTGTTGGTACCTCATTTCTGCAAATAAAAATTTACTTCTGCCCAAGAATAAACTCTGTTGGTCAGTGAT
Source organism: Dipodomys ordii (assembly GCF_000151885.1). Classification (NCBI taxonomy): domain Eukaryota; kingdom Metazoa; phylum Chordata; class Mammalia; order Rodentia; family Heteromyidae; genus Dipodomys; species Dipodomys ordii. The sequence continues at coordinate 328,864 of NW_012267444.1, forward strand.
TCCAGAGTAATATTAACTAATGATATAACTAGTAGATCTTCTTGTCACAGTAAAGCTAAAATTATGGTTAAGGAAAAACTGTAGACAATGGTTATAGAAAAATTCCATTTTTAATAGAATGTTATATAGACAGTTTTCCTTGTTTCTTTGTAATTTTTTTTTAATTTGATCATGGGGTTTGAACTCTGGGCTTGGGACCTGTCCTGGGCGCTATCCCTCAGCTCTTCAGCTCAAGGCTAGTGCTCTACCACTTGAGCTACAGCGCTACTTCTGGTTTTCTGGTGGTTAATTGGGGATAAGAGTGTCACGGACTTTCCTGTCCAGGCTGGCTTTTAACTGCAATCCTCAGATATTAGCCTCCAGAGTAGCTAGGATTACAGGCGTGAGCCACGGGTGCCTGGCTATAAACATCCAAATGGTCCTTCTGAGATTAGATTAAATACTTTGCAAGTTTATCATAGATGAGTATGTGAAGATTTTGGAAGATTTGCAGTTTTCCAGCAGAGGGAAACATGTCATTATTACTAATTGGTAACTATTAAAGAAACAGGTGGAGACTTTGGATCTAGGCTGTAGTTGGGAAGAGGAAGCCTTGGTGAATGTCTCTAGATCCCATCCAATCTCCTTCCCCCATCTCTACATATGCTTCATTTCCTTGAGAGCAATGTCTCTTGTGGCAGCTAGGATCTGGTTAAAGGAAGAGCCAGAGCTCCTGGTGAGTGACACTGCAGTCGCCTTCAAGGAGGAGGGTAGTAGAGATCATTGATGAAGTTTACCTCTACAAAGCAGCACAGAAAGCATTTTAGCTGAATGACTTTTCTGAGTTCAGTGGCAAATACTGTTCAAATGAGACAGGTAGCAGTGCAGGTCCTTGCTTTGTGGACTTGTGACCTAACTTAAGTAAATTAGGAAGGTGTAAGGGGATCATCTTGATCTTGATCATCTTGATCACCTTCTCCCATCCCAGCAAATGTCTTCTTGTGCTGTTCGTATTTATATTATAGTTGCAGAAACTGGAGACATTGAGTATATGAATAAGAATATTTTCTATTTTATTATCATCTTAAGAATCAAGGATTTTTTCTCCTCCATATTGTTACCGCAAAGGACATACTCCATAGATACTAATGTCTGACAAAACATTCCAAAACTTGGTAACTTAAAACCTCAAGAATTTATTTTTTTTACAATTCTGCAATTTAGGCTTACTTGAGCTGCACAGTTCCCTTGTTCTCAGCTGGCTTTCTCCCAAGTTTGCAATGAACTGTGTTAGTGAGACAGTCTTGTTCAGAGTTGGCTGACTATTGGCTGGGAGAATCTCAATTCTTCTCTACATGGTGCCTTTTTCTCCAGAAGCTTAGGCTTTTTTCATGGTGGCAATTGAGAACTGAGAGAGAGAGAAGCAAGCAAGCCCTCTTGAAGCTATACTTGGAACTGGGATGTTACTAGGGTTGCATTCTATTTTGGCCAAAAGACAAAAGAAGTTTCTGGAGCACCTGATTTAGAGTAGGGAGACAGAGTCATTTTATCTTTGTCTCTATTTCTCTTTGTGTGTGTCTCTGTATCTCTCTATCTCATACTGGGTGAATGCTATCCCTGTAAATTCTACCTCTTGATGTGAGCTGCTGTAAAGCCACATTGTAAAGGTGCGGCCGCAGGAATGTATGGAGATTGGGGCTGTGTTTGCTATCTAACAAAATCAGGGCAATGAAAGACTGAAACATGTGCTTGTAATACTATGTTGTTTTCTAATAATTGTGGAGTTTAGTTTTTCCCTTATAAAGTGATGTCATTCCGCTTTCTTTCATTGTTTTTGCATCTTATGTTTTTTTTCTCCTATGCTGTTCTTTTATCTGTGGTTGCTTATATATCGTTATCCCAATCCATGCCAAATATTAATTTTTAAATATACTTGACTCCTTATTAAATTTATTCAGAGCTATCTTCTCTGCTTTACCATGGTGTAATTTTCTCTCAGGTGTGAGAGTGTATGTGCCACCTTGTTGTTTATGCCTGGTCTGGGACACTTTTATAAAAGGTGAACTGCATGGAAAACCTTGGTTCTTAACATGCGCTGTTTACAAGGTAGTTCCTGTATCTTCCCCTCTGATGAGCTTTTCATGTGGACATTGAAACTCCAGAAGATTCAGTGAACCATTCTCATTCAGTGCCTCTCTACCTGTGTACTATGTTGTTTACTGGGAATTGTATTTAAGTGGAAATATAAAAGAGGTATGCACTAGAGAGGCCGGAATGAATTATACAGTTCTAGTTGTATCATAAACTCATCGTTCTACTATATAAACACTGAGTCTCCTAAACAGGCAGAAAAGGGGAGCAAGTTAAAATCCTTTCTCAGTCACAGAATTATTATTTCCTAGAGCAAAGCAATCATTTGCATGGTTTGTAGCAATTAGAACACTGGGTCCACTATTACCTTGGTTTTAGGCCTGCTGTTAAGGCAAGGCTTTAAGATAGTGAAACTATCTGAGGCTTATCATCAGAGGTTAACTTGGTTTGGGTAGGTGTGCTGTCATCTTTCTCTGAACTTTTGAATGGCTTGCTGTGAAACGGTGGGAGAAGCTGCACTGGGGAAGTCTATTTAGATTCCTTCTTAAGCTGATTTTAAAGTACATTTAACTAGTGGATTTTCCTATTTTTCTGAATCAAAAGATGTAATGAATACACAGTGAAAACATAGCAACAACTAGCTGGGTGCAGTGGCTCACTCCTCTAATTTAGCTACTTGAGTGAGTTTGAAGTGAGTCCGGATAAAACAGTTCGTGAGACTCTTTGTCAACCAGTAGCTGGCTGTAGTGGTGTGTTCTTGTCATCCCAACTATGTGAGAGACTGAGATCGGGACTATTGTGGTTCCAGGACAGCATGGACAAAAAATGGTTCAAAAAATCTCAGAAGAAGCTGGCATTGTGGTACATGCCTGACATCTTAGCTATGGAAGGAAGTATAAAATGTTCATGCAAAAGTAAGACCCTATCTCAAAATAACCAAAAGAACTGGAGGTATGAAGTCAGTGGTAGAGCCCTTTCTTAGAAAGTGCAAGGACTTGAGTTTAAAACCCCAGTTCTGGAAAATAACAACAGTAACAACAAGCACACAGCAATGTAAATAGCAGTATTCAAAAAGCTAACATTGCTGCTTTTGTTAAATTGTGTAATATTGATAAAATTTGAATTAAAGTACCATTCTATGTATAAATTTTGTAGCTTCACATATTTCTTAGTTCTCTTTCACCACTTTCAAGGTTTGCTCTTGAGGAATTACAGTATTAGCACGCTTTCTTTTTGGTCCTCTCCTGGGCCTCTGTAATGTAGGTGAGGGACACATGCAGGCTTTTGGAGCAGCTGTCAGGGCTAATTGTGGAATCTTTGGAGAAATGATGGTTACTTGTGCATGTACTGTTTTTTTTCCTTAGTTGTCTTATCTCTGGCAAGATATACTGGTAAAATTACAACCTTAGGGAATCTCTCTCATTTGAATAACTAGTATTTCTACAATTTTACAATTCTAGATGTACAATTTGCTGCTAACTACTTGATTATTATTTCTGTGCCCTCATGATACAATTTACATTTCATTCGCCTCTCTCTGTAGATGTGTGTGAGTGTGTGTATGTGTGTGTGTGTGTGTGTGTGTGTGTGTGTGATGGTACTGGAGTTTGAACTTGAGTCCTCTAAGCAGGCACTTCTGCCACTGAGCAATGCTTCCACCCTTGATATTTGCAAGTTATTTTTAAGATAGTGTTGTCTGGCACACATGTAGGTATGATCTGCTTATGTTAGGCTTTCTGGTAGCTAGGATAATAGTCACGCACCACCATGTCCAGCTCTTTGTTGAAAAGGGTTCTGGTAAATTTTCTGCCAGGGTTTGTCACAAACCAAGATCCCCAACTTCAGTCTTCCAAGTATATAGGATTATAGGTGTGAGGCACCAGCAGTGTTCACCAGAGAGTGTTCACCATTAAACCATGGTTTGGTTTAAAAAAATTGACTTCTTGACATCTTTCAGCACTGAGATTCATTCATTAGGTTTTATCGAGTAGGTATCTATAACTTGTTCTCCTTGTTAAGAGTTTGATTCAATGCTGATTACTGACAATAATTATTTAATTTTCCTAATGGAGTTTTTTGTGTATATTTTGTGTATGTTTATGTAAGTTTTCAAATGCCATGTAAATAAGAGATTCCACTTAGAGTAAATCAGAGTCTTGTCTCCATAGCTATGTCAGTGCTCCTACGCTAGGCTCTCAGGGAATATATGCTGTTTATATAGGAGTGTCTACTGTAATAGATAGTGGGAATCTTTCTATTTTATGTAAAGTCACTTTTCATGTTCAGCTTTCCATGTGATTTGCTAATTGACTTACAGGAAATAAACAGGTCACAAACAGAGTAGTAATCAGTCCTGCTGAGTTCACATGCTTATTTTCTTCTGTTACCTGCTTGTAATATTTATATTACCTGTTTGTAATTATGCTTTATAGTAATTATTCTAGACTTTCTATTAAAGTAAAATTAAGATTTCCTACAAGGTTGTGCAAAGTGACTTTTAAGAACTCTGTGGGATAGTTTGAGAACTGCTAACCTTAATGTTTTTTAAGATATTAGAGGTCAAAGACATCATCATATCATCATCATCATCATCATCATCATCATCCGTGTGATCAAATCCCCTTTCAGACACTTTTTTTCCTAATTCTGGGTGTGGAACCCCGAGCTTTGTGCATGAGAGGCAAGCATTTTACCACAGAACTACACCCCAATACCTATTACGGAATTTTGGCATTGTTGGTTTTTTCTAAGGCAGGTTCTCGCTATGTTATAGCTCAGGCTGCTCTCATACTGGCTATCCTTCCGCCTTAGCCTCATAATGGAGGGTAGAGGCCTGGCTCAAGTGGCAGAGGGACAACTGTAAGTTAAAAAAAGGTAAGCTAGAGCAAGAGCCCTGAGATCAGCAAGTCCCCAAACTGGCAAAGAGTATGTGTACCACCATTCCTTTTGATTTGGTGTTTGTGCATTGTTGGGTAGCTTCCTGAAAGAAGTGTTCAAGAGTGAGAATAGGTAAGGGATGAAGATGGAATATAATTGCTGTAGACGATAGTTTTGTTTTTATTAGCATTTGATTAAAAGCTCCTAAAACTCTACTATTAGAATCCAAATTAAGGTAGTGAGGCCATTTTCTTCCCTTTCTATTCAAGGACTAAATTTTCAATTGTTGAAAAGTTGATTCATGTATTATTGCAAGTAGACTAATAAGAGATACTTGTCATGAGCTTCTGGTAACGGGGTTGTAGTGGAGCTATTAAGATGACATATCATGGGAAGACTGTCCTTGCTGGGAAGAGGAACACTCAAGATACATGGTTGTGTGTTGTGGGGTGGGGACTAGAGAAGGCGATATGGTATAGACTCAGATGGACTTGGACATTAGGAAGTTTACATGGGGTTAAACAATAAAGGCAACAGAATTCACAGGAGTGACAAAGTGCAGGTCAGGTATTATGAGAATTCAAAAATAATCTAGAGAGGTTGGTGCTATTTGAGTTGTTTACTTTTAAGTAAACACAGCATTCATGACAAGGAACATTTCATATCATAGGGGCAGTATGACATTGCTAGGGACACTGTCCCCCAAATGAGTAATTGCTAAATATCTGAATGAATGACTGGACTAGTTCACTAGACAGGCACGAGAGCCACTAAGCTACCTCTTTTTTTGCTTTAGTTATTCAGGTAGTGTCTCCAATTTTTGCCCAGGACTAGCCTTAGGTTGCAATCCTCCTAATTAAGACCTCCTACAAAGCTGTGATGAAAGGTATCAATCACCATACTGGCTTGTTTATTGAGATGAGGTTCTTGTTAACTTTTTCTCCAGCTGTCCTGAAAACATAGTCTTTCTGATTTTTGCCTGCCAGGTAATTCTCAATTATAACCACTATGTCTGGCCTGTTGCTGAGCTATTTACTTTTGTTAAATTGACGATGTCATTTTTATTTTTCAGAAACCAAAGCTGAAAGATTGGCATCCTCCTGGGGGTTTCATCTTGGGACTGTGGGCCCTCATTATCATGGTTTTCTTCAAAACCTATGGAATCAAGCATATGAAGTTCATTTTTTAGACTCAGTGATATGGGAAGAATGAATGGAAGACTGAAACCTTGGATAAAATAATGTTATCACCTTTTTAAAAAATATATTGCTCCTGTGTAAACTGGGAAAATTAAATTTTAATGAATTATTGACATTGTAACTTAAAGAAAAATAATTATTGTTGCAAGTGCTTATTTGCTACTATGTGTAATTTTTATTTTGTGTTATAAACACTAGTGTGACAAACGTCAGAATATACTGACTCATTCTTTTTTAAAAAAGCAACAATTCTCTATTATCTACTTCATTTGGAAAATAAAAATTGTGAAGATATTCTTGCTGAAAGAGGTAACTTCTGAGCCAACACCAGTGGCTCGTGCCTGTAATTCTAGCTACTCAGGAGGCTGAGGATCTGAGCATCTCAGTTTAAAGCCATCCCTGGCAGGAAAGTCGGTGAGATTCTTGTCTATAATGAACTACTCAGAAAAACAGCTAGAAGTAGACCTCTGGTTCAAGTAAAGTGCTAGCCTTAGATGTTAAACGCTCAGAGACAGTGTCCAGGCCCTGAATAAAAGGAGGGGAAAAAAAAAGTAACTTCTGAATTGAAGGGTGATATTAGCAGGGATGGGAGAGAACATGAAAGGGTTGACACTGATCAAGATGTACTGTATTCATAAAGTCCTTTGTTGAATAGCAGCTCCTTTGTACAACTACTTAAAGAGAATAAAAACATAAAAAGGAGATAACTTCTGTTAAGTTGTCTGTATATCCTAACTTTTAATTTATGAGCATAGTTTTTTCTGAATAGGGATCATATAGAATATGTTGTTTCATAACTTTTTTATGGTGCTATATTATCAACCCTTCTCTGTCTTTGGATATTATTTAAGTATACATGGTGAACCAGGCATGGAGTTGTACCCTTGTAACCCAGCTGTTCAAAAGACCCCGGAGGTGGGAGGGAAGCCCAGGGATCCAAGATCAAATGAGCAACAAAAGAAAAGAAAAGAAGCCAAAGCAAAGAAAACAAAACAAAGGAAAGATGTTACATCATTGCATGAATGTGTAGTAGCTCATTTGACAGTCTAATATTGTTGGACCATTCCCTTGTTTTTCAAGTTTTCCTTTGTTCCATTCTTTAGTATATTTAAATATATTAAATGTCAAACATTCATGGACTTCTATAGCTTTAATTAAAAGGTGAAAAATTGCTTTCTTGCCATATGATACCAGTATTATGGATCTTATTTGTTGTCAGTTTATTTGGGAAAATTTAGGTCTCTGAGAATATCATATAACTGGCCAAAAGAAATACATTGTATTAGCTTCTGTATCCTAGCATTTTGTGATTTTCTAGAATTGGCTAGCCCTCTTCAGTTTCTATCTTGAAAGAGACAGGACTGTATTTCTTTCCTTTGAAGTAACTCTTGTCCACTGGCTGGAGCTACTTTTTTCCTTAAGGATAGCCCATAAAGTAGATGACCTACATGGAAAATACACATTTTTGGTCTTGCCTTGGTCTGACTGATGATTATATAAGGCAGGAAACCTCACTTCTGATCTTTGATAAGAAATTAGAGCTCAGATTCTGACATGGATTTTCTTTAGCCTGCCAGTCCTCTTCATTTTTCTCTCATCTCTGGAAACAGTATTGAGATTGTACATGATACTTTCCCAGATATTTTTTCTTTGCACTTATGCATTTTATTTATTTTATCCAAGAACTTGGGTTTTCATCTGTCTCATAATAATAGAAACATTGAAAAGACTGTCTTTTGCAGTAAAGCCTCCTAAAATTAATATTCTGTAGAATCTTTGTGCCCTTTAGTACTTTAAAAATAATACCCGGTAGTTACAAGTAAAACTGTGTTATATCACTTTAGGCAAAGGAATGACTTAATTGTCTTACTATAGCAAATGGTATTGAGGTTTTGTATAGACTTGAGTCTTTATTTTAGGTGATCCCCTTCATTGGCATAAAATATAAATAAAGAAGGAAGTGTTTATCTAATTATATAGAAAATCATCTTTTTGAATATTGAAAGGAAGGGAAACAAACAAATTTGAGTAACTTGATCAGAGTAGTTCTAAGAGACAAAAGTTGGGCCAGATCACCCTCTAGACCCTGGCTCAAGGTCATGAACATTGTGATGGGGTAAAGCTATTGAGAATGGGAAGGAATTATGATTGTTCTGGAGCCAGAGTAATTTAGTTTCAATATAATGAAAATGCCCTCTTGGTAAAGGCTGCTGGAAAGAGAAAAGATCCTTCTTCAGAGATTGTAGAAGGTGCCCTTCCTAGTTAAAACTATACTGGGAAAAGTAATACTGGATATAATATACAGGATTAATTTTACTAGGCAGACTTTCAAAGGGCAGTTATATTTTTCTTCTCTTTCACTGTTGAATTCTCAGTATATAGTTGAAGCAAAAAGCTTAAAATAATTATAAGCTAGGTAGGTCATAACCTAACTAATCTTTTTACATGAAGTTTATTCTGTATTCTGTAATCAGTAAATCCTCTTCATGTGTATGTTTAGGAAGTATTGTAAGTGCAATGAAATGGCTCAAACTTAAAATAATCCAATAAAAGCATATAGTAAATACGTGTTCCATGAGCCACAAAGAGTGAACAACAGAAAGATGTTCTTTTTGCCTTTTCTTAGTGTAGTGAGAACAGATAAGCTAATGTCATGTGTGAGCATTTTGGGAAATGTGACTCTGGTTATGTTCTTGATGCTACTTGGGAAGATATCAAAAGAGGAATTAATAGTGTCAGTCCCCTCTTCTGTTGCACTTAGGTACCTTTTTTAAATTCCTCAGTGCCAGTTCTGTTCTCTTTGGTGGCCATTTTTTTCTTCCTTCCCCGCAATGTCCTTCAGGGAGAAAGGGACGTAGATAAATGGATCCCAGGAGGCATGTCCTGACATTTCCGCAAGGGCCAGGGTATAATGACACCATCCTGCAAAGGTAGCCTATGTGAGAAAAAGAAACCAACTCATGTAGATTTTTGAAATTACAAAAGATGTTTATTTGCAGTTTATGAAAATGTAATTCGGGTGCAGAGCTGATTACATTGGTTCAAAATATTACAATTAAATACAAAAACATGCAGGCATTTATGGTTTCAATTGTTATCTATTCTTAGCTAGTGGAATTGATGGCTCCCACAACAAGCATAACTCAGCCTGTTTCTGCTTACTGGTGTTTTCTATGAAGGGGTATGTTGCTAACATTTCTTCCATTATGTATTTGGTATAGCAGAGTTACAATTGCTGTGGGAATCATCATTTGAAATTTTGACTCATGTGTTTCTAGAATCTTTGCAACAAATATTGCATAAACATAGAACCTTTGTTGGTTTATTTATTTATTTAACCAAAATTAAGCCTACCTACAGTAGATACTGTTTTAACTTATGAACATGCCACAAGGCAGGACCATAAAATAAGAAGATCTGTATCCATTTGCACTTAATGGCATCAGTCTCATTACGTCATTATTCCATTTTCAGACCCAAGGGCTCTCATTGCTGTTTTGTGGCTCCCTGCTCTGCCTACGCATGTACCTGCTGCTTAGATAGGAAAGGCCTTTCCATTTATTCAGTGGTGTGCTTTGGTGGTAAGCAGACTTAACATTTTACTGTTTTGAAAATGTGCTATAAAATGCTTGGCTTAGTTTCACTGTGTGGGTGTGTTGATACAATAAAGGTGTAACCAAGAAGTGAAGTGATTACTAGGAGTTTGTTTATTCCCACAATGGAAAAGTAGTGTTGTGATTCTACTATCATGGTGATGCTAGGTGTCTGAAACTTGGAAGGTCTTTGGGATTTGCCTGAGGTATGTAAACTCAGTCATAGGGTCAGCCAAGTGGAATTCATCTCCCTTCAGTTTCTTTCTGGCTGAGTGTGCCAATGCCAGCTCTGATAGTGCTTGAGTTTTGGAGATTCCACCAAAACAATTCACTCAGGCCACTGCTGAAAGCACGTCACACAGCGCCTGTCTGGCATACAGGAAAAGCTAGATCTTCTGGGTTTTTTTGTTTGTTTGGTTTGGGTTTTCTTCTCCTGAACAGTGCTCAGCTGTCTTGTTTGTAAACTCCACTCTGCCCAGGGCTGATGGCTCTTCAAAGACCCTTTGCTTCTTAGACACACATTTCCTCAACGGTTTTGATCAACAATTTCTTTCCACATTCTTTTAACACAATTCAACAAGTTTAATCTACAGGCTTTCTTACTGAAGTCTATCTTCATTCTCAGACCCCAGGCATCTAGATAATAATCTAGTCCTTCAAGACAATGGAAGACATTTCCAGAAGACATCTCTTCCCTCCGCTGCCTGTTTTAAAACTCTTCCAATAAAAACTCCGAGTAGAACCAATTTAGGTCAAAAGGGGACTTTGATGTAAGAATATTAAGAATCTCATGTAATTGGGTGTTCAGGGAGTTTGGTCTGAGCCTCGTTTGGAACTGTTGTCACCCAGCTGCTTTTTCTTTACCTACTTCCTTTAAATGGCCTGTAACCTGGATTTCTTACATGACTGGTTACAGATCTTCACATCCATTCCTTGAATTCCTGTTCTGAAAGCGTTGTAGAAGAACATATTAACCTTTTATGCACTAGAATCACCTCGCCTGATCAGTACCTCTGAGGGTCCCTTCTAGAGAGCTGAGAGATCACAGGAGCCACGCAGTCACCCTTACTACTTCCTACTAACTTGCTATTCAGAGGAGGTCAGCTGCTGATCACAGCTATAACGTCACCCTAGAACTGTCTAGAAATCTTTTTTTTTTGGCGGGGGGGTCCGGTCGTGGGGCCTGAACTCCGGGCCTGGGCGCTGTCCCTCAACTCTTCAGCTCAAGGCTAGCACTCTACCACTTGAGCCACAGCACCACTTCCGGCTTTTTTCTTTTTGCTTATGTGGTGCTGAGGAATCGAACCCAGGGCCTCATGCATGCAAGGCAAGTGCTCTACCACTGAGCCACCTTCCCAGCCCTGTCTAGAAATCTTAAACAGTAGGGCCTTCCTCAGACCCATTAAATCACAATCTGCATTTTAGCAAGATGACCAGGTAATTTGCAAGCACTTGAAAGAGAAGTTCTGATCTACCTTATCAACAGCTCAACATTGGATCCTACGAAGAGATTATAAAGCATTATAATGCATTACCAACACATAAAATTGCATATTTTTAAAGTTGACTATAGTTTTGTTACTGTCTTCTACTAAGGCCTTTTAAGACTCATTCTTATTTTTTCCCTTAATTACCTTAACTGTGACTCAATTGTGTTAGGCAGACTGTGGCAAAATAATACCACATGTCTTAGAGGATGAGATCATTTGCTCAGCTTTTAAGGACACTGGCTTTTGGAACCCAGATACCATTCTCAGAGGAACCCTAAGTCACAGAGAAACCATGCGTGTATAGCTGGAGGGTATCCCAGTATAGGTCCCAGACAAGTGTCAACAGAAAGTTCCAGAGGCTTGGAAGTAGAGCTGTGGCTCAAATGGTAGAACACTAGCCTTGAACAAAAATGTTCAAGGACAGCCTCCTGAATTCAAGCTCCAGGACCAGCACATACATTCACACACACATGCACGCACGCACGCACGCACGCACCTGGCAGAGGCTTGAGAGAAACACCCTATATAAGACCTGCATAGCTGAGTTCCAGAACCACAAAAAGATAATATACATTCATACACACACACACACACACACACACACACACACACACACACACCTGGCAGAGGCTTGAGAGAAACACCCTATATAAGACCTGCATAGCTGAGTTCCAGAACCACAAAAAGATAATAATTGCAAGATATTATTTTTGGAGCTGTTTTTGTACAACAGGAATTGATGAAACATTGTGCTAAAGTGTTACTTTAGTAGAGGCTTGTGAGGGATGCAAAAATAGGATTTGTTCCTAAAGAGTAACAAATTAATTCTAGAAAAACACTCAGGAGAAAACTACCTAGCAGAAAATGACAAGAGCCATTTCAAAGCTATATAAAAGATTAGATTTCTCTACTTCTTTCCCTCTCCACTTGCTTCTACTGCTCTTTGAAAACTACACATTTTCTCTATTCTTCCTTTTCTCACTGCTCAGTTCTTTCTGTTATCATAAGATGTCCTTTGTAATCTGAAAATTAAGCTGGGATATACACTCACTTCAACTTCCTGCTTTCCTCTGTTACCTCCCTTCCCATTCCTACCCTCCACTCTAATTTTAGACAGAGATTGTGGTAGATATGTAGCTCTCCACTTCAAGTTCCTGACTGCATTCCTTCCTCAGAGCTTGCTTACTGCCAATGCTAATATTATTCCTCCTTTCTTCTATTTCTTATTGCATAAAATGCTTCCCTTCTATTTTATGAGTTGTTCCAGTCTTTTATCTTTAAAAAAATTTTTTTCATTGTGAGAATACCGTTCAGAGGAGTTACAATTACATGGGCAAGATAACGAGTACATTTCTTATCAAGCATTGTTGCCTCCTCTTTGTTTCTCCTTCCCATTTATTGTAAAGATGCTATACAGAGGAATTACAGTTACATGAGTAAGGCAATGAGTCCATTTCTTGTCGAGCATTGTTACGCCCTCCTTTGTTGTTCTCCCACTATCCCTTCCCTCCCCCACCTTCCTTACTCCTCCCCCACTGCTCCAAAGTTGTAAAGTTCATTTCCAATATAGTGTCTTGTGGGTATCATTGTTGCAATGGGTCATCCTGTTTCCTTGTTTTGTCATTTTGTTATTCCCCTTCCCCTCCCCAAATTAACATTTCTTCTCAAAAGCATATGCAGAGTTCAGGCCCCATGACTCTCCTCTCTCTCTCTCTCTCTCTCTTTCTCTCTCTCTCTCTCTCTCTCTCTCTCACACACACACACACACACACACACACACACACACACACAGCACATGCTCTTTTCTGAATGCTCTGTGGAGGTCTTGTTTATTTTACAACTGTTAATTTGGAGTGAGTGAGCTCCATTCACTGGCTTGCCTTCCCTCTGGCTGTCATTGTAAAACCCTATGTGATCTACCTTCTGTTCTACCTCTCCTCTGAAATTGTTCTTGTTGCCAAATCCAGTTGAGAGCTTCTTTTCCAATATCCTTGAAATCTGTTTGTGTGATGTCCCATGTTTGAATATACTTCCACCTCTGACTTCATGACTCTTCCCACTCCTGCACTCATGCTCCTTTCCAGTCTCTCTTACAGGTTCTTCTTCTCTGCAGCCCACTAGTCCTTTCGGCAGCATTCCTTCCCTAACTCTTCAATTGTTCTATCTCTAGGTACCTTTTGTTGCCAATATTACCTCTGCATCTTTGGCGAGAGAATCCAAGTATCTCTCCTGAAAGCCAGGGGTACCCCTCTTTCTATCTGAAAGGCCCTCAGTAATCTCAAACTTAACATAGATCACTTATCATCTGGATCTTTATTCCCTTGTTTTCTTTTTATTCTGAGTAATCACAGATTGTGAAGCTGCATGTCCCATATAATGCCCACATAGGGTATTAGTAGACAGATGATACACTCTGTAGGTGTCAATTTCATTCAAACAATGGGCTCAACTAAGTGGTTATGGTAGACGGGATGAAGAATATGTATGGACTCAAAAGCTTTGACTTCTTACCAACACTGACTCATCTAATATGACTACTCAGAACCTATCTACAGCCACAGACCTACTTTAACTCAGCCACCAATTGGCTTCTGCCTCTGTTTTCCAGGTGACATAATCAGCCAACTCCTGATATCTCTTCTGTCTTTTATCACAGAATGGGAAAACATTTACCTTTACTGGAATGGTATGGATGTCAACTTGCATTTCTTGTTTGAAAGCTTCCATCAGCATTGTCTGTGGACACACAGAAACATTGCTTACCATCAGAACCTTCCACTCAGCACTGAGTCTGATGAAGATTTCCCAGCATAGGAAGTGAAGCAATGAGTTATACCTATGAATTAACTAAACTTACCACATGTCCAGAAGGGGCTGGCCTAATTGAAGATGGAATGGCTTACTGAAGACTTGGTTATACTACCAGTTGGGATAAAACATTCCAAAAAGAGAAGGTTCTGTTTTATGAGGTACAAAATGTGCTGTACATTGCATGATGCTATTTCCCCATAGCCAGATGCATCAATATGGGAGCAAGGAGTAGAATAAGATTGGGTTTTCCTCACAGCTACATCTAATAATGCATTCCCTGAGTGTTGCTTCCTATATCCAGCATCACTGAGCTTTGCTCACTTAGCAGCCGGTCCCCAGAGAGAAGTGCCCTGTCAGGAGCCACAGCAATTATTCTCTGAATTTGAAGTGAAGATTGGCAACTGGTCATTTAAAGTCATTTTTATTGCTAAATGAACAGGTCCAGCTCTGCTGGCTGGAGTGATTGGAAAACACCAAAGGGAAATTGAGTTGCTGCTCAATTGGGCACAAAGAGAAGTATGTGGGAATCCAGCAATTCTCTGGGGTCCCTTGGAAATTCCATGGCTGATATAATAAAAGTTAATAAAAAACTGTAACAACTCTGCCCTCCCTCCCCCCCAAAAGCATGCCAATTGAAGACTTACCCTTCTGAATGAAAGTTTGGATTTTTCTACTAGAAAATCTGGCTGACTGAGCTTCTGGCTGCAAGTAAGAGAAATAAGCCATGGCTGTGAACTATGATACTGAAGTTAAGATTACAGAAATGAGGAAGAGTTTGAGTAGTTTACCTTGGTTTGGTATATGTTTATATATCTATGCTAATTTTTTTCCATTTTTATTTTCATTTGAATTGGTAGTAGTACTTAACCCTACATCATAGTTATTAGGTAAGAAAATGTTCAGCAGAACTGTGGTGGAATTTGAGGGGTAATTAATATAGCCAGAAATGGATTTAATGAGCATTTGGACTATGCACCTTTTATTTTGGAAAAGGGTAAGAATGTTTTCTTCTCTGCTATAAAAAAAAGATATCCTGTTAGATAGAAATATAGAGTTGTTTCATTGTATGGAGTTAAGATTCACGTGCAGGGATGAGTATGGAAGCTGAACAGCCAAAAGAGGGTACATTGTACTTACAAATCATCAGAGAGCTCAATGCTCTCTGACAATGGAGATGAACCCTGGAAGCCTTTCTCCTTGACAGAGAACTGTGCAGTAAGCTTTGGAGATGTGGAGTGGATAGAGGAACCCAGACAGAGAAATGGTGGCTGAGGGTGGCAATGCTCAGTATGCAGGAAGTACTTGTGCTTTTAAACTCTGGGTTCTTCTGGCTCTAGGCACCATCTCCTCTCTAGGTGTATAGGAGATGGAGATGTTCAGGCAACAGAAGAATCTACTACTGGTACTCCTGCCAATAGAGAAATGTGGTAAGGGCAGATTGGTATAAGGAATACTCTTGTTCAGTGAGCTACAATGATGCAAAGTTGGCAGAGTGTATACAGGCTATGATCCTGAGCTTTGCACTTCTGCTGTCTGTCAGCCTAATAAATGCATACAACACAGAACAGAATAACTGAAGTTACAAATAAGAAAATATATTTTAAAACCAAAGGTGGGAGAACAAAATGAAGCTGAAACAGGACAACCTATTTTCAATAGGTTGAAAAACAAAACCAGAAGTTCAGAATTTAAAATGCACAACTAGGGAAGAATTGACAAATTTAAATTTTTGATTTTAAAATCAGATGTTTGGGATTACATGATATAGTTGTGGATAGAGGTAAAATGGAAAAAAGTAATATCCTTTAAAGTGAAAAACAAAGGAGGTAAAAGTTAACTAAGTAGCTGAAACACTTTAAAGGAAGATTTAGTATATATTAAAGCTAGTGGAAGGAGTATAACATTGTCTAAGTGCTAAATATTGGAGAATAAAAATAAGCTAAAAATAAATATGGAAGAGAAGAACAATTTAAAACATGAGAACAAACACTTTTCTAAAAAGCAAATCACCTGCTTTTTAAAGCCATCTGGCTTTTGTTACTGTTACTCTCCAGGTACAAAAATAACCACAAATTAGCATAGATTGTCTCTATACTGTTCATTCCCAAAGGTCAGGTTCTTGGCGAAGTACACCTCAGGGTTCCTTTAGTTCAGAACCAAAGGTAACAAACAGCTCAAAATGTTTGGCTTCTTCTAGTGCCTCTGTCTCTAAAGGCTCTTGCCTCCTGTGTCTATATAGCTTTTAGTTTTTTGAAGAGTTTGGTATAGAAACTGACTGGAAAGCTAGAGTCGTGAGGTATTCTATGGTTCTCTAAGCAGTCCTGTGAACAAGCACCTCACTGCACAACTGAAAGCTCAGAAGTAATTCCAGGTGTATAGCCCGCCTATGTAGCTCCTGGGGCTGAAATTGTTGCACACTCTCCTTCCTCTCCCTCAACCTGTTAGCTGCTGCTTAGACAATCACATTGCTTTGTGGTATTTTGGGCTCCAGGTTAAAACAAGTCAGTACCTTTCAAATTTTTTCTCCCTACCCCCTTGATATGATCTTATATTTTAATGGTATATCTTTCCAAGACTGGAAAACAAATTTTACAAAATAAAATTCTCTTTAGTATCATGCACTCTGTTCTTTTTTTAATGTTTTGTATTCCATATCATTGAATTGTCTCAAATGGGAGGTAAATCAAGGGTGTTCAAATACATTTTCCTTCTAACAGTACTAAGAAATACAGTGCACCTACCTGTATATGTATTAATGTGATTAAAAGAAAATTTTACAAACCATTGCTAACTCTTTCTACTGTGCTCCTTTTAATTTTCTATTTTATTGTATTATAGTTATGTTTATAGCTTCTTGCAATATCTGGTTATATTTGCATCTCCAGTCTTCTTACCTAGCTGGCTCAGCATACACATGGAGAACCACAAATGAGGAAAGTTTCCGGCAGGGTGGTGGAATTATCCTTAGGATCTCTGTGCTGACCATACACTTCACAGATTCCTGGCCAATCTCATTACATCCTGTTTCCTTGTTCCTTAAACAGTTATGAATTTTAGGTAAGTGACATTACTTCTGTCTCTCTGGTGCTAATAATAGCAGGCCAGGAGCCAGGAAAAAAGAGTTCCAGCAAACTTCTATAAAGCAGAATTTATAGACATAACTTAGTATCTAGGAATTGCTCTCAGGCTCTGCTTAGTACTGGACTCTCTCAGCTCTAATGTCAAGGTGACACCTCTTGTGATAGTACATATGGTTATAGCACTCCCAGACCCTAGAGCATCATGAGCTGGATTGTGAGGAAGGAATTTCCATTCCTGAATCAGGTCATGTTTTGGTTTCTGATCATTTATGATGTGTAGGGTGGGGATATGCTCATAGATTTGAAGCTATCAGGGATTACTCTTGGATCTGTGTGTTGAGCAAATGCCTTCAAAAACCACTTGGTTAGAACTAGTGGGATTGATTTGCCAAAGAAAGTACAGTAAACTGTGATTTAGAGAGTGAGAAAATAGAAATTAGGGCTGCCAAAGGCAGCCTCAAGGGTAGTGTGGCATGGGCAGAATTGTGGCAAGGAAAGCATGTCTACAAGTGGGGACACAGTGGAGGGATGGTACTTTCATGGTAAGGTAGTCCAAATGCTACCCATAGCCACCCACATCATCTGCTTATAGCTGAAGCTTCAGGTCACGCTTACCAGGAGTGTGTGATGAGATGAGAGCCAATGAGGCAGACTAGAGTTCTGAATCAATTGCAGGCCATGGAAATGAGGATGAAATATGAAGCAATTCAGAGCTGAGGTGAAGGTGGCACATTAGGAGACTATTTCTGCACTGGGACAGAAAGCATGGGATAAGACAAATCTTGGAAGGTCACATGCATCCAGGAAAGAGTTAAATGAGAGCCAGAGTAGCAATGCTTGGGGAGAGAAGAGGAATTGGCTAGAAAATGCCTCTATCTCATCACCCCAGGAAACTTTCCATTCTGTTGACTTATGCAAAGGAAAGAGGAAGCCTTTAATATTTAATTGGTTTCAAACAAAGATTAAATAATTCCTGAAAGCTTCACTGTTCAAAAAAGGATGAAACACCTGTTGGAAAAACAAACTCATGGTTATGTAACCCATTACACAAATCTGTCCTTTCAAATGCTTGAATTACTTTGCAGCAAATAAGATGGTGTGAAAACATTTCAGACTCACCACATGGGCTCCAAAAGCCTCTGTGGAGCCCTCTGATCAGAATTCTCTTCCCCCTGTTACATAGAAACTCAATTCAACTATACTGGATTGACCTTTTTACATATGCAATTGGTATGCCAGAGGATAGAAGTCTCTTCAGAATGGGTAAAATTATTTCTTGCTCCTTCTCTCCTTCCCTTTCCCAATTACTTGGATCCAAGCATTATGACAGGTGCTAGAGATGTGTAGACTAGTTCCAGCTAGACCTAAACCCAAGGAGGCTCTGATCCAGTGAGGGAAGTGAGATTTCAACAAACGTGGAGAGACATCTGTGCAGCTTGCAGTGCAGAGAGGCCCCCACGTGGTCAGCACAGGCGCTGCTGCTGTCACAGGCAGCACTTCAGATCAAGTCTCAAGCAAAACAGCCAGAGAAGGAGGCCAGAAGAAGCAGACAAGTGCTGATAAATGGAAAGTGCTGATAGATGGATGGTTGAGCACGAGAAATGCCGTGGCAACTTTGACCTTGTGGATGTCTACAGAAATCTACAGGCATTTGTTTTAGAGGACTCTCAGAGCTCTTGGATCCAGGCAATTGACTTTCATCTGCCATGCTGGAACTGAGTCATCTCATGAAAATCTGTATATGAATTCATAGTTTATGTGAGCCTTTCATATATTCTTGATAAATTCTTGCTACATGAAGAGCAATAGAAATGAGAGGTTTCCAAGTTTGGCAGAAATTATGGAGACATGTAGCTGGGAGGACAGGATGGACCAGTGAATGGTACCTGTTTGAAAAAAACTACTGCTTCTATAACAACTACCTGCTTTCTCTTGGAAATGACTGTGCTATAGTTGAACTAGAACTCTGTTTGTACCCATAGCTATGCCATTTTTTTGTCATATGTGCCTCATCAGCCCACCAGTTTTACACCTGCTCACTGAAGAAGCCAGTTGTGGAGAGACAGAATAGACCGTAGATACCTTTCCCCTGCCACACATATGTCCTGAGCGATGGCTCATCTATACTGAAAGACATCTATTATTAATGATATAAATTTCTGATTACTAAACTTAAGTCCAACAAGATCTGGATCTTTCTGCATTAGAACACTTACGGTTACATTGGGAATAGGAATAATCTTATAGAAGTTGAAACACTGATATTTAATGTTGTTTTACAGCTTTATTTAAAAAAAACTTCTTAGCAAGAGCAAAAGTCTGTAATAGTTTTAGAATCTTATGAAGGTTTACTCCTGGATATTGAATATCATCATGTCCATACTCTTTACCTTGCCATTCTAGGTTTGCTGTCATTTAAGTACAAGGTGTTATTTGCAAGCTATTCTTGGACTCATGTCATTTTTCTTTGCTTTGTTCATGTCTACTGCTCTCTGCTCACCTTCAGGCATGGTCCTGTCTCCTCAGTGAAGCCTGCAGTTAATGACATTATTGTCCATGCTGAAAACCATTAACCAAAATCTAAATCCTTCTGGGAACAAAAACTCCAGCTTTACCCATTATGAGTGCAAATTTCTTGCTACTAGAACGTTTGTAGTTTAATCTAGCACTGTAAGTGATCCTGGCTGAGGTATCTCCCCTTACAGACTTCTTCCTTAGTATCAAGAGATTGATCTAGTCTTGGATGGACCATTGGAATTTGTCAGCCTCATATGCGTTAAGAACTGAAAGGACAACAAGGACTGGCAATGACATGGCCTATACATGTGCGCACGTGCACCCACTCACACACACACACACACACACACACACACCAAGACAATCCTCCCCTGCCCCATTTCATCTCATTATGTCACCTGTTAAAAATGTCAAGCCAAGAAAACAATCACCTTATGAATATGTTAGAAACAATAGCAAGAAAGAAAAAACCAATGACCCTCCCCCACAGTATAACCCCTCTCTTCATTGTATTTGATGTTGATATAATTTGGGGAGGGAAAGGGAAAAAAACAAATTGTTTAAATAGGGATACAGGTGGACCCATTGCAACACTGAGATGTACAAAATGTTATGTTGAAAAATGAACTTTACAACTTTTGGGGGGGCAGAAGGGAGGGGTGTAGTCATGGAGATGGGAGGGCAGGGATGGTAGGGGAAAAACAAAGGAGGAGGCAACAATGCTTGATAAGAAATGTACTCATTACCTTGCTCATGTAATTGTAACCCCTCTGTACGGTATTTTCACAATAAAAAAAACTTATTAAAAAAAGGTCAGGCCAGTTTAAAAAAGATGTTCAGCTATCTTGAAATCCAGGTAAAGAAGGAGGCAGACATGTGAGCCCAACAACTGAAAGTCTGTGATTGTGAGACAGGAAAAAGAGAAAGCTGAAAAACCACAGTAGAGGGTTGCAGGGAAGGGTCATGCTGCAAATGGGCCCAGAGTAACAAAAATAGGCTTTGAAAACTCCATGTTTGAAGCAGCAAAAGTTTGAGAGAAAGAATGTAGCTTTCTCCAGGCACCAGTGCAATTTCCCTTTGAAGCCATGGTAGGCCCAGACCAGGGTGATGATACAGACCGCCCATGTTTGTATGTCAGCACTGTTTGCTAAAGTCTTCTACGGTATCCTTATAAAAATGGTGACATACATGGTCCAGATCAGGTAACCAGTGTCAGGTGGGTCAGTCATAGACAAATTAGCAGCCTTCTATTATCCTCAGGGAAGTCTTGTCTGAGATGCCATACCATAATAATCAGCTGATATACTGTATGCTTACATAGACAGGGAAATCAATGTGTAAGTGATAGCAGAATTAATGTTATTTTGACAGGCTGAGAGCAATATACTAAAGTTACAACAGACAACTGCTAAGTCCTTTATTTAATCTTTTTTTTCCTCCTAAAATTAATATGACTTGATATACAGGATTATAGAAGGATGGTGCTAGGGACTCACTCCAATGTATAACCCATTCTCCAAAGTGATAGTATTAGGAGGCAGAGTCTTCAGGAGGAAATTAGGTCATTAGGATAGAGACATATGAATAAGATCTGTGCTTTCTTTAAAAAGAGGAAGAGATACTGGATCTTTCTGATTTTTACTGTGTAAAGATACAAGAAAGGTACACTAGCCTCAAACTAAGAATCAGAAGCTGGGTGCAGATAGCTCATGTCTCTAATCCTATCTACGCAGTAGGCTGAGATCTGAGGATTGTGGTTCATAGCCACCCTGGGCTGGAAAGTCTGTGAGACTCTTATCTCCAATTAACCACCAGAAAACAGGAAGTGAAGCTGTGGCTCAAAGTGGTAGAGTGCTAGCCTTGAGCAGAAAAGCTCAAAGGACAGTGCCCAGGCCTTGAGTTTAAGCCCCATGACCAACAAAAACAAGCTAACTAGTAATCAGGCCCTTATCAGACACCAGGTCCCCCACCATCAGTGATCCTGGACTTCACATTCTCCAGAACTCTGAGGAATAGTTTAAAAGCTTATTACTTAAACTCTCCAGAGTATGGTAACCTGTTATAACATTACAGATAAACTAACATGCTATTGGGAATGAGAGTTAATCCTATGATGACTGGCTCATTTTACAATTATTCTAAGGGGTCCTGGGGACACATCTCAGAGACAGCACTACAGCTCAGTGGTAGAGCTCCACAGCTCAGAGTTTAGATCCCCAGTACAGCCAAACAAAAACCTTTCAACAACAACAAAAACCAAAACACTACCAACAAAAACCTGTCAAAGTAGACTACAGTGTTCAGCAAAAACACCCTTCAAAAACAGAAAACAAAATAAAAAGACATGGTAAGCAAAATTTGAGAAAATTTATTCCCAGAAAACCGGTCTTTAAAAAACAACAACTACAACAAGGAATGGAGCCCCGTACTATGGCTCACACCTTATAATCCTATCTACTTGGGAGGCTGAGATCTAAGGATTATGATTCAAAGCCAGGCAGAAAAATCTTTAAGACCCTTATCTCCAATGAAGTACCAATAATAAGCTGAAAATGGAAGTGCAGCTCAAGTGGTAGAATGCTAGCTTTGAGCACAAAAGCTTAAAGACAATGCATAGGCACTGAGTTCAAGCCCCAGGACCAGCCCTCTTTCCCCAAAAGAAGTATATTCTTGAAACTGGAAAAAAAAATTCCTGATGGGCTAGGAAGGTGGCTCAGTAGTAGAGCGCTTGCCTTGCATGCATGAGGCACTGAGTTTGATTCCTCAGCACCACATAAGCAAAAAGAAAAAAGCCAGAAGTAGCACTGTGGCTTAAGTAGTAGAGCACTAGCCTTGAGCTGAAGAGCTGAGGGACAGCGCCAGTCCCAGAGTTCAGGCCCCACAACCGGACCCCCAAAAAAAATTCCTGATGGAAATATGAACCTTTATAAAGAAAGAAGCACCCACAGAGGGAAATACATGGGCAAATAGGAAAAACTAGTTCTTGTTTAAGATAATAATGATGATATTGATAGTAATAATAAAGTTCTATGGCTGTTATAATAAAACATAATACGTGATAATAGCACAAATGTGGAAGACAGCACTATTTATTGTGATGTGCTCATATTTTCTGGAAAATATAAAGGTGCTAATCAGGCAAGTTAGAAACAATAATAAATATAATAACAAAATAACCACTCAAAGAATAAAAATAAATAGCTAGGAATTGGTAGACAAAATAATGTGGAAGTTCTCTACATAGGAAATTCTGAATTGTAGTCATGCATAGAAAACTTTCATGTAAATTAAATGTAAATTTTCCTCTCATAAGTTCATAGAACCCATAGCAGTCCCAATGAAAATCCCATTAGATTTTATTAAATATGAAGAAGTATATTCTGACTCTAAAAATTGTATGTGGAAATGCAAGGTGCTAAGCAAACCCAGTGCAATACTGAAGATGAATGAACTGGATGGCTTTTACTTTTCAATGTCAAGACCCACACAGTAATAATATATCAATAGTAATGATGAAAGGATAAAAAATGGGACAGTAATAATTGAACACACACATGATAGCTCAATTTACCACCAAACACCATTCTAATTCAGGGAAAAGAGGATAGCAGTTATAAGGGATGTAGGGTCAACTGGAATATCCCAAGGAGAAAACCAAGAACCATAACCCTGACTTTACCTCAAAATCAATGTGAGGTAGATAAATCCCATTACAGAAAAGAAACAAACAATATCACTTCTAGAAGAAATTATAAAGGCTTTGTCTTTTAATCTTGGTTGAAATGAGTCCTTAAATAGCACAAATTATCTTGTACACAAATATATGCAATTAAATTTTATTAAAATTAAGAACTTTTAGTCACCAAGATAGTCATCAAAACAATGAAAAGGGCAAGCCACACATCTGCCAAGCAAAAGATAGGATACTATGAAAAGAATTGCTTTAAAGAGGAAAAAGTCATGTCAATCCAATCAAAAGACTGGGGAAAACTTTGACCATCATAAAAATGAAGCATGAAATAAATGATATTCAACATCACTACTCATCAAAGAGATAAAAATTAGAAACCATAATGAGAGATCATCTAGAGCCCTGAAAAGGATTAACTTGATGAGGATGAATACTATAAGTGCTGGCAAGTAGGTAAAGCAACTGGAGTGCTCAGATTTTGTGGTAGGAGTATGGACTGGTGTAACTCTTCTGGAAAACTACTTGGAAGTTTCTACTAAGACTAAAACTGGTATATCTCATGACTAAACAAGCCTACTCTTTGCCTTATATCCACCAGAGATGAACATTATCTCAACTGTTATGTACTGAATAGTTGTGTAGCCTCAACTTCACATAGTCAAGTCCCCATCTTCAAGGTAATAAAATGAGGTATGGACTTTGAAAGGTGATTAGATTATAGGCTAGAGAACTGATGGATGGAATTAATGCCCTTATACTAGTTGTCTTTCTCGCCTTCCATCTGAAAATAAAGTAATAAATTTGCAATGTTGCAAAATAAAAGCCCTCAAAAGACTCCACATAGAGCTCTCCTATGACCCAGCAATCCCACTTTTGGACATTTACCCAAATGATCACAAACAAGACCATACTAAAGCTACCAGCACAACTATGTTTATTTCAGTATTATTTACCATAGCGAAGATATGGAACCAACCCAAATGCCCCTTAGTAGATGAATGGATCAAGAAAATGTGGTATATATACAATGGAATTCTATGCCTCCATCAGAAAGAATGACATTGTCCCTTTTGTTAGGAAATGGAAAGACCTGGAAAAATTATATTAAGTGAAGTAAGCCAGGCCCAAAGAAACATAGGTCCCTTATTTGCAATAACTAGTATATGTCTGGGACAAGCAGAAAAGGTCAAAAGCTATGTACATATGACCAGGAAAGATGAAGTTAAGTGAAATGAACCCCAAGATAGGACACAAGTGGTTTATTTCTTTCTTGTTATTGTTTCTCACTTACTTATAAGTTACCATGTGATTTTTTTTGTTTCTTTGTATGTTCCTCTCCCATGGTATAACCCCTGTTTTCACTGTATTTGATGTTGGTGCCCTGCATCTTGTATATACACTTCTCTAATTTGGGGAGGGAAAGGGAAAAAACAAAATGCTTAAATAAGGATACAGGTTGACCCATTGTAACAATGAAATGTACAAGACAGTCCATTGAAAACAAACATTCCAATTTAGGCTGGGGGTGGGGGGGTAGGAGATGGGGGTGGGGGTGAAATGTAGTTGTGGAAGTGGGAGGGAAGGGATGGTAGGGGAAAAACAAAAGAGGAGGCAACAATGCTTGATAGGAAACGTACTCATTACCTTGCTCATGTAACTGTAACTCCTCTGTACAGTATTTTTACAATAAAAATGTATTAAAATAAAAAATCCCTCCCCAAAAGTCCTCAATAGAACCTAACAGCACTGGCAACCTGATCTTGGGCTTCCTAACATCCAAACTAAAAGAAATAAATTGGTATTATTGTAAACCATATGTTTCAGGACTCTCAATTATAGCATTCATATTGAACTGACATTTTACCCTCCCCAAAAGCATCAAAATCAGAACCAGTAATTCTTTTGTTGTTGTTGTTGTTTGGTGGTACTGGGATTTGAATTCAGGACTATGTGCTTGACATGCGCTTGGCAGACAAGCAGGCACCCCTCTACTGAGCTGTGCCTGCAGCACTGTTAGTCTCTGGTTATATTTGAGATAGGGTCTTGCTTCCTGCCTAGGTCTTGTACTCTGGGTCTTGTGCTCTGTCTGTTTTCAAGTTTCCCATTGTGACTGGGATGACAGATGTGTGCCATCGTGTCAAGCTTTCCTCTGTTGAGATAGAATCTCTCAGACTTTTCTTCCCTAGACTAGGCTACATTCTGGATCCTACTCAACTTCCTATGTAACTAGGATTACAGGTATATCTAATGAAATATGACACCATGCAGCAATAAAACAAAGAACAGTTGCTACATGCATCAGTAGTGATAAATCCATAAATCTTTTTCCTTTTTTTGTGGTGTTAAGTATTGAACCATTGAACTGGAGCCTCTCTACTTCCATGCCACATCCAGTGCCAGGGATATATTTTTGACCAAAAGATACTAGACATAAAAAGTATATTTCCTAGGATTTCATTTGTACAAACCTTAAAACAGACAAAATAAATCTGTGCTGGTGCAGTGCTTACACTTGATAAGGAGATTGACTGAAGAAAACATGAACAAACCTTCTATGGCAGAGAAAGTGAACTATAGGGTTTGTAATGGGTGCTGTGTGTTAGATATATTAAAGTTCATCAATCTGCATACATAAGCTCTGTGTACTTCCTAAATGAAAGCTGTAGCAGTAAAGCTGAATGACTTAAGAAAGGTTAGCTAATTGCCAATAGCTCATGCTTATAGTTCTAGCTACTCCTAGAGAATGACTTATGGAGAATCAAGCCAAGTAGGATATTCCTCAACAAGAAGACCAAGGCAAGGAGAAATTGCCCTACAAGATACCAAGACATGTTTTAAAGCTGTAGTAACTAAGGATATGTGATAATTGCTAGGATTTGGTTAGAACTGAACAGAATATAGAGTTCAGAAATAAAATTCCTTATGTGTGAAAATGTCATTGTAGGTGATGGGCTGAGAATGAATTCTTTAGGTAATTTTGCTGGGAATGTTGGGAGGTATATAAGTGACCTCACATCATATAAAAGAGCAATTCCTGACTTGTAGAATAAGATATAGGAAAAACTGATCAGAAGCAGTGGGAGATTTATTAAATGAGGAGAAAGAAGCTCTAATAATATAAGATATAAAACATGACAGAAATTCCAAAAATGCTGTTCATCAGAAGACATTCCATCAAAGATACACAATCAATTGGAAGAATTTATTTGTAACATAGTTACCACAGAGTAGTATGGAAAGCATAGAATTCTAAAGAATGTTTTAAAAGGAAAAAAGAAGAGGTAAAATAGCCAGTAGAAAGAGAATAGAGATGCTAGTCATTACAGATGAGGTAACTAATGGAGAATAGACAGCAAATTGCTAGCTCTCATAAGGAATCAGAGAAACATAGGTTAACATAACAATGTGAAATAATTTATACCCACAAGCTGGGTAAAATTTTACAGTCTGGAAATATTAAGTGTTGGCCAAGAGATGCTGATAGTCTAAAAGATCCACCTGTCTGGAAAGTAATTTGGCAATGTCATGTCCATGTAAATAGATTCACCATAAAGCCCAATAGTTTTAGTCCTTTATGTACACTAAAAATTCTTACCACACATGTCGTAAAAGAACTAAGAATGCTCATAGAAGTATGACACACATGAGTAGTACCAAGAATGCTCAACTGATCAGTAAAGAATAATGGAGAAGCTGAGTGCCAATGGTTCACATCTGTAATCCTAACTACTCAGGTGGCTGAGAGCTGAGGATTGTGGTTTGAAGTCAGCCCAGACAGAAGACTCTGTGACACTCTTATCTCCAATAAACTACCAAAAGAAAAAGCCAGAAGTGAAGGCGAGGCTCAAGTGGTAGAGTGCTAGCCTTAAGCACAAAAATTCAGAAACAGTGTCCAGACCCTGAGTTCAAGCCCCAGGACCAGAACAAAAAAAAATGGATGAAACCAAAATATGGCATAGTCATACAAAAGTATTCCTTAGCAGTGAAAGTTGAGTTACATGAAAACAAGGAGTACATTGTATAAAATAGCAACTTTCAATATCATACTAGTATTACAATGTTTATAAATATGAAAATCTAAACAATATTTCTAGATATGTCTCTGTGTAAAATAAACTATTTGGATAGCAAGGTATTAGTAAACAGAATGCAAGAAGAAGGAACACTCAAGCACTGTCAAGGGTATGAGTAATCTGTATCTGTTTCCTAATTTTAATATTTATACATGTGGTGTGTCAAACACTGCATGGAGAATACTCATGTAGAAATAGTTAACTACAGGGTGGTTTAAGATTTTTCCAGGAAGAAAATGGAGATGAAGGTTGGAAGCATGTCTCAGGTGGTAGAGCACCAGCTAACCAGAGAAAGTATCATATACTGAGCAGAGTTCCTATCTTGGGGGAAAAAAAAGAAGAAAATGATAGATAGATAGATAGATAGATAGATAGATAGATAGATAGATAGATAGATAGATAGATAGATAGATTCTGGCTTCTCATCTACCTTTTCAGGGAATTGAGGCATGCCTTTGGGGAATTTACTGAAATGTCCTGGCCTCAGTGTTCACATCTGTGAAAGGGGAATTCTAAAAGCATTCAGGGTTGCTATAAGCATGAAATGCATTTATTGATGTAAAGTTCTTATCAAACTGTGGGGCATGTGAGTCTGCTCACAATGTCACCACCCCAAGGGAGCTACTCAACTTCCCTTAATCTTTACTTATTTGCAAAGGGGGGCCATGGGATTATTGTGAAGTAGTATGCATAGAGAAAACAATGGATAGTCAGTGAACAAAATTGTAGAAATTTTGATGTTATCCCTTGAATTTGAATCTTATAGTTTTTAAATTAAAGAACTAGTAATATGGTACAGAAGTAATGATGTTCATGCTTGAAGTGATTTTTGGAGTATATGAAGATTTTCAAGTAGTTAGGCATGGTATCTACTAGTTTGTTTATATATACACACACACACACATACATATATGAAAATATATATATTCTTAATAATGTTCCTTTTGGGATTCATTCTGCTTAAATCCTGACACAATATCTTCCTTAATATTTTATGAAATTATATTTTATAATTATAATGAAAATATTGAAAATGTGGGAAAAGCTGTGTCCCTACGCATTCAAAATACTTCTTACTTTAATACTGTGTCTTCTAGCACTTTCCCTATAGTTTAACAAATGAAGTTGAGATCACAGAATTAAATAAGTCTGTGGGAGAGCACACATCGAGGAATTGCTGAGTGACTTCATGTTCCAGATGGTGATGTTGGTAGTCTCTTGTGAGTGAGGTCATAGCTGTTCACTCATCTTTCCTGTCTCTGCCCATCCCCACCCTACCTCCCAGGCCCTCTCCTGGCTAGTCCTAGGGGGAACTGAACTCATGGTGATTCCAGAGGCTGGGATGCACCATCTGAAAATATATTTTCCCAGGACTCTTCCTCTTCCTCACTTCTTTGTAGTGACAAAACTACTTTGAATATGCTTCATGGAAACAACACTTTTTTTCCTGAATTTTGTTTTTTAAAGATAAATGTACTTAATTTTGATATACTCAACAACAACCAGTTGGATTTTTCCAGCTGCTTGAGGATACTGTCAAATTGAAGGCAAGCTGTCTTTGTCTTGTTCTACCCTTCCTTCTGTAGTTTCACTAATGAAGCCCAAGCCCAAGCTGCTTTTATGCCTTTCTGTATATGGTGTATATGTGCTGAGTGCAGTTCACTAACTGGGAAAACACAAAGCTTGCTGAACATTACTTGCCTGTGTGTTCAGTACAGCCAGCATTAACAAACCTAATAAATGCAGCAACATTATCCTACCCAAATCTAGGTCAGTTCTGTTGATTAAGAATGTTATAGGTTTAGGAAATGACCCTGTAAGACCCCACTTAAAACTTAACTATACCACAATCTGTTGCATCACTTGTTTTCCTTAAATGGAAGAATGTTTTTCTTGTACCTCAATCCATTGGGTGGACATTAAAAAGATCTTCATCAACAACAGACATTTATTGAGTGCCTATTGTATGCAAGGCACTGTACTAGGGGTGAGGCTACAAAGACAAAGGAGAAACAGTCCCTGCCCTCAAGGAGCTTACAATCTAATTAGTATAACAACACATACATAAAGACAAAGGACAATCCAAGGTAGCATATAATATAAACCAATAGGATTTCAGTCTTTATTTTTTTGCATTTACATTTCATTACCCTGAGTAGGTGGGGTGAGTGAGCTAGAATAGAGGGGTTATTCTGGTTCAGTGTTAAGCCTTGTAGACACCCTCTCTACTTCTTCCAAAGTATCTTCTGGATTTCATTAAAATCTAGGCAATTGGTTCACTTCTTCTGTCCCGCATTTTGGGCTTGTTATAGTTTTCTCTGAAGAGGCTTCTGAGAGTGTCATCCACTGTCCTGCTTTATCCAGAATGACTTTAGTTTTAGTATTGGAAGCCTGTATCTTGGATCTGTCTTCTTTACCAGCCCTGGGAAACACTGGAGGTCACCTCTGAAGTACCTTATCCTCTATCCAGGTGAACTCCTCCCACCTACGTTAGTCCTAACTCTGTCAGGACCTACCCTCAATCCGTTCACCAGCTAGGTCTCTAGTTAAAATTTACATGGAAGACTTTACTAGCCCCAAAGACTGCAGACTTGAGAGCACACTGAAGTTAGAAGTGAATCTGGAGAGAATGGAGAAGGCAAAGATCAAGAGAGAATCCACAAGGGCAGAGAAAATGGTTGGTTCAATATGAATTGTAGAACAGAATAGGAATATGAACTTTCTCTCAGAGTAGCTCTATTTAACAACCTGAATCAGCACTGTGATGGAATCTAGGATATATTTCTGCAATAAGATCTCTCTTACACAAGGGCAAATACTTGTGCAAGCACTAAGCATTAATATGTGCTTAAATAGCATTGTCTTAGCAGAATTTCAACTTTTCATATTTGCTAAGTACTCATTTAGCTTCTAAATCAGTAATTTTAATTTGGGGGTGAGGTGACTATTTCAAAATCAAATTATTTCCCTTTATTCACATACAATTCAAATAGATCAGTAATGCAAAGTACTTCCAGTAAAAAAAGGAAGTCCGTGTAGAGGGGACATTTGAACGCTCATACACAAATTGGGTATCAGCCTAAAGGTTCTAAGAGAGTGAACAAATTCTTCTTTGAGGTATAGTACTGCCTGTTTTGCTTTTGTTTCCTTTCTTGAAGAAAACATTGAACTCTGAAACCTTAGAAACTTGGAGATCCTGAATTGTTCTGGTTTTATATCTAGCCCTCAGGAGTGCAGATCAGGGTTAGTGAAGCACAGGGACTTAGATGCCAAACACCCATTAACAGTAATGGAAATCACACAGCTAAGTCCCCACGCAGCACACTGAATATTTACCTCCTAATGTTCTTTTAATGTACGCTTTCTTGGGTGAATATTTACTGTAGAATATTAAATGTGAGATTCTTCTTTTTATGGGCCATTTGAAGTGATTGATTTTGTTTGTGAATTCCTATATCTTTGCCCATAATGGCTATCTATTGTAATGGCCTCTGCCAAATGTTCTTGCGTTGAAATAACAGAAGCCATGGATTGTCCAGCTGTGGCATTGTATTACTGTGGTCTTAAAAGCTAGGAGGAGGCTGATGATACTGCAAGGGAGACAAGAAAAAGCTACATAACATAACGAGTATGTCTTGGGCTTCAAATGCAATAGAATCACTGAGGTCTGTAAACATGATTTTGTAGTCATCTTTTATATCAGAGTTTATGTTTAATGGTGTTGAATGGTGTTAAGTCTGACAGTCATGAAATGATAGTTGCATGACAAGAACTCAATTGCCCACAACCAGGTCCATCAGCACAATCCATCAGAGTTCTAGGCATTTTCTTTAATGCTGCAATAAAACCACTACCCAAGGGATGATGTCACATATTTTCTACTACACATGAATTAAAACATTTCCTACTTGAATCAGGTCCTTTAGAATTTAGTTGCATTTCTCAGTATTTGAGAGGGAGAAGTTTGAAAAAAGATGGAAATCTCTTGATAGTCTCCTTCCTTCCTTCCTTCCTTCCCCTTCTTCCTTCCTTCCCTTTCTTTCTTTCTTTCTTTCTCTTTCTTTCTTTCTTTCTTTCTCTTTCTTTCTTTCTTTCTTTCTTTCTTTCTTTCTTTCTTTCTTTCTTTCTTTCTTTCTTTCTTTCTTTCTTTCTTTCTTTCTTTCTTTCTTTCTTTCTGTCTGTCTGTCTGTCTGTCTGTCTTTCTGAAAAAAATCTAAGACCAAAAGTTACACAGACATGTGAGATATTATTAGATTAGGTAATATAGTTGAATCCCTGAAACTATGCTTCTCTAAATTTCCATAAATACAGAAGTTGTCAAGGAGTCACACCTAAGCAATATCACCACTTTAAGTATTGTATAGGCAGCCTTTAAATCAATTGTAGAAAACTCATATACTTTTCATATGTTCAGAAAAAACACCATGTGTTCAAAGTTCATGCTGCAGAAAAGGTTGTGGTGTAATAAAATTCATATTCCTTTAAAAACTAGACTCTGTGGGTGAGTGCTAGTGTGAGGGGAAGGGGCTGGAGGGAAGGATGAAGGAAACTGAATTATGATTAAATAGATTGTTTGCACTTTAAAAAATGGGAAAAAGATGAGAAAACCTAAAGAATGAATTTCAGTATGCTTTGGATAATCCTTCCAATGTTTGGTGGCTTTTAACAGCTCAAGTCATACCACAAAGATGTTAACTTTTATTGTGTGACTATATGAATTATATTTACATCTCACCCATGGTACCTCTTATAATTGATAGTACCAGTTGGTGAAAGGTAATGGAATCTTTACTAATTAAGAAGAGGGAAAGCCACGCCTGATGCTTTATACCTGTAATCAGAGCCATGTCATGTTTTATAAGTATCAGTTCTCTCATTATATTTGCTGATACTTTCAAGTTAGAGAAACTAATGCCACTTCACCCATGTGTAAAGAAAACAGTATATTCTTAAAAACTATTGTTGAGCAATATTATTTATTTAAATAAAAATCTATAGTAACTTGATTTTGACTTTCAATAAAAGGAATCCTTAATGTTTTTGTAGATCAAGGAACTGCATTTGCAGTGGGTGTGTCTGAATAGTCATAGGAAAATGAATTGTGTAACACAAAATCTCCATGTATGCTCTTTTCCTCACAGAACTGCAGTTCCTTTTACCTGTAGCTAGAGAATATCTCAGAAATATTTGTGTGTGTGTGTGTGTGTGTGTGTGTGTGTGTGTGTTGCTTCCAGAGAAATAAAAGAAGGATTTTAGCTACCAGGGCCCACAAGGAAGTATATTTTTTAATGATAGGAGAAGATAAGTAGTACAGACTATTAAAGACTTCCCCTCAAATACATGTCCTGTAAGTGCTGGAGCTTAAAGTGCTCAGACAGGTTGGTGAGAGGTTTACAGAACTTTAAAGGTGGGCTGTAACCAATGAAGTCTTCGGGCACAGTAACATCATTCTGAAGAAGAAACTAGGGCTTAAGAGCAGTTACTTGTATCAATTGTTACTAAGGAAAACTACCTTAGATTTCTCTTGTTAGCATCTTTCTGTTTTAATGACACAGTTTTTGGTTTTCAATTTTGTTCTTTTGAAACATTTGTGTACATTAGAAAATGTTATAGCTGTTCTTGCTATAAAAGAATAATTTTCTTGAAGCCTAAGGGTTCAAAAAATGCAACATAACATTTCCATGTCAAATATCAACTGCATGCTAACCGTGAGCATTGTGAACACTGTACCTCATCAACCCAGTTCTAGGCCGATTCCAACCATCATCAAGGAATAAAGAGTTAGAAAGAATAAATTACCACATAATCATAATCTATAAAAATACTGGCCTAGAGTACACTAAAAAACTCTCAATAAATAAATATTAGACATTTACTTTATGAAAGTCAGTGAAGATGTGCTCTTCAGAAATCACGTCCACACTTTCAAGCTGCTTTGTACAAATCACACAGAGTCTAATAAGTGACAAAAGTTATAGGTCAAGTTAGAATACAACTTGATAGAAAAGTGTCTCTTGTAATTGATATTTCTATAAAGGAATGCAACCAATGTTGTGGAGTTGCTTATGTTTTGGATTTGAAGGCAGTATTTAAAGAGACTCAAAATGTTTCAGCCATGGCAGCATCACTGAAATGAATGTTCAGTCTCTAAGGCGACATCTTTCAAAGGTTACAAACACTCGTTACAATGCACTAATTAGAATTTGTTGCTACAAACCAGCTACCTAGCCTCTGTCCAGGGTGCTGAAGGAGGGAGCTTGTTTTCTGAAAGTTGTTCTGTTCTCTTTTTCTCTCTGATGGCTCAAGAAAGTTTAGCAGCCTGTGTCTGATACCATGTGTAGCTGGGGTCACAGTCTGGCATGCTCATTCCTCAGAACACAGCTTTATTCTGAGGATGATTTACAACAGATGGTTCCGGTTTCCAGTCTGGTTGAAAAAAATGAATATTGAATGTCCGTGCCCAGTTCTTGAACACTCGTTTCTCTGTGATGAAGCGATGATGACTGCCCTTGCGTCCTCGCTCATGGGAGAGGTACATGGTACATTCATCAGGTCCAAAAGGTTCATAATAATGATAAGGTACTGAAGGATGATTAGGATCCCTGTAGGAAGGAAGATAAGCTGATTAAAGCAAAAACAATTATTTTTTCTCATTGACTCATGCAAGATATTATCTTTAATAAGATGATAAGCACAGATGATATTTTCTAGTCAAATGAATGGTTTTTCTGATGTTTAAGCAACAAGAAAGTGCAGAGGTTTTGTGGTTGTGAAATATTCAGTCACCATTGGTACCAAATGTAGAAATAAATGTGCTGTTGAACATTTAGGCTTCTAGGATTTAGCACAATGTATTTATGGTTAAAATTATAGTTCCTTTTTATTGTAAAGGTGATGTACAGAAGTAACAGTTATGTAAGTCTGGTAATGAGTACATTTCTTTTTGAACAGTGTCACCCTCCCTCTTTTCTTCCTAGTTTTTCCCTCTTCACTCCCTCCCCCTAAATTGTATAGTCTACTTCCAACATAGTGTCTATTGAGTATCACTGCTGAATTAGATTACCATTTGTCCCATCATTTATTTCCACTCTTACCTGTAAACAGTCACTGTAGTAAAAGTCAATGTAGAGAGATTTGTAAAACAAAACAAACAAAACCTCCAGATCATCCTTTTTCCCTAATACTACACTCCAAGCACCCCAAAGACTTCTGATGATGGAATGAGCCTGATTTTAGAGTGTTCCATGATCTGGCTCTGCTGAATCTTCTTTAACCCCACAGATTGGCCTTGGCCAATCTATGCAAGCCTTGCTAGATTTTCTGTCATTTCTCCCAACCTTGTCTCTCCCGTAAAGACTGAACATTTGAGATCATCAACTGTCTGAGTTCATTAATTCTTACCACTGGATATCAACTGAAATGTGTCCTCATCAGAAACCTTACCCAATGTGTTCCTCACACCATCACTTCATCTCACTCTCCTTCTTTTTCTTTTCTCACTTCTTTTTTCCTTATAGCACAAATCTCCCTTTGTAGTTAGTATTGCTATTTGTTTACCTCCTTATTTTCTGCTCTGAGTGCAGGGATTTGTTTTACTCCCATAGCAGGGATTAGTAGGGATTCAATAAATCTTAAAGTTCTGTTGCTGAAAGAACTTTATGCAGAGTCAGTAGCTGACAAGCAAACTTCTAAAGATACTTTATCCTCCACATATGGAAAGCTGGTTATACTAGTTTGATTCTGTGGGAGAAAAAGGAAGATAGACAACAAACAAGATGACAACTTTTCCTGATGTTGCTCTAAATAATCCATCTATTAAATCTAGAATCTCTTGGTCCAGAAATTCTGTATCTTCAATATTTGGTGGGTAGCTTGACAGACAGCTTTTTTTGGCTTTACCTTTCCCCTCTCAATCTTAAATAAGAGTCACTGGCTTATTGTCTTCAGTGGTATGCCTAGATGTAGCACAGAAAAGGGGCAGGTACCCTTGTTGAAGAGTTACTAAACGTTTCCAATCAGGCAGACATTCCTAGTTTTAGCTACATTTACTCACAGGCCTTGTTGCAAAAGTCTGAAGGACAATAGAACCAAGCTAACCAACTTCTTGCAAGTGGTCTTTCAGAGCTTGAGGCCAGGGCCCACTCCACTCTTTGGGCTCTTCTCTGCATACAGTGGCTTCCCAAAGACGCTCATCCTGCAACCCACTTATTCGTTTTCTTCAGAAGCAATCAATACACAAATGGCTTTTAGAGTAGCAACTATACTGGGGTCAGGGATCGAAGTCTTTTATCAAGAGAGGTGTCGAGTTTGTGGCTCTGACAACAATAAACCTTTGAGCAGTTTCTCCTCTTGGGTTAAAGTTCTTCCAGGAAGAGAGATTTATTTTTGTCATGCAGCATCTAAACATTTCTCATCTTTGCTTGTATACTGTTCTGAATTAGCTCTTCATCTCTAATATGTTTAAACTGGGCATAAATGTTGTACAGGGAATCTTGATTCTTTACTCTCTACTTATAGTAGATTTCATGGATTTACCTTACCCTAGAAATCGGAATGCCTTTAAATTTTTTATTTTGTTTGGTTGTGGGGCTTGAACTCTGGGCATGGGCGCTGTCTCTCAGCCTTTCAGCTCAAGGTGAGTGCTCTACCACTTGAGCCACAGCACTACTTCTGGTTTTCTGAGTGGTTTATTGGAGATAAGAGTCTCTTGCCTGGGCTGGCTTCCTGAGTAGCTAGGATTATAGACATGAGCCACTGGCACCCGGATTGCCTTTAAAATTTTAATAGAAGGCATTTTCTTTCCTATTTTCCTTTTTCATTAATAGTACAATATAATGGGTTTCATTATGATATGTCATACTTACATATAATAGTCTTCAATCATATTTATTCCTCCATCATCATCTCTTTTCCCATCTTTCTCCCATTGTTCCTCAAAGGTCTCTCTTTGGCTTCATGCTTTTTAAAAATAATCTGGGTATTGTATCTGAGACAATTTATATGCTAGATTAATTTCACTTAATATGATCTCCAGCTTCACTTTTTCCTGTAAATAACATAATTTCATTCTTCCTTATAAATAAAACTGCATTTGTATGTGTTTATCTACATATATCTATCTTTCTCCGCATATCTCTATATCTGTCTATTTACCTACTTACCTACCTATTAATCTATCCATCAAATTGTCCTTACTCATCCATGTGTTGATGCCCTCCTGAGCTGATTTGGTAATTATGAATGGTGCTACATTACACACCAACACTGAATTATCTCTACTGCATGTGGATTTACATTCCTTTGGGTATAAGTTCAGGAGTGGTAGAGCTGAATCATATGGTAGTACCATTAAGTTTCTTCAAGAAACTCCATATTGATTTCTGTTGCAGTTGAACTAGTTTCATACTCCACCAATAGTGTATAATGCTTCATTTTCTCCAGATTCTCAATAATATTATCTTCTGTTCTCATGATGACAGGCATTCTGACTGGGGTATAAAAGATCTGTTTTATTTAGACAATACATGCATTTCCAGTGGAAAATGACTACTATGCAGAAAAAATGATGAAGAAGAATAGAGACTTGTGAGATACAGCTTTGCAGTTTCATAATCTAGCAAACTGGATCAAATTCATACCGCAATGGCTCTTACTCTTATCTTCAATCAGGGTTCAAATCTGTTTCATCTATGTTTTGGACATCTTATTGCATCAGTCTCACTAAAGAAACAATTAGGTTTCTAAAAATATCATGAGATTGATTTGGAACTGAGGAACAGAGGGTAATTGGAACCCAGCTAAGGGATGCTATGGGATCAATTTCCTTATTCAGGAAGACCATCTCTTTGAATGAAAGCTTAGCTGGCTCCATATTGATCACCTACAGGGGAAATTAAATTTATGCATTTCAATACCATGGCTTCAGAGGTGTCTAAGTAAGCTATTCATGGAAGTGAGAGTGGTTTCTATACTTTACCATTCTGTCCAAACAGTGGGAATGTGCTTCATTAGACTTGGGAGGCATAACTGGGGTAGAGAAGGGATAGCTTGCTGGACTGTAAGTCTGCCCTCATCAGCCATCTACTTTCCATCTAAAAAGCCCTTTCTAGCTTAGAGTCATAATTCTTCAGGTTATTCCTTAATTCTAAAGTCTTAAACAAAGAATAGCATTTTCATTTTCACTCACCTTATGAAAAAAATCAGCATATTCCCACATGTAGACTGTCATAAAAGGGATTCTTGTGCTCAAGTTTATTTTTGGAGCCAAGGGAAGCTGAAGGACAGGAAAATGGTCACACAACCATTTCCCCTATGACTGCAACCTGCCATCAGAACTGGAAGAGCTCATGTGGAAACAAGTTATGAAGAACAATGCAAAGGAGGATTTTTGTTTTATTCCTGAGAGATGGAAATTGGGAAGAGTGGAAGAACTAACCTGTATACTACATAGGCATCATTTAAAATTGGTTTATATCAGTTATACAGGGTAAGGAGATTTCAGTTACATCTCCACCTGCTCACCTATGGATTCCAATCAGTTCCTACCTTTTTTTCACTTTGTATGCAAGAGTTTAAATAAATGCTATTGTGAGCATGAAATCCTTGTAGATTTTGTTCTAAATCATCTGGATATGTTCCAGGCCTAAGTACTTTTTAACAATGCTTTAAGTTAAACATCAAAACAAATATAAGCAGTTATTGTATAATAAAGCCCATGAAGTAAAATAAATATCCACAATGATCACAAAAATCTAACTGAATAAACAAATAGTGAAGATAGAGAATTTTATTACAAAAATCTCAGTTAATAAATGGGGGAAGTCTGAAAGAAAAGACCACTTCATTTCAACAGTGTAATAAGTTTACAGGTAAAATACACCAATGAATAGATCATCAGTGGGGAAAAGTTGAGGGGGGAAAATGTTATTTGCATAATCTTAAATTGTATCCCCACATTACTTATTAATGGACAAGGGGCATTTCCCCAATCAATAAAGTTTAACTTCACCAGTAGGCAGAGCATGTAGTTCATGGAAGGAGCTACCAAGAAGGGCTAAAAAAAGGCTATGGCATTCATCCCTGGAATGCTTAACCTCAACCTAATCATGGGAAAATATCAGATAAACCCAAAGTATGGGGAGTTCTACAAAACCTGTGACTAGTACTGTTCAAACTCAGCAAGGCCATGAATGACAGAAAATATTTGAAGAGGCTAAAGAGGCAAGGTGAGTAAGTGCCTGGAATTGGTCTTTCAGGAGATAAAGGGCATTGAGACACTGGTAAAATCTCAACAAAGTCTGTAATTTAGCTGAGCAGTGGACTGGTGTTAATTTCTTAATTTTGAAAATTGGGCCCCTAAGGATGCAAAATATCAATATTAAAGGAAGCTGGATAATGGGTTATGAACTTATGAAATTTTGGCAACTTTTCTGTAAACTGAAAGCTACCTAAAAGGAGCAGTTATTACATAGTCTAAAGCATGATGGCTTGTGCCTATAATCTTATCTACTCTGGAACTAAACATTGGGAAGATCATAATTATTGGACAACCTGGGAGAAAGCAAGATCTCCAAGTCCCACCCAACAAGCTGAACATGGTAGCATGAGCTTTCCACCCTAGCTTTGCAGGAGGTATAGGTAAGAAGATCATAGTTCTGGCCATTCCTGTCTGAAAAATAACTTAAGCAAAAAAAGTTGTGGCCATGGCTCAAGTTGTAGAGCATCGGCCTAAGAAGCAAAAGGCCCTAAGTTCAGTAATGCAAAAAGAAAAAAGCTTAATATAATCTACCTTATTATATTTTTGTATTATTTAAGAAAGTTCTAAAATGCAGCTGTGGTTCACAGGCTGGTTTTCTAAGTACCTTCTGAGCCTTAGGGCTTAACTTACCACATACAATATCTGCCCACATACACTCGATAGTAACTACCACTGCTTCCATTTGATGGCTGAGCCCATGGCACTATGAAAAGCTCTAAGCATACAGCTTCAATTGTGGGGTGTCCAAGTTGTTAACCCTACAGCTTCTCATCCTTCATGGGACAAAGAGGCACAGTGACTTACCTCAACCCTCTTCTACCCCCTATGACTCTGGTATAATGTTTGAGAGTGGACCAATGGTGCCCATAGGAGCCACAAGTCGAGGTAACAGAAATGCCTCATGACTGGTAACTGTTGGTCAAATAATGGAAAAGCTAAAAGAAACAATAAGCTACTAGAAAGAAATGCAATAATCTATTTTAATTCTATTTTATAAAATACAGGCCAAACAAATTGTTTTACCACCCACACCTGTCCACCATAAGTGTCTGTGGACTGCCGCCAATAGAAACTTTACTGTTACTTACACTGGTGGCTTTATTAATGTTCACTAGCTAATAATTCTAGCAGAATCAACTCTCTGGTATTCATGATACCTTTGAGATGTCCTTCATATTATGGATGAGATATTAATTTAGTTCCATGACAGTAATCACTCTGAATCATTACCCCTCTAATTAATACTCAAGAAATGACGAGTAACAGAGAGCTGTAAACTTGGTGATGTGCTAAGTGTGACTGGAAATATGATTATTAGGTAAAATATTAAATGCTTAGCCCATTATTATTACAAATAATTTACAATGGAAAATGAGATTAAAAATACTCAGCCTAACTTAGTTTAGAAAGCAATGATAACATATCTTTTCACTGAAATTTATAGTCCATCCAGAGAGAATACATTTTGCTTCCTAGCTGGAGATGGGGTGATTTAAAGTCTACTGTCCACAGAACAATATATTTTGATGCTGTTGCCAGTGAAACGTGGCATTAATTTTCTCCAGCTTTCTGAACAGTGATGATCATGAAAGCTGGTGAAGGGGGTTGGTGGGGGGCTGGTGTCTAGGCCCCTTTTTGAAGATTCACTGCTAAACCTGGTTGAGAATTAAACAGAGTGGTTAAAATTGACATCTGGATACTCCTCCACATCTGAATTTGCTGTCCACTATTTGCTTAAGAAAACTCTTTTTGTTGATTACCATTGAACCAATCTATATGGAATACCCACTGTCTACCAGACACAATGATATATACTAAATATATAATTGGAACTAAGACATGACCCCTCCTCTCTGGGAGCTTAAAGACCAATGAAGGAGCTGAAGAAATCAATCAGAGTTGATGCTAGAGGAAGGTCTGGTGGCCCTACAGGGAGACTGTGAGGGACAGGAGCTACTGTGTCTGACAGGGAGTAAAGAGTTATCAGGCTTGTTTCTTGAGTCCTGGAGACCCAAATTTAAACCTGGATTCTACCACTTATCTGCTCTAAGGCTGTGCCTAATTGCTGCAGATTTTTAAACCTTGCACGTAGAACAATGGTAATAATAATGCTCACCTTATCAGAATTTTGGACAGATAAATGAAATAACTCAAGAGTTCAGATCCAGTGTGAGCGAGGTATGTGCACACAAAATATCAACCACTAATATTGTCAGTAAAGAACCAGTACTATACAGAGAAATTAGAACATAGAGAATGTGCCTTCTAGGCTGCGTGCAGAAGGATGTCTGTAGGGTGAATTTCCTGACAAAATGTTTCAGTAGGCTACAGTACATCTGAGTGACTGAAAAAGATGTGACTAAAGTAGTCAATGGAAGCCTGATCATGAAAGGTACTTGTGCTAAGCTAGGTGAACTTTATTTTTAAAAGCTTTCTGTAGAGTTCCGGGAAGATGGCGGAGGAGAAACTGAAGGCTAAACAAGCTC
Organism: Dipodomys ordii; assembly: GCF_000151885.1. NCBI lineage: Eukaryota > Metazoa > Chordata > Mammalia > Rodentia > Heteromyidae > Dipodomys > Dipodomys ordii. Next base: position 370,008 of record NW_012267444.1, read on the forward strand.
TTGCATTGAAAGCAGTTTTAGTGTTCCAGTGAACAGTCCTAGGCAAGAGAATTACACCAAGTGTGCCATCACAGTACAGAGAGTTAGGCCAGAGAGTGAAAATCCAGGCAAGGAGACAGATCTGAGCACTTGCCGGCAGCCCTGGCTGTGGCGGTGGCGGCCATAGCCGCTATACCTACAACACAGAGAGTCCGGGACAAAGGTGCCAGACGCAGTGGGCAAGCTGATTCTACTCAACACCAGTAAGAACTGACAAGGAGCAGATATCTTCATCCTGCAGCTTGCAGAACAGAGACAACCTAGGAACCAACACTCTGGCGTGAGTAGAGCCCTGACATCCTCACTCCTTCTCAGGAAGCAGAGGAGGGAAGGCCACCCCTTCCTCCCCCGCCCACTACCAGAGATCGCCATCTTTATACTGACAAAGGGCCGGCTGAGCTGGTAGCTCCAACTCAGGCTTTGGGAGAAGACAAAAGAGTCATTTAGCAGGTCACAGGAACCTGCCCTGACCTGCCAGGCTCAACTCCACCCAGGGGAAAGTCACCATGCCCAGGCAGAGAAAGCTCCACCCCTGAAGGAGTGGCTTTCTTCACTGTGTAAACAGAGCCAGAGGCTGCCCCTCCCTACAGCAGCCTAGACAATCAATTGAAATTCAGTAATCATAAACCCTGAGAATGGCTCTAGGCTGGGCTCTGTGAGTGTCTCAGAAGCTAGCCCCGTAGGGAAAAGCTACTGTTTGCTGAAAGGCCTCAACTCTCCCAGAACCTAGCCTCAACACAGCATCTCCAAACTAGAGGAAACATCCATCTCCCTCTTTTGTGATACTCAAAGTAGATCTCCCTCCCACTAACTAGCCTGGGAGGAGGATCACAAAATCCTGGGTAAAACAGGGCAGTTTTTTCTGCCTGCCCAAACAAATTGACTTAAGAAAACAATCAAGCCACAGGAAAACCAAACACCACAAGCAGACCAGAGACTCCACCAAGAGACTGGTTACTGACACAAGGGAGATACAGTATTTTCCCATCCACCACTGCCCCCCCCAAAAATTAAAGAACTCTTTTTTTAAAATTTTTTAATTAAAAACTTGTTTTCTATCAATACTTTTTTCTTTCTCTTATTCTTATTTTAGGTGTATGTGTGTGCGTGTGTGTGCTTTTTAAAAAAATCTCTACTGACCCTTTGGTCTTTTTTTTCCTCTTTCTTTCTCATTCTTTTTATTTTTTCTTCTCTTTCGCTCTTTTTTGTGTGACTCAAGTGCTGTTCTGCTCATCCTCAGATATACCCATCATCGATTATTAGACCTTATACCCCATTGTGTACACACTTAATCTCTTAGGCTGAAATTACTTAATAGCAGCATTATTTCTTTATACCTATACAATTTTTTTTTTTGGCCCGGTCATGGGGCCTGAACTCTGGGCCTGAGCGCTGTCCCTTAGCTCTTCAGCTCAAGGCTAGCGCTCTACCACTTGAGCCACAGCGCCACTTCCGGCTTTTTTCTTTTTGCTTATGTGGTGTTGAGGAATCGAACCCAGGGCCTCAGGCATGCAAGGCAAGCGCTCTACCACTGAGCCAACTTCCCAGCCCCCACCTATACAATTTTTAAGTATTTTTAATTTTCATGTCTCCTTTCTATCCCTCCCCTCCTCTCATCCTATCCCCGTTCTTCTCAATATTACTTTGTTAAAATTACATAATTTTTAGTGTTTCATTTTTTTAATTTAAATTTTTGTTTTTCCATTTTTTCTTGTCTCTTTTTTTTTCTTCTCTCTCTCCTATCATTCTGTCCAATTCATTTCTCTCTTTGAGATTAGGACTTGGTTAATTTCACTCTCCTTTTACCTTTCTACATCCCTCTAACCATATTTTTCCAACACATTTCTCCCTAAACCTAATAATTTCTGGTTTGCCAAATTCTTCTTTGATGTTCTTAGCCCATTAATACATAGTTGTTTTATGTTGAATAGACTGTATCTGTTGAACTAGATTGTATCTGCAGACTTTTGACTGTGCAATTACAGGACTTTGGTTGATGCTTGCCTTAAAATCGTGTTCTAGCAAAAAACTGGTGTTACTTTCATACCAACTGGGCAGAACAAGCCAGAAAAACACAAGAAAAATGGCAAGTCAGTGTATCTCGAATCCCACTCATGATAATCAGGGGACAGAACAGATAATGAATAATCCAGAGGAGAGTTCCCCAAAAGCTCTACAAACACTACTGGTAAACATGGTGAATAAAAAGTTTGAAAACCTGCAAAGGGCTCAGTGTAAGCATGATAGGGAGAGAGAGGAGGCAAACCAAAGATTAATACAGGAAGCTCATGGGCATGAGGAAGCTACTCAAAGATTGATACAGGAATTGCATGAGCAGGTTAACACTCAAAGAGAAATAAAGTAATTACGTGAGCAGGTTGAGAACAGTCAAAGAGATAGAGAGGAATTGCATGCACTGGCTGAGAACAGACAAAGAGAAAGTCAGGAATGGAGTGAGCAGGCTGAGACCACTCAAAGAGAACTACAGGAATTGCGTGAACGTGAGGAAGCTAATCAAAGAATAATACAGGAATTGCCAGAGTGGGATGAGAATAGACAAAGAAAAATAGAGGCATTCATGGAATCCATAAACAGACAGCTGAAAGAAGTCAGGGGGACCACAAAGGGAATGCTGAATGGAGCCCAACAGAAAGAATGGGAGTCCAAAGAAACCCTAACCAATCAACTAAGTGATTTGAGAATAAACACTGAACACCAAATTAAGGAGGTAAAGAAGTTCATACAAGATCTAAAACAAAGCTCCAACAAAGAATATGAAGCCATCAAAGCTAACCAATAAAAAAGAAATAAAAAACGAAGTAGAAAGTCTTGACAGTAAGTTAGACCATGCAGAAGATCGAATCTCAGGGATTGAAGACAGCCTAGATATTATAGAGAAAGAACATACAGCTATCAAAGACAAATCCAAGAAATATGATAGATCTATTCAACATTTGGAAGGAAAACACCATCAGAAGGCCTAATCTGAGGATAATGGGTACAGAGGAAAACCTAGAGACAGAAGTTAATGGTCTAGGAAATTTGTTTAATAGGATCCTAGCAGAGAATTTCCCAAACATGCAAAAAGATAGGCCTATTCAGATACAAGAAGCTTTTAAAACTCTAAATAGACCAGACAAGAACAGGACTTCCCATCGTCCAATTAATTATAAGCCACACAGGATCAATTCAGACCAAGGAAAAGATCCATAAAGCTGTCAAGGAGAAAAGATCAATCACCTATAAAGGAAAACCAATTAGAATCACCACAGATTTCTCAGCAGAGACAATTAAAGCAAGAAGAGCCTGGAATGATGTATGCCATCCCCTAAAGACAAACAACTATCAACCAAGAATACTGTACCCAGCTAAACTCTCCTTCATAATTGAAGGTCTAATAAAAATCTTCCATAGCAAAGAAAAACTGAAACAATATATCTCCACCAAACCAGCCTTACAAAAAATACTTAAAGATGTCCTATACATAGAAAACCAACAAGACCACAATAAAGGCCAAGAAACCACACCCAAACTTAGAATCTAAGAACCATAGGAAGAAAGCAGTTGCCGCAACCCCAAAAGAAGGTGGATAAAATGGCAGGAACTCCTAAATACCTCTCAGTGCTATCTCTCAACACTAATGGACTTAACTCTCCAATTAAGCGACATAGACTGTCTAGTTGGATTAAAAAGCAAGATCTTTCTGTCTGCTGCCTTCAGGAGTCACACCTTGCCCATAAAAACAAACACATTTTGAAAGTGAAAGGCTGGAACAAAATCTACCAAGCAAACAGCCCCCATAAACAGGCAGGAGTTGCAATCCTAATATCAGATAAAATAGACTTCAAATTAAAATTAGTGAGAAGAGATAAAGAAGGTTGCTACATACTAATTAAGGGATCTCTCCTTCAGGAGGATATTACCATTCTAAACATCTATTCACCAAACAACGGAGCACCCAAATTTATCCAAGAAACACTACTTTCTCTCAAATCTCACATAGATCCAAAGACATTAGGGACTTTAACACACCACTATCCCTACTAGATAGATCAACTCGGCAAAAACTCAACAGAGAAACCGCAGATCTAAACAACTGCATAGAACAACTAGATTTAACAGACATCTACCGAATATTTCACCCAGCAGCATCAGAATACACGTTTTTCTCAGCAGCACATGGAACATTTTCCAAAACAGATCACATTTTGGCCACAAAGCAAACTTGTCCAAATTCAGAAAAATTGAAGTTATGCCCTGCATTCTCTCAGACCACAAGGGATTAAAATGAGAACTCAACACCAAAAGCCACCAAGGAAAGTCCTGTAACACATGGAGGCTGAACAATACACTGTGGAAGAGATTAGAAAGGACATTCAAATGTTCATGCTATTCAACAAAAATGAGCACACAAATTACCAGCTCCTCTAGGACACAGCTAAGGCAGTACTCAGAGGCAAGTTATAGCTCTGAGTTCCTACATCAACAAATTGGAGAAATCTGAAACCAACAATTTAATGAGACATCTGAACCTTCTTGAAAAAGAGCAGCAAGATAAACCCCAATCCAGTAGATGGAAAGAAATAGTTAAAATTATATCAGAATTAAATGAATTAGAATCCAAAAACCCATAGAAAGAAACAACAAAACAAAGAGTTGGTTCTTTGAAAAAAAATAACAAAATTGACAGACCCTTAGCAAATCTTATCACAAAAAGAAGAGAACACACCTACATAAATAAACTCAGAGGTGAGAATGGAAATATCACCACAGAAACAACCAAGATTAAGAAGATTATAAAGGAATACTTCTCAAAATTTTATGCTAATAAGTTTGAGAACTTGGCAGAAATGGACCTTTTCCTGGCAAATATCAACATGCCAAAACTAAACCAAGATGAGTTAAACCATCTTAACAAGCCCATATCAAACACTGAAATAGAAACAGCAATAAGAGATCTTCCATCTAAGAAAAGTCCAGGACCAGATGGTTTTACAGCGGAATTCTACAAAGCCTTCAAAGCAGAACTCACACCAATACTCCTCCAACTCTTCAATGAAATTGAAAGAGAAAGTTCACTACCGAACACATTCTATGAGGCCATCATAACCCTCATCCCAACACCAGGCAGGGACTCATCAAAGAAAGAGAACTATAGACCCATTTCTTTGATGAACATTGATGCAAAACTTCTCAACAATAGTTTGTTCAATAGACTTCAACAATTCATCCAAAAAAATCATATACCACGATCAAACAGGATTCATTTCAGGGATGCAAAGCTGGTTCAATATACGCAAATCAATATAATTCATTACATCAACAAGAGCAAGGATAAGAACCACATGGTTATCTCAATAGATGCAGAAAAATCATTTGACAAGATCCAACACCCCTTTATGATGAAGGCTTTGGAAAAATTAGGAATCCATGGAATATTCCTCAATATCATAAACGCTGTATAGGACAAACCTACAGCCAGCCTTATACTTAATGGTGAAAAACTAAAGCCATTTCCTCTTAACTCAGGAACAAGACAGGGATGTCCACTTTCTTCACTTCTCTTCAATCTAGTATTAGAATGCTTACCTAGAGCAATAAGAGAAGATGCAAATATAAAGGGGATGCAAATAGGGAAAGATGAAGTAAAACTCACTCTTTGCAGATGACATGATCTTGTATTTAAAGAATCCCACGGACTCTACTCCCAAATTACCCAAGCTGATTCAAAACTTTGGCAAAGTAGCAGGGTATAAAATTAACCCTCAAAAATCAATGGCTTTTTTGTATGCCAACAATGAGAAAAGCGTGGCTGAAATTAGGAAAGCAACTCCATTCATAATAGCCCCACAAAAAATAAAGTACCTAGGAATTAACTTAACCAAAGAAGTGAAGGACCTCAATGATGAAAACTTTAAAAACCTGAAAAAGGAAATCAAAACAGAACTTAGAAAGTGGCAAAACCTCCCATGCTCCTGGATTGGAAGGATCAACATTGTAAAAATGGCAATACTTTCCAAGGCTATCTACAAATTCAATGTGATACCTATCAATATTTCAACCTCATTCTTCAAGGAAATAGAAGAGGCAATCCAAAAATTCATATGGAACAATGAAAGATCCAGAATAGTAAAAATGATCCTTACCAGAAAGAACAGTGTTGGGGGAATATCAATACCAGATTTCAAACTCTACTACAAAGCCATAGTAAGCAAAACAGCTTGGTACTGGCACAAGAACAGACCTCAGGACCAATGGAATAGAATTGAAAACCCAGAAATGAACCCACAGACCTATAGCCACCTAATCTTTGATAAGGGAGCTAGAAAAATAGAATGGAAGAAAGACAGCCTCTTCAGTAAATGGTGCTGGAAAAATTGGTTAACTATTTGTAGAAAACCAAAGCTACATCCTTATATATCACCCTGCACCAGAATCAACTCCAAATGGATCAAAGACCTCGGAGTTAAAACAGCCACTCTGAAAACATTACAGGATGGAATAGGAGAAATCCTAGATCTCCTTGGTACAGGACGAAATTTTCTTAATAGAGACCTAGAAGCACAAAAAATCAAAGAAAGGTTGGACAAATGAGATTGCAGAGCTTCTGCATGCAAAGGACATAGCTAGCAAGATCAATAAAAAGCCCACGGATTGGGAGAAGATCTTCACTAGCCATACAACGGACAAGTGTCTCATATCTAAAATATACCTGGAACTCAAAAAATTAAATCCAAAACAAATCCTCAAAGAAACAACTGCCTAATAAATAAATGGGCTAAAGACTTAAAGAGAAACTTCTCTGAAGAGGAAAGGAGGGTTGCCAATAGACACATAAAGAAATGCTCAACCTCTCTAGCCATAAAAGAAATGCAAATTAAAACAACATGGAGATACCACCTCACCCCAGTTAGAATGGCTATAATTAAGAACTCTAATAACAACAGATGCTGGAAGGGATGTGGCCAGAAGGAAACCTTCCTGCATTGTTGGTGGGAGTGTAAACTTGATCAACCACTTTGGAAAGCAGTATGCTCCCCTATGACCCAGCAATCCCACTTTTGGGCATTTACCCAAATGATCACAAACAAGACCATACTAAAGCTACCAGCACAACTATGTTCATTGCAGCATTATTTACCATAGCTAAGATATGAAACCAACCCAGATGCCTCTCAGTAGCCAGGCCCAAAGAAACATAGGCCCCATGTTTTCCCTTATTTGTATTAACTAGTATATATCTGAGACAAGCAGAAAAGGTCAGATAAGTTGTTGTTAGGTGAAATGAACCCCAAGAGAAGTATTCAAATGTTTTTTACTTTCATGCGATTGTTTCTAACATATTTATAAGATTTCTTTGTTGCTTTGTATGTCCCTCCCCCATGGTATAACCCCTGCTTTCACTGTATTTGATGTTGGTATAATTTGTGGAGGGGAAGGGAAAAACAAATAGTTTAACTAGGGATACAGATGGACCCATTGCAACAATGAGATGTACAAGTCGTTATGTCTAAAAACGAACTTTACAACTTTGGTGGGGTGGATATGGGTGGGAGGGGGTGGTATATTGGAAGGGATGGTAAGGGGAAACAAAGGAGGAAGCAATAATGCTTGATAAGAAATGTACTCATTTTTTTGTCCATGTAATTGTAACTCCTTTGTACGGTATTTTCATAATAATTTTTTTAAAAAGCTTTCTGTAGTAGCTACTTGGAAGGCTGAGGATAGGTGGACCAAGATTTGAGACCATTTAGGCAGAAAAATTCATTAGAGACTCCTTCTCAACCCATAGCTGGATACAGTGGCATGTTCCTATCATCCTAAACCATATGGGAGATTGATATTCTAGTGCAGTATGGACAGACATCCACAAGACTCCATCTCAATAGAGGGATGCTAGACACAGGTGGCTTGTTCCTGTCATTTCAACCATAGCATGGAAGTTAAAATAGGCTAACAACAGTCCATATATGTGCCAGGGAACACCACATCTATGACACATGACACATTTTATCTAAAAAATAAGCAGTGAAAAATAGGGCTAGAGGCATGGCTCAGCCATTGAGTGTCTGCCTAACAAGTGTGAGGCTCTTCAGACAAATACCAGTAAGGATAAAAAAGAGAAGGAAAAGGAGGAGGAGGAGGAAGAAGAAGAAAAGGGGAAGGAGTAAGGAGGAGTAAGGAGGGATGGAGGGGGAAAAGGAAGGGGAGGAGGAGAAGAAAGGAGAAGGAGGAGGAGGAGGAGGAGAAGGCAAAGGAGAAAAAGGAGAAGGAAGAGAAGAAAAGAGGCTTTGTTTTTATTTATTGGAGTGGTACTTGGACTTAAACCCAGGGCCTTACATATGCTAGGCGGGCACTGTAGTACTTGAGCCATAAGATGGCGTTGGTTATTTTTTGAGTGGGATAAGGTCTTGTTTTATATGGAAGCAAGCCTCCTTCTTGTTCTTCCTTGTCTCACTGGAGATGACCAGACCACTGTGCCCCAGACACTGGTTGAAATGGAGTCTCGTGAATTTTTTTTTGCCTGAGCTGATCTAAAACTTCAATCCTTTGATTTCCAATTCCTAAGTAGCTAGGATTATAGGCTTGAGAGACCACACTCAGATGCTTAGTGGCTTTCAATATGAAAGGCTACCATTCTTCTGAATCTGCTTATACAGGGGTTGTAGATATTTTCTTGCCAAGAAATGTCTCCTCAAGTTTATTCAGACCTATTAGATGGATTGAGAAGGCAGACCCAAAGGGAATTAGCTAGGAAACAATAAGTCCATGTTTAGAGGAATGACATGCTACCACACTTAACTTGGAGCAAAAACGTCATGGCCTGCCTAGCTTTTCACCCCTTAAAGATATAATTCAGCCCCTCATTACCTGTCCTACATATCCCCTTCATCACATCACACAGGTGGTAGTGGGTATGCCCTTAAAATTACTGCCATCCTGAACCCTTAGATGTAGCAATAAGAGTAAGGTCAGTGCTTGGTCTCCCTGTGCCTCAGTTTTCCTGGAAATAAAGAAGTGTTTATTAAATTCTCCTGGAAAGTTTGTGGGAGTTGGGCTTAGCTGGGAAAGCAGTATGATTGAATCTTGGTCCAGAGGTTGTCAAGTTGCTAATTTGCCAAGTAATCTCTTCTTGGAAAGAAATATTATGCAAGATGCTATATATATATATATATATATATATATATATATATATATATATATATCAAATCTAAGTGGCTCTGTTCTTGGTCAAGTGGGCAGAAGGGTTACAGTGTTTTGTTGTCTTGATTTCTTGTCCCAGGAATTAAACACCTCTTTTCAGTCGAATTTGAAAGCCAAAGGAGATGCATCAATAACGATCAGGGGTCATATGATGGGCAGGAAGGGAGTGAACAACTTCTCCACAGACACCTTGTATATGCATATAATCAAGTTGGACCCGGGCACTGAAGGCAAAGTCCCTGCCTCTGTCATCTTTGGTCACTTTCCTATTGCCCAAAGTGAGGAAATTGAATGAATGAAAGTCTGATGTGATTATTTCTGTTAATGACTTCTCTTGAGGATACCCACTGTGTTGTAAGGTCTGAGGCACTTTGGGAAATAATGGAAAGCCCTGTGCACTAGGACTTCAAACATCGAGTCAAACACAGAACTCTGACCCCAGGGAGGTTACATTCTGCTGGAATCAGCAAGTAGAAATCTTCCATTGCACAGAACAATCTCTAATCATTTTTGGCCCTGTGATGTCTTCCTTTTCTCTTTAAGCCCTACAGCTAATGACACATGGACTGTGCTTTTGGCCCTGAGTAGTTCTCAAGTACTTTCAAACTAAAGTCAAAAGGTTGAATGGTCAGATGCATAGCATGATTCACCTACAAGCTGATTTTCCATCCTTTGAAGCAGACATCATTTGCAAAAGTAATTTGACCTTTCAATAAAGATTGTAAAATACCTTCATTTATAGGCATATTGTAAGTGGCTTGGCCATGTTCACTATTATTTTGGTGTGGATAAGATTTATCATAAGTCTCTAGGAGGCCAGGGCTGCTTTCTATTCTTTGAATCTTCAACCCAAACTAGTTGATATCCTTCAGAACAATGGTAAAATAATGTTTAGAATAGTATTAATTATTTTTATGGCTTTTATGAATATTTACATTATTTTTAAGTAGTTGTACAAAGAAGTTTCCATTCACCAAAATAGTTTATGAATACAGTGCACCTTGATCAATGTCACTCCTTTCAACATCCTCATCCACCCCTTCCCTTCTTATCTTAATTTTAGATTACGTACTTCATTCTTTTGCCCTTTAACAAACCAGTTTATGTGTACAATGCATCTTCATCTGTCATAACTTCAACGTCTTCACCCCACTTCAGCCCACCCTTTCCCTTATATCTCTCAATTCTGCAGTATATACAATGAATTCTTGACTTCATTCTGCCTTCATTCTTCTCCCCTTCTCCCCATGGTCTCACCCTACCCTCTTGCAAGTACCCATTTCCTAGCACTTATTTGATTGGCTTTTGACTTAGTCTTTTTTAAAGAATTACATTAAAGTCTATTACACTTCAGTTAATTAATTTGTGACTCCTTGCTTACCATTAGGTGTGTTTACTTGCAGATTTATAGGCACATTTTAGCTATCACAAATGAGAGAAACAATGCAACCTATCTCTGGGTTTGGCTTATTTTGCTTAATATCATCTTTTCCAAGTCTTTCCATCTCCTTAAGAATGGTACAATATCATTCCTTCTGATTAATGAGAATTCTATTGTGTATATATGCCACATGTTCTTGATCCATTCATCTATCTACTGAGGAGCATCTGAGCTGATTCCATATTCTGGCAATGGCAAGTAATACTTCAATGAACGTTTGTACTGGTAGCTTTCATGTGGACTTGTTTGTGTTCTATTGAATAAGTGCCCAAGAATGGAATTTCTGGGTTACATGGAAGCTCTATATTTAGTATTTTGAAGAACCTCCATGCTGTTTTCCAGAGTGATCAAACAAGCTTACATTCCCACCAACAGTGTAGTAGTGTTCCCTTTTGGGCACATCCAAGTTTTCTTGATATTGTCCGTTCCAACTGGGATAAGGTGGAATCTCGATGTTCTTTTGATTTGCATTTCCTTTATGGCTAGAGATGTTGAACATTTCTTTATGTGTTTATTGGCCACTTTTACTTCATATAGGAAAATATTATTATTCAGTAACATAAGTGACTTTTAAATAATACTCAGCACTGTGCAAAGGGCACTATACCTAATGTTGTCCATATATCAACCTTAACCTCACTATGACGTCCTTGCTCTTAACCTTCTTTTCTTTCCTTTCTTTTTTTTTTTGGTTGGTCATGGGGCTTGAATTCTGGGCCTGGGTGCTGTCCCTGAGCTCTAGGCCAGTGCCCTATTACTTAAGCCACAGCACCACTTTGGGTTTTCTGATGGTAAATTGGCAATAAGAACCTCATGTACTTTGCTGCCCAGGCTGGCTATGAACCACAATCCTCAGATCTCAGCCTCCTAAGTAGCTAGGATTACATGTATGAGCCACTGGTGCCCAACTATTAACCTTATTTTCTTAGGCCCCTTTTTTCACACACACATGTACACACAAAACAATGATTAGCTCACTTAGGAACTGGAGTTTGATGATTCAGCCAATAAATATTAGACAGGAAGAGAAATGGAATGAGGACTCTACGTGCCCCTGACTGAGCAGATGATCTCTTGAGCCCAATGCCCTCCCCCCAGGTGACACCCAGCCTCCCCACCTCCTCTGGCAGCTCTAGTAGAAGCACACTGTTAAAGAGTTGCTGCTTGAAGCATATAGGGCAGACAACTATTGAACCTTTGCAATGGCAGCTGAAAAGGGGAAACTCAGAGCAGAGAGCAACAGATGGTGCAATTCACATTATCTTAGTTTCCTAGTTAGTATCATTCTATAAATTGTTTCCACCCTTGTGTACATGAAGTGGTGATGGACTAATTCTGAGTAAGAAAAATGACAGGTTAACTTGCCTTTCATTTGTTTTCCATAATAAATGGAACAGCTCCTCAAACACTCTAAGTCATTAACATTTCAATTTATTCAGACTCTTTCTTTCTGCCATCCTAATGGCAATATTACATAATTATATCTGCTGTATAACCATCAACTTTGATGATGCTTTGAATGTCTGTGCCACTCCCTCTGCCTTTGTTAGCCTATTGCTTTGAGGAGGCAGCTTTCTCTTTAATGCCCTCCTACCTCCTCTTTGCACATGGTTGTTAAACAGGGAAACAATGGCTGTGGATGAAGTGATGAGAACCTGGGTGAGGTGCCACTGCTAGCATGCCTCTTATGTGCTGGGTACATTTCAATTATATTAACTTAATCCACCCACATGGGAGGCTGAGTCTATTGTCCTTGCATCCACTTTCATAGGTGAGGAAACAGTCATAGTGACACTTAACTTGTTCAAGGTCATACTAGGTTGCTAAGTGCCAGCTTGGGCTTCAGCTTGATAATGTAGCCCAGCAAATGGCATACTCACACCCAAGATCTCTCCGATCATACTTCTTTTTTCTTTTTTTAAAATTGAGTTTGAATTTATTCATTTAATTTTTTTTATTGTGAAGGTGGTGATGTACAGAGGGGTTACAGTTACGTAAGTAAGGTAGTGAGTACATTTCTTTTCACTAACCCGTAGGATTGCTGGATCTTTGGGCTAATAAGAATGGGAGGAGACATGTGGCTGAGTGGCGAGGACATGGCAGCATTGCTATAGTTTGAAAGCGTCTCCCTAAAATCATGTTGAAATTTAGTCCTCATTTGAGATACTCAGAAAGGGAGACTAGTCAGATGGGGTGGTGCATGCCTATAATTCCAGCATTTGGGTGACTTGAGGCAGGAAAATCAAGAGACACAGGCAAGCCTAAACTATATAATGAGAACCCATTCAAAATCAAACCCTAAACCAAAACAGGAGGACCAGGGAAGACCTAGAATAGAGGATTAGGTCATAAGGACCAGGGCACTGACATCCATTCATCTATTCACAAATGGATGAAAGGAGTTATGAATCATCTATTAATGGGCTATCTTAAGGGTAAATCTGTTAGACTTGTTTTGTTTACACCCTGTTCACTCTATGGATGCCCTTTCTCATGTCAAGATTCTGTAGAATCTCCACCAGCAAGAAGGCCCTCACCAGATAAAGACCAGAACCCTGAATTGAATGAACCTATTTTTTTAAAAAATAAATTAGCTGTTTAGTTCTAGCAACAGAAAGAAGACTAAGATCAGCACGATTCCCTTGATTTAAACTTCCAAATTGCAGCTTTTGCTTAAAGACCCATGGTGTTTGACTCATTGTTAGGTTTAAAAAATATTAACCATGTGAATACTGGGAGTGAACACAGATGCCAGCTATTGAAAATTTTGTTTTAATACTTAAATTACTTGTGTATTGATAAATGGGCTTCCACAAACCAGGCCCTCACTACTGCTTGGTGCATGTGTTGATACACACCATGCTCTGTCTGGGCAAGGGCCAGCAGGGAATTTAAGGCAACAGCAGAAATGTGTGTATGTCACTTTTAAAGTGATACATAGAATAATTGTGCTTGTGGGTTTGGCCTTAGAGTGCAATCTGAGGCTACTGATTGCAAGAGAAAGCGTCTCAGAGATATATTGAAATTTTATAAAATAGGTCTCACCCCCAAAGGATAGGTTCTCTTTAATTCATTAGAAAAATGATCACATTCCTTTCAAATGAGAATAAAACTAATATTTCTTTAATGCTTATTCATCATTAATATTATGCCAATTATTGCATTACTTTGCACTGCTAAATATTCAGTTTATAAATGAAGCCCATAAGATGGATTAATTCTCCAGGAGCACAAACAAAAACTTTCAATATTTTATATCACATAATTAAATGTTGTTTGTTGTTTCTAGAACCAGTACTTGGGACATGCTAATTAATTGCTTCAAGAAGATAGCTAGACATGTTTTGTGGTTGGTATTCAGAATCAGATTATTTATAAACCCGGCACAACACTGCTGATGAATTACACTTGCAGAATAAATCCTACCTGCAGAAGTCTGGAGGCACCATGCCATAAACATTGATCCTGTCACACAACTCCAGGGCAATCGTCATTGTGAACCAGCCAGTGCTTAGCCAAGTGTTGGAGATCTTTCTGGAAGAAACAACAATTGAGTCTGCAACTTCTAAAGCAGTGGTTTGAACCACACTCAGCTTAAATCTGATCTGGAGTATAAACAGACTAAGTATTAGAAGATGCCTTCTCCATAGACCCTTCTTCACAGAGTGTATTCTCTCTCTTATCCCCCCCATTGATAAATACCAGAATTTTTTTATTTTTTAAATTATTTAAGTGGTTGTACAAAGGCTTTCAATTTAATGGGTCAGTTTGTGAGTACAGTGCATCTTGACTAGTGTCATCCCTTTTGTCCATCTCCTTTATCACTGCCAGCCCTTCCCATCCCTTCAATTTACTTGGTTCCATTCTCACATATATACACGGGATATAATAACTACTTCTGCCTACCATTCCTCTCTCTATTTATCTATCCCCTCTTGATTTCATCTGCCCCTGCCTGGCAACACAGGTTCCAGCTTTCTAGTATTCATTTTGTTAAACTATATGGAACTTTACTTAGCTGAAATCTCTTATGGACCATTGTCGCTGATATTGAGGCCCAAGAGACTTCAACATCGCCAAAGATGATTATCAACAGTAAAATGCTTAAGTAAGTGCTATTTCAACTCAATTTCTTATAATATTTTTTGGTCGGTTGTGGGGCTTGAACTCTGAGCCTGGGTACTGTCCCTCATCTCTTCAACTCAAGGCTTGCACTCTACTTTTTGAACCAAAGCACCATGTCCTCAACTCAATCTCTTAAAAGATGCAGTATCAGTGTGACAATTCTTTAACTAGATTACTTAATGAGAAATTCTATATCCCCAGCAAACTAGATAATGAACAATTTAAATATGAATAAACATAGAGATGTACCTACTGATCAGTCAATTATTAATCAATTCTAAGGTCAAAGCTTGTTTTCAAGTAGAATAACTAATATAACATTTTAACATGTGTCTTCCCATAGGGAAAGTGCATGAATTTGGGAGAAGACTCAGGACCAGAGAAAAGGACTAGAGATATGCTTATATTTATCCGAGCAATTGTTTTTCTCTTGTCAGAGAACATTTGGAGGTCTCCGAAAATTTTCTATTAGAGATCTCATAAATTCATAAATTTAAGGAATGAATCTGTACCACCATCATTACTTTACCTATTCAGCCATCTATACTGGGCTTCTACAATGTGCCCAAGGGTAATTGTAGAGATAGGACATCAAGGTCTAGTTTGACCCTGTGAGAATGACTTGGTCTACCAAGCTATGCTGCTTTGGATATTCATTTCAATCCTTTGGGGGTTGCTGCTTTTACTTTTTCCCAGTATGATGGCATGCCTCATTAGCCAGTTTCAAACACCTTATCCCCAAGGTCAGACCGTCCGACTTTGCCCAGCCATAGCACCATATGTGAGGTGAATAACAGAGCTGCAGAAAGGATTTTCTGTTCCTGCTATGTAGAGAAGATGGAAGAGGTTTTGATGAACAGTTTACGTGATTCCCATTTCACATAAGAACCACACAAAAAAGACAGAAGAAGGAGGGCTATTTTGAAGGTGTCTTTTGAATGTGTTTGAGTCCTTGGCTCATTTTCCCCTCTGTTCCATCCCGTGCTTCCTTAACCCAGGAAGAACTTTTATCTATCTATCTATCTATCTATCTATCTATCTATCTATCTATCTATCTATCTATCTATCTATCCCTACCTACCTACCTACCTATCATCTGTCTATCAATCTTTCACTTAATTTAATTCAATTTTAATGGTACTGGGGTTTGAACTGAGGTCTTAGCTGCCGTATCACTTGAGCCACCCTCTAGATCCCAGGAAGCGTTTTTATTTTTAAAAGCTCCTAAAGTTGGAATAGCATGGGCTAGAATCTTTCCTGTTTTTCTTATAACCAGTCTCATAGCCTGAGACAGGTTGCTGCTGACTTCTGACAATTTCTCATCTGTAAGTTAGGCATAGGAAGCTCTGTCCTTGGGGCTGAGAATGGAATGAGAGAACACCAGAAAGAGCATCGAGCTTGCTGTGTGTACACATAGAGATTCTTTTCTCCTCTCTTGACTGCTAGGTTGAGCAAATGAAGTAAACAATTCAGCCATTCCATTCAGTGCCTTTTAGCACCCATGGAGAAAAATCTTTGCACTGCTCTGCTTCTAGGGCCTTAGGTAGATGCTTTCACCAGTAGTTGGGGTAGTAGGTATACAATTCTGAAACCTCCAGACTACATAGGTATGAACAGTCGCCCTTCCTTCTCACCAAAGTTCTGTATTCCTAAGACCTTTAAAGCTAGAGGCGCTAGGAGGGAGCAGAACTGACTGAGGGAGAACGGGAAGAGGAAGAAGCACCCTCCCTTAAGCTAGAGGCTGTCTTAACTTCCACATGCTATCAAGACATTGCCCAGTTATTCTTGACATAGTCTGAACAGGCAGTAACGAGGCTAGGAAGAGACTAACACCCACTTTTATTCCCAGGTACTGATATGGGAATCATACCCACACACCCTTTCCTTTTAGAGCTACTGGAAACATCAAAGAGGCAGGAGCAGAGGCTCCTTCCTCTCCAAAGTTTGGTTTCACTTGTTTGATATGGAATAGATAACAAGCCAGAGCCTAAAATACAGGAGGAAATTACTTTACAGAGAAGGGTTTTGTGGGTGAAAATGGGTAGAATATGAAGTAGAGGAGTAAGGAGACTAAAGCAAATAGGTCCTTTAAGTGTCACTTAAAATTCCACAGACTTCCAAAATAATAACCTTTTGGCATTATGTGCAAAAGAAATACAACTGCTTTGAACTGTCATTCTTTTTTTTTAATTTTTATTGTGAAAATACCATACAGAGTGTACTGTCTTTCTGAAAGAGATTTCAACTCTTTTTTGACAAAGGAATATCTACTGTTTTTACACTTAATCAGCTGTAATGAAAGAATATGAAGAGCTGTCATGTGCTTATTAGGGGAAATTATCAGATATTCTTTTATATGATGAAGTAACACACTGAGCTGATAATTCTATAGTGCACACTAAATTACAATTAAAGGCCTTTCTGCTCCACCAGAATCTCATTTATAATCTCCATGGAAATATTCTTCCTGCAGTTATTTCATTTATGCTTCCTTTATCTAATTACTATAATATTGGTTCTGAATCATATTTTCCTAATGCACCCTTATTCAATTATAAAGTTATTTTCAAGTACAGTTACTTTCTAATATCAAAGAATACCACTTGACCATCTGTGTCATTTGTCATGCTTCTTAATTGTAGATTATTCTCGAGTCATTTTTCCTTCACTTTTAAGTAGAGTGAAAACTTCTATAAATCAAAATCTATTGAATTATCTCATTTCTTCAGAATATTAGCTTGAAATGAATGTTCTGATCATGAGGTTTGAAATTTAAATAATTTACCCTTTTTGTATCTTCAATAGATGTTCCTGTTTTGTTGGCTTTCAAGAAATTCCTCTATAGAGGAAATACTTTTCCATCTGACATGTTTTGTGTTTTCATTTACAGAATTAGGTATGTTTTGAGGGGTACTTATTCCATTTTTTGTTTCATATTTTTAGATTTCAGGGAGCTGCAGGTTAAGAATATAAACATATAAGAATAAAGTCAGAGCTAGGCATGGTGGTACATGTCTGGAATCTCAGCTACTAAGAAGGTGGACATAGTATTTTAATGGGAGGCCATCCCTGGGAAAATTAGCTGGAAATCCTATTTAAAAATAAACTAAAAGCAAGAAAAAACCTAAAAGCAAAAGGGCTGTGGCTCAAGTGGTAAAGCACCTGCCTAGCAAGCTCAAGGACCTAGATTAATTTCTAGTACTGCTAAAAATATAAATAAAAAGTCAACCTAATACTAAATTTTATTATATGTTTTATATTTATATTTTTATGATCTTTGACACTAACTTTTAAAAGAAAGTTTTCTAGAGGCAAGGGACACAAAGCTCATCAGGGATAGGGTGGCCTGGTAATGCATTTTGACAAGCTACAAAGTGATGTGTGACTCCCCAAAGTGGGGGCTGGGTGAATGATGCTTAAAAGGAGGCTTTCAGAAAGAGGCCCAGAAACCCAGTTACAGAGATAAGCACTCTCTTTTGTAGGACTCATATTACCTGGGAAATAGATGCTGTGAGCACTGTGTTTTTACTGGCCAGAATTTAATGGTGAGTAGAATATGTCTTATTGTGAGATTGTTTCCTAAAAATACTAAGTATTAGAGGGGTAGGAAGATCTAGTCTCAGTCTCTCTCTCACTTAGTGCAACCCCTTGAAGAGATATTGAATAATGGGCAATTATCCTAAATTGCTAAACCTGCAGCAGAATTTCAGGAATACTTAAATTTCACAAATAATTGTTAAACAAAAGAGAGAGAAATGTTTTCTATTGAAGACACAGTTTTCACTTATTTTGCAATTTCCAAGAAAGTACCATTAAAATACCAATAATTCTTCCACACAAAGAATGTGGGAGCAGTAGATTTTATTGTTCTCCGACAATGTGCTGCCTCTACTAGCCAAATAGTGGGTTTAGTACTTTATCTTTTCTATTTTACTTATTTTATGTCTTTAGTTTTTTAAGATAAGAAATTGACTCAATAACAGTTTTTATAATAAGAAGGGTGAAATGTACCTGTACACTAATGATAAAGTACATGTTTTGGAATTAAGGAATTACTGGATAGTCACTATCCTATTTTCATGTAAAGTCACTGAGGTTGTAAAAGCTGAAACTTATCCAAGGTCACATCAGTGGAGAGTGATAGAACCAGGATTGCAAACTGGAGCTGTGGATTTGGACCACATTACACTGCTCCGTTCTCACACTGGGTCAGCTGTGGCCTTCATTCCTGACTTCATCCTGGGCCAAACCTCTGGCTCTTGAGTGCAGACAAATGATTTTCTCCACTCCTTTTTGGTCTCTCACATCTGATCCCTGAGACTCATGGGAAGGTCACTCTCAATATCAGCTCATTCTTTATTGGAGAAATCTCAAATGCCTGCATCTCAGCTTCAGTCTACCTTGCTGAGCAAGCTATTCCTTTACCTAGACCAATAATTTTTAATCTATAACGAGAAAACATTTTACATCAGAATTGAGAATACATACAATCATGCATTCATATATGGTTGTATGATTTCCATTCAATCTTTTAAAGTGTGCAATTCATTGGGTTTTAGCATATCCATGAATAGGTTTAGGATATTTTTCCTATTTGCATATGTATGTATGTATCTATCTATCATCTAGCCATCACTTATCTATCTGAAATAAAAGTTCTTGATATAATACTTTGCCCTACTATATAGGATGAATGTACACATTGTCTCTTCTATCCCACTTTACTCCATTCTTTTATTCCCTTTCAAGAAAAAGAGATTATTACGTTGACTTCATATTCTACTATTGAGTTTTCACGAACAGATTAGACAACGTTGCCCTAATCATGACATGTTTTTAGCTCTACATGCACAGAACCCTTAACTTCTCACACATGACTCTCAGCACACAGGCCACTGCTTGGTGAATGGCTGCCTTTGAATGGGAAAAATCAAACTCACACAGTTCTTTTTGGCAGTGTTCACATGAGCCAATGAAAATGTAATGAGGCTATTCTATGGTGCTTGTTTACTAAGGTATGCCTATAGCTACATAGCCTTTTCCTCAAAGGAGGGATTTGGTCCGGAATTACCCATACCACAGTCTCATTTTACTTTATTCATAAACTCACTTTGAACAGCCAGTGGAGGTGGGGTCGGGTGAAATGGAAGTAAGGCTGGAAGAAGATGGATAGAAGGCCCACCCTACAGGTGAGCAATATGGACCCATCCATGACATGAATGACACAAACAGCAGTCCACACCAACCCTTAGCAAAAGCTTTGCTTTCAGTGAATCAACCAATCAGAACATGTCCTCAATGGCCCTGAAGCCTCTGCTACTCTCTCATACCTGTCTTTGCCAGTCTCCTGCTTGAAGAGCTCATCGAACTGTAGCATCTTGTGTCGTGTGATCATGAATGCCTTCAGCCGCGGCAGCACCTGGCTCAGGAGATGCAAGTTGTTGTACACCTGGCCCTTGCCATCTCTCCGCATGTAGCTGCTGGGGCCCCAGAAGATAAACACGGTGCCCTGGCTCACGTTGAGCAAGTCATGGCGATTACGGAGGATTCTCTGAATGCTGGAATGGGCGATGACCCTCAGGCTGGTGCGGTTGCCCACGTCGTGCCCGTAGCCGCGGGTGGGGGCATCATTCATGCGGATGACACACTCTGTCTGGTCAATCTGGGGGCCTTGCCCACTACGTAGCAAATGCCCCGAGCTGGTCACCAGGGCGCAGTCCCTGCAGTGCATTTTCAGAGGCTGGAAGGATGGAGGAGGCAATGTCAGGCACAATGGACTGACCTTACTTAGTTATCTCCCTACCATGAGTGAGATTAAGGTGTTCATCTGGCGACCTGCCTGATTATATTCCATCCACTGTGACCGTCAAGGATCCTTACATTCTCTCTAAACTGGTGATCCAAGAGAAATGTTGAACTCAAGAAAAAGAGCGCTGCCATCAATCTATTATATCTTGGCTAACATTTTCTGACATTAAATGGATACATTAACTAGGCAAAGCTGTGATTATGGGCCTGTACCATCATGCTCATCCTCTTTATGACACTGATTTTGATGTTCTTCTTCATGTTACTGAAAAGGTAAGCATTTATTAACGTTCTTAGATGCTGTTCAAATATGTCTACCCTATGTAAAAACATCACATTAGAATCACACAAGAAGCAACATGGGGACTGTAACCCCTTTAACACTTGATTTGGAAATATTGTAAGGAAGGGGGAGAATGGAGTCCTTCCATTTGCATGTAAAGAAAGCCTTAAGTTCAGAACCCCAGATTTCATGCAGGAATTGTGAAGCTTTGTCTCTTCTTTCATCTGCAGCAAACATGTGCCACGAGGAAGCCCTGACCATGTGGTGCCACCAGGGACAACTCCAATCGCAGTGCTGAGTTCAACACCCTGAACCAATGATTTGCTTTGTGGACACCTATGTTCTAACAAATTAAACATCCCTCTGTTCACATTTAATGAGAAATATCTCTTAGTTGTTATTAGAAGATAATGAAAGTAGAGCCTGAGGCCAATGCCAGTTAAGTGCCAAAGAAAATGACAATCAGGATCTTCAGAGAGAAAGCTACACTGTTAGGTTTAGTCCAGAGCCTCTGCCCTTCTCTGTTAACTTTGATCAGGATTCACTGGCTCTCTGCATGGCCTCAGGAAGTTGGATTCAATTTAGTTCTGCAAATATGCAGTCTTGTATTTACTGTGCGAGTTTCCTGAACCATGGCCATGACTTTAGGACCTGACTAAGAAGACCTCAGGACAGACGCTTCTCTCACAGCAAGGCCTCTAAAGCATGGGGTCTGAGCTGTAATAGAATGAGTTCATCCAGGTTTCTATCAGCTATGGAGTCTTGGCAAATCACAGACCTCCACAAACCATAGTTTCTTTATTACTAAACAAGAAAAATCTCTGTTCTACCTAGTAAAAGGAACCAATTAAGATCCACACAATATTAGGCTGAACTACTTGAAATGAGTAATTTGATATGCATAAATAGCAATTGCATGTTGTTGAACTCAGTTCTTAGCATAGAACCTGACATAATAATCATTCAATAAATGATAATGCTCTTGAGATTGTCATTTAGCATGAAGCATACTGGGAGCATATTGTAAGTACTTGCTAAATTTGTACTGATCTCTTTGGGTGTAATTGACACATGGGTTTGTGAAATAGCGTCAACGCGTCAACCATTGCAAATTCGTACCGTTCATGTAATATCCAGTTGCTCTTAGGTGACAAATACTGGATAAGGCAGTCAGAATGCAAAAATGGAGAAAATAGGGCTCTTCAAAGTTTGTGCGTTGGAGAGGCACAGTGGATCCTTTATCAAAAGTGGGTAATTGAAGAAATGCATTAGGATGTGACATGTATGAGGAAGAGAGTTGATTGAGGTCTGGGAAATGGGGGTTGTTTAGAGCACAGCAAAGCTGGGAATATAAAGAAAGGTGTCATCAAGTAGCTCCTATTTATTGTGCTCTTTCCCTGTGCCAGACATTTACAAAGCTCATTATATAATTGTATTAATTCTTCAGAGACTCTTCCAGGGTAGATAGATATTATATCATCATTGCCATTTTCCTGATATTGAAGTTTTAAAAAATGAAGCAATCTGTTCTAGGTCATACAGTTAGGAAGTGGGAGAGGAAGTCTGGTTTCAAAGCCAGTGGGATTAACCATTATGTTACTACTGTAGCACAGTGTCATGGGATAGTTACTCATTGTTTACCTTGCTTCCAACTCCCAGAAGCTGAGTTATGTTATTTTTAAATCAATAGATTGTGTTGTGACAGCTCTGAAGGTATTGGGCTGGATGGATGCAGTAAAGGTGATAAAAGTTTTCTAATGAAGACCTCCATTTCTTGAAGGGCCACTCAGTACAATCTTAAGTCCATGATGGTGGTACATATTTTCAAGCTGATTTTTTTCTTGAGGAAAAACATTTCCCTCAGGAAGCACTAGACCTGGAAGAAGAAGTAAGTCCTCTTGGGTCCTTTGGGGTACTATGGGGTGAAGGGTAATTTCAGTAGCCAAAAAAACACTTAACTTCCCGTTTTTCTCATTTTACTGGAACAGACCAAACACAAATGATAAGGAAGCAATGAGCTTAACAATTTTATTCATGATAGAGTTCCTACTATGAACCAGGCACTGAACTTGGCGTTACCGATAAAATAATCAATGAAACCTTTTCCTCAAGGAATATATAGTCAAGGGTGAGGGTGCTCCCAGAGAAACTATTATAGTGCTGGACTAATTGGACCCAAGGGGCTATGAGAACCAAAGATAAGGGTAGATTTAGAATTGTCCAGAAAAGACAACCAGGAAGGGATTATGGATGGAAACCACATAGGAGATAACTTGGGAAAGGAAAGAGTAGTTCATAGTGACATAAACATGATAGGACAAGTCTGGAAAACAAAGCAGGTAGAACAGAGACTCAGAAACCAAAGTTTCACTTTAAAGAGCCAATAGATGGTTGATGGTGGAACACAGCAGTCCCACAGAACTGATTCTGAATTTTAGGTGGCCACAGGCCTGCATCTTGGGGAAGTCCTTAGTCTTGGGCACATTTCTGCCACTCATGTAGAAGCCCACTAAACATTTCTATGAAAATGATAAAAGGGGCTGGGAAGGTGGCTCAGTGGTAGAGAACTTGCCTTGAATGCTTGAGGCCCTGAGTTCGATTCCTCAGCACCACATAAGCAGAGAAAAAAGCCGGAAGTGGCTCTGTGGCTCAAGTGGTAGAGCACTAGCCTTGAGCTGAAGAGCCGAGGGACAGCGCCCAGGCCCAGAGTTCAGGCCCCATGACCGGACCCTCCCCACCCCAAAAAAAAGATAAAAGATCCCTTGCAAATAGCATGTTACATGAAGAGAATGTGAGACTGAGGGTCTAAAGTTAACTTTTCCAAAACAAATGAACTACCTTTCCTATCAGTTCAAAACAAGGAGGAGATGAATTAGATACTTGTGGCCAGATGACAGTGATTCATCACTCATTAAAATGAATGATGCAGTTAATTCACCCTGAAGTTCCATGTAAATCAGTATATTTTCTCCATAAGGTTACATAGAGAAACCTGTTAATCTCATTAGAATCACCTATAATGATTCCGAATTTTCCAGTTTAATTTATAAGTTCAAGACCTGTTCACTCTTACTAGGGAAAC
Organism: Dipodomys ordii; assembly: GCF_000151885.1. Lineage (NCBI taxonomy): Eukaryota > Metazoa > Chordata > Mammalia > Rodentia > Heteromyidae > Dipodomys > Dipodomys ordii. The sequence continues at coordinate 393,990 of NW_012267444.1, forward strand.
AATTTACAGAAAGATCCCAGTAGTATCTCTTTCCCCCATAATTTTTCTGCTGGAATCCTCACAGCAGAGGATTGACAGAGGAAACACCTATCACCATAGGGACATTCCAAGGACCTTGTTCTATTTCTCTTCTTTCCTTGAAGAAGAGCCTCTCATGAAGACTAAGGCTCTTGACTACACCTCTGACATTATTGGCATGATTGGACACCGTCAGAATACTCTCAGGTCAACTCAGTCCCATAAATCCTTCCCCTCCTCCTTCCTGCCAACCTGCATGAGCTTTTTGCTATGAATTATCTTATATATTGATACCAGTCTTTGAGCTGTGCAGATGCATCAAACAATGCAAAAAAATTAAAGACACATCAAACAGTGAAAAACAAGACTGAAATCTGAACTGTAGCTTAAGTGCCTTTTGGTAAATGATATCAATAAGATGGCAGTAGCAGTTCAAACATCATGTTGTACTGTTTTTAACTAAAGAGCATACAAATGGTGTGACAATTTCTTAAGAGGATAGTCCTCTGAAACAGCCATGTTCTTCTCCCTTTCACTACAGATCAGTAGAGTCTGTAGTGTCTTAATGGTATGGATGGAATTACTCACCCCTTGGTGAATTAAGATTCTAGATGCAGTATTCACATGCTCTTCCCTCAAGTACTAGGTTGCTGGGTTGATAAGTCACTAAGCAGAGCATGGCAAAGGTTAACACGTGGCTCTGCCTGTCTGCCTGGGAAATAAAGCACCATGGAGGAGGACACAGGAGACTGAGTGACTCCCAGCTGGATTCTCCATTTAGCAAGACTGCTCTGGCTTCGTCCGCATAGTATTCAGGCTCATTCTCTGGGACATTTTCCTTAACGTTCTATTTGGTCAGATGCTCCATTCATTGCTTGGAAATATGGATAACTATATTGTCACCCTAGTCTTGGTAATCTCTCTTCTATCCTGGCTTACAAAAAGCATTTAACTAATGAGGGATGGATGGATTTATGAGTGAACGAAACTCAAACTTTTGCCTTCTCTGTCCTACGAGAAAATGTACATCCTGAGACATATACAGGAGATATATAATGTAGCACACTAACCAGCAATTGGTTTATAACTACCTTAGTGCTGATGCTGTGGTGGGAGGAGGGAATGGGCCCTAGAAACTTCCATGTGCAGAGGAGGCTGCTTCCTGCTACCTCAGGGCAGCCTATCAGCCCAAGGAGCCCATAATGGCCAGAGCGCAGGGCACTGCCTGGAATTAATGGCTGGCTGGGAAAATGGCCCAGGACACAGTGAGGGCCATTAAGCCCAGCCAGTTATTAATCCCCTGTAAGATTTGATGCCAAGGTCATTAGAGCTGTTGTGAGGTGAAAAATGCCCAGGAAAATCCACAATACAAGGAGGAGCTCTGCCTTCTCCAGGCTGATGAGGCTCAGTGCTGCAGTTCCGGCCCGGGCCCCCATGGAGGAGCAAACAAGTTGGACCAGGGCCTGTGGGAGGTGGGTGAGTGGCTCCCCAGGGAGAAGGGGTTCACATACAGATGTCTGTGAACATGTAACCCGAGTTTTTGGCTTTATTTCATTTTATACTATCCCTTTTGTATTTTGACAATTGATAAGCCTTATCTATCATCCCAGAACCCAGCACTGTGTCTGCAAGGTAGAGCAAGGCTTGAAAATATTTCAGAGTGTTTTAAATGTGTGATTCAATTCCCTTGCCTCCTTTTCCCCATCAATAAAATAAACAAAACAAAAAAAACAAACAATAGCTACAAAAACCCAAAGCAATAAAAATTAAAAAGCCAAATTCTCCATCCCCCTCCCCCAATCTCGGCATAGGAAAGCATGATAACTTTCATCACAGAAAAGCCCTTTGGGCGGTGAAGACAGGAGCAATTCCTACTTGAGAAAGCTTGCTCAGGAAATCAAGGTCTGATTTCTGTCACAGCCCAAGGAGCGAGAGCAGACAGAATTCTCTCTGTACCCCAGTTGATGCCTCTGGAGCCTTTCTTCAGAGAACAGAACAGGCCAAGTCAAATTAAACTTGACACCTAAAACACTCGGCGATGTCCTTGTAAACATTTGCAGCTAGCAGTATCAGGCTTCACTTTTTAAAATTCTGATTTATTTGGCAGAGAGAAAGGTACCTCCAAGCATAATGCCCATTAGCTCAGTAATGAGGCCGGTCTTGCTCTGGGAGCTGCCTGTTGGTCTGGAGCAAACATCAGATATATTAAATGGCTTCAGGTGTTTCAAGAATCCCTGCACTTTCAAATCTGATGTTTTCCTGTAATTACTAGGCTTTTATTAGCTGTCAATCTTTGTCCAGGCTGACTCTTGGTGAAAGCCATGCTGATTATTTAATGTGATTCACTAGAAAAACATTACTCTTTTAAGAAGCTTCTTTCCTATTCTTCAATGACAAGCCCACCCACTAGCCTTCAGGGCCACAAAAATCCTCCCACCTATACCCTTTGATTTCTACATTTGTCAGTCAGCTAAGAGGGGTGAGCCTGGAGATGTTCCTCAAGGTCTGAGCATTGTCCCAAGCTGTTTTGTTCAAGTCTAGAGCTCTACCACTTGAGCCATAGCTTTACATCTGGCTTTTTGGTTGTTAATTGGAGATAAGAGGCTCAAGAATTTCCCTGTCTGAGCTGGCTTTGAACAGCAATCCTCAAACTCAACCTCTGGAGTAGGTAGGGTTGTAAGTATGAACCACCACAACGATATCTACCTCATATAGTCTTTTGTGTCTAGTTTCTTTCACTCAGCATAATTTTGAGGTTTATTTTATTTGTAGCATACATTAGTGCTTTGTTTCTTTTTAATGCTGTAACATCCTATTGTATGAATGCAATGTATTTTGTCCATACACTCACTAGTTGATAGACACTAGGGTTTTTTTTTCTCAGTTGCTATGGTACTATGAACATTCACACACATATCTGTATGTGGACATACTCCTTAAATTTTCTTTTAGGGAGATAACTAGGGATGGAATTTCTAGTTCATAATATAATTTTGCTTAACATTTTGAGAAAAAACTGCCAGACAGCTTTCCTAAGTAGCTACTCCATCTTACATTTTCACATACAATGTATAAAGATTCCAAAGTCTTTATATTCTTGTCAACATTCTGTATTATCTACATTTTTTTCTTTCTTTTTGGTCAGTCATGGGGTTTGAATTCTGGGCTTGGGCGCTGTCCCTCAGCTCTTCAGCTCAAGGCGAGTGCTCTACTGCTTGAGCCACTTCTGGTTTTCTAGTGGTTAATTGGAGATAAGAGTCTCACATACTTTTCTGCCTGGGCTGGCTTTGAACCGTGATCCTCAGATCTCAGCCTCTTGAGTAGTTAGGATTATAGGCATTAGCCACCGGCGCCCAGCTTACTACTTTTAATTATAACTATTCTAATGGATGAGAGGAGATATCTCACTGTGCTTTGAGTTTTGCGTTTTTCTAATGACAAGTGATGTTGAATAGCTTTCTATGGACTTATTTATATCATTATTTTGAGGTTTATAATTCTATTAATTATGGCTGGCCTTCCACATGAAATAGAAGAAATCAAGAGTAGACAATTCTATTGAACTCTGAGCCAGCTTTCAGCTGACTTCTGCAGGGATCTTGAGTGTGGGGAGCCCAGGAGCCAGAGAAGGATGGAAGGTCTATACCAGAACAAAGCAAGAAAGAGGCCGTTTACTCAGTGCCTTAGGTCTGCGGGGTAAATCCAAGGTAAAAGTAGTATAAGCAGTGAATTGAAATTTCTAACTAAAAATTTCTAACTAAGGCGGCAGAATTCACTTTGTTTTGACTGACATACTACAATTTAAATGCATTCCCAAGCAGATCTGGCAGAAATCTCAGCCATGATCTAGGTCAGTAATTCCCATAGAGTATTTCCCCCACAGTATGATTCCTAAGCCAGAAGTAACAAAGTTCAGAGACATGGCAAGAATCTTAATTATCAGGTCTTACCTTAGACCACTGAGTCTGATTCTGGGTGGGGCCTAAAGCTCTGTTTTTTTTTGTGTGTGTGTGGATCATGGGGCTTTGGGGCTTGAACTCTGGGCCTATGTGCTGTTCCTTAGCCCTTCAGCTCAAGGCGAATACTCTACCACTTGAGCTACAGCGCCACTTCCAGTTTTCTGGTGGCTAATTGGAGAAAAGAGTCTCATGGACTTTCCTGCCTGGGCTGGCTTTGAACCGCAATCCTTAGTACTCAGTCTCCTGAGTAGTTAGGATTATAGACATGAGACACTGGTGCCCAGCAAGCTCTGTGTTTTAACCAGAGCTACATGTAATTCTGATCTATCCTTCATACTGAGGCCCACAGGGCTGATGGGTGCTCTCACTGTACAGAAGAAGCCAAAGCTCAGGGGTTATGGCATTTGGTCAAGGTCAAGGGCTCAAGGCAGCACATGAGCTGGGTCTAGAGTCTCCTTCCTAAAATCTACAGATTGACTGTTCAAAGTCACTGGAGATTCACAAAACAATCATTAAATAATAACACACTTAAGATGGACTTAAACGTACAAGTGGAGGTAGATGCAAAAAGAGGGCGTTCCTCTTTGGCAGGCTGCCCCTCAGGAGGCCTACCTGCCTGTTTGCAGTAAGCAGCCAAGAACTGAACAGAACCATCTAGTAGCTCTCCAGCCCTACGTAGCCTCTGTGCATGACAGGGTACTGTTGCCACAGAAGTTGGGTGACTGGGGTGAATTTCAAGCCAGCAGAGCACTTCCAAGGTTGGCAGGTGGGGAGACCCTCTTCTCAGTGGATGCGTGGAAGGCTCCCAGCTCCCTGCGACTGACTTTCTTTGGAAGTAGGGTTTTGCAGATATAATTAGGCTGTGACTCAAAATATCAAGAAGAGTTCACACAAGATTAGGGCAAGCCTTCATTCTTGTTACTGCCAAATGTGAAGAGATGCAGAAAGGCAGAATGGAATAAGGCATCTATGAGGTAAGGAATACTGTGGACTTCTCACATCTGGAGAATGCACCCAAGGATTCTTTTCAGAACTTTCAGAGTGGAAAAGGTGCTATCGATATCTGGAATTTAGATTTTTAGCTTTCAGTTCTTTGAGAAGAAGCCATTTAAAACTATGTTTTTAAGACAATCAGTGTGTGGGAAATCCTTCTGACAGGTCTCAACAGCATCCCTACCTGGTGACTATCCTCCCTCATTTTACCACCTGGCCCCAACAGTCATTCTTCTCACCATTGTATCATTTCAAAGCATAACTCACACCACTCCTCTGACCCACCTGGAGAAGAAAACTCAATTTCTTTCCCTGGTAAGAGTCTTATTTGTTTCAGACTATCACCAAATTTCACTGTCCCTCTCTCTTCATTCTCCAGTCTATTCAACAGCTGATCTGCTTTTTGTTCCTGAGAGAAGTGGGTATCTTTTCTCTGGTCCAGGCCTCCCCAGTTATTCACATGCTTTCCTCCTTCTCATCTCTTAGTCTAAAAATCACCTCCTCCAGGAGGCCTTCTCTCACATCTTCCCTCATGTATTCTAAAACAAAGATCCTTCATAACACTAATGAGATACTCAACCTAGGTACCAGGCACTGTTCCCAGCCCAAAATACATCATGTAACCTAATCTTGAATACAGCCCTGAGCAGTGAATTCACCATTGTCTATTTTATCAGATGAGAAAAGTAGAAGCAAAATTAATCACTAGTCACCACCCAGTTTGCAGTTTGTTTCTTTCCCACTAGCTGCTTCTCACAATATCCAGTGATGTGAAATTTTAATTCTTTGTTTTCTGTTCCCTGACACTATGACAAGAACACAAGGTGAAGCTCAATGTATGGCACAGAGTATCTGCTCAATAGATAGTGGAAGAAATTCCTTGTTTCTTGGGTGCCCTATTTCCTCAGCAATCAGTGATGGTCCTTTGTCTCTTGGGGCATGCCTGAGTTGTTCTAGACCCTTCTGTATCCTGAGAATGTTAGCACAGCAGTGGCTGGCCCACCTGCCACCTTCCTGTAACTGCCTGACATGGGTTCCTTCAAAGGTCGCTCACATGCAATTACTTTCTCGAGAGGAGGTTGGAAGTAAAGGTCCCTGTGCTCATTAAAACAAACAGAAAGCTACACACTCATTAGCGTAAGGTGGTCTCAAATCAGGCTGCATGGCCTGATTCTACAAAATTGGCCTCTCTGGCTTCAACCATGTTTGAAAGGGGCCTAGGATACACAGAACCAGGATTCAAAAGCTGGGAAGATCACTGAGAACTAAAGGCCAAGGGCAAGAGAATTATGAATTCCATATGAGTTCCACGTGTAGCTAAAGGATGCGGGGAAGAGCTATGATGTCAGTAGCCCAAATGAAAACACATATCTCAGTGACTATAGCAATGCATTCATTGTATGGATATGGAAAGGGTGGAAGGTGGCCGGAAGGCAGGCTTGGGGACCAGTTCAGTTCAGTCACTTATCCACAGAGTCAACCACACTCTCAGCCTTGGTTTGCTCATCCAGAAAATAGCTATGGTTGGCACACACTAAAAACTAGCTGTGAGTATTTTTCATGGCTTCATTATTAGAGATAAGAAAAGAGCTCTCTCAAAGCACCTGCCAAGCTCTCTTGCCTCAAGTCCAGTCTCTCATTGAGCTTCTGACTGCATGTCCACCTCTCTCTTGAAGTTAATAATTTCTGTCCATGTGTATAAAGACTTCCTTTCACCCATCCCTTACTTGACCATCACAGTCTTCATTGCTGTGCCTAAGATCCTCCCCCTCTCATTACTGTGTATTCTCCACACCAACCAGAGGTTCCTATCTAAAATATTCATCTGAAATTAGCTGGGTGCAGTAGCACATACTAGTTACTTGGGAAGTAGAGGCAGAATAATCATGAGTTCCAGGAAAAGTTATTAAAACCCTATCTAAAAGTAAAACACAGACAAAGGGCTTAGAGTATAGTTCAAATGATGGAGTGCTTGTTTAGCCAGTGTGAGGCCCTGGGTTCCATCACCAGCACCACAACAGCAAGAACAACAACAACAAAAGAACCTCATCTGATTAGTACCTCTAGCCTCTGGCCTCTTAGTATGTCTAAATGATTTCCTGTTACTTTGAAAATAACTTACCAGGCCCTGATATCTTACCAGGCTATGGTGTATCTCCAGCCCTCTCATGGCTCCATCTTCAGCTCCAATAGCCCTGACTGTGTTGGACTTTTTAGCTCTTTGTAGCTCCATGGGGGTGAAGTTCATAAAGCTGTGCCCTAGGGCCTCATTTCTTTAAGGAACCTTCGAACTCTGACCAGTTTGGCCCTTTGCTTTGCTTTGCCCTTTGCAGTTCTTCTGTGGAGAATCACTGGTCCAATGTCTTTTCACCAACAGAACTGTGATGTTCTTATGAACTAGGTTCGTGTTTGTGTGGGTTTCTGTCCACATAGTCTCCTCAGCACCTCCTATATTCACTAAATACTTGTACAAGTAACTAAATTGGTTAAGGCGAGCGACTAAATCCTTCCAGAATCATTTCCTTTTCCATTTGATAAGGTCAGTGTAGACAAAGAGGCATATCCATCCAAAGAAGAATAGTGAATCTGGGGGCAAATACTGAATTTCCTCATAAAAGACAGAGGAACATATTAAACTAACACAATAAATGAAGTCTGATGTTCAGTATTTAATTCTCTGAGCAAAAGCGAGTGCCCAGAATGAGTCCTGGTCTGAGTTTCTGGGAATTGACTCGTGTCAAGTGGCTAGAAGTAGCGGATTGTGTCTGTGTGGGCACGTGGGAGTTCTAAGCTGATGCTTTGTTTACTCAATGACCTCTTTTAGAAGCTCTGGGAGAGAAAGGTTGGTCATCTTCCGCCTGATAACAGCTCAACACCTCAGCTGGAAACACATGAGTAAATAAATTCGTAACTTTTCACTTTGCTAGGCTCTGTAAGCACCACCTTGATTAGCTACTATTATGGTAGCCATTAGTTAGATTAAAAAAAAGAATGAAGCTAGGACAGGACTTTGACGCGGGCACAGTTTCCTCATTCTCTGACCATGATGGACATTGGCTGTGATGTACACGCTAATGTACTTTGCCACCTGCCTTCATCCTGCTAACCACGATGCCTCCTCTGGGCCACACAATGGCTTGCTTCGCATTAGTGAACAGTCACATTTTTTTTCTTTTCCCCTTTCATTTGTTCAACACACAGCTATTAAGCACCTACTGTTTATGTAATAGAAACTCTGAGGCAGGTTGCCAAGTTCGCAGCTGACTTTGCCAGACTTATTGAGTGCCTGGAAAACACAATATAGCATATTCCTGGCAGGAAGAGACAGATTTTTTGCTCCTTCTGGAAACTGGGGAAAGAATGTAGGCTGATTGAATTAAGGGCTTCAGAATTTCAAGTTTTAGATTCTTCTCTCCTTCCCCTCCCCTCCCCTTCTCTTCCCTCCCCTTCCCTCTCCTCCCCTCCCTTCCTCTCCCCTGTTTGTATGTGGATTCTGGCTCTCTAGAGTTAGATGGGCTGTTTCTGTTTGTATTGATGATGCCCATAGAAACTATAACCCAGAAATGCTAACACAACAGAAGTAGTGACTATTAACTTTTACAAAGAAATCTTTATATATCTCAGCCCTGAGGTAAGCATTTGTAAAATCTGTATTACCTCCTATGCTTATATTTCACAAAACAGGCTTGGAGAGTAAATTTCTCCAGCTCACAGAATTTTGGAGGTATAGCTTCGGTTGGCACCTGGCCAATGCTACTCCTGAGTATGAGTGTGTTCTTCTGCTTGCCATGAAAAACAAAGCAAGTGGAAGGAATAGGGGGAAAAGATCAGAGACAAGATAAAAGAAAACCTGCTTGGGGGAAAGACTTCTAAGTAACAAAAATGCAAGGAGGAATTAGGAACCATGAGAAATAAAGAAATTAGGAGCACAGAGGAGACAAGATGAGTTTAAAAATTCTGAGAAATCAGAAAGGTTAAAGAGGGAATTTAGCAGAACAGCTGAGAATCCTGGAGGCATTCAGTTGAGAAGAACTTTTGCACCACTCACATCACTGGTATTATAATAAGTTACATATTCCTAATGGCCATCCTAAGTCATCATGAAAAGCTTAAGCTCAACTTGGTTCACTTAGGTGGGAAAGTATAAAATCAATTTGGAACCTTCACAAATAATTTAGATAAAGAAGATTTGGTGCTAAGAGGGACTGTGATTATGCTATTTTAAGCTTCATTTGCTCATAAAACTCATTGTTCAATCATACTTTGAAATGAGGTGCTAGACTGTTTGAAACGTTACTGCTGGAGGGAATAAGCTTTTCTTTCCTTACTCAGATATGATAGCAATGAGGTGGTGTCAGGGATTTTATTTCTGGTTCTCACGTCTTTAGGCAGAGTCAATGGGATTAACTCAATAGAACAGAGCAGAGATCAGTGGATCCCTAATCTTTCCCTTTCTGATACCTTCACTTACCTGGCTTAGTGAGCTGAGAAGTCACGTGTAGAGGGCAGCATAAACTTACACCTTTAATCATCCATTAACTTACTGACCACATAAACAAGAATCTCATTGTGGAGCTATCATACATCTTTTGAACATGTTTGCAACAGCAGGCAGTTTAACCTTCAGTATGGTACCAGGCAGCCAGGAAACTTCCTCTGCTTTCTCCTTACTGTACTGAGAGGCTGGAGCACATGAGCCATGTTTTCTTTCTAAGACATAGCTCTAATCACAGCTCAGACTCAATGACCTGTAACTCTCCATTCCCCACTGAGGAATGGAGAGTTCCCTGCTCCAGCCACCAACAGCTGACCTGTTAGAGATCTCATAGGAAGGCTGACTGCCCCCCTCCCCCAGAGTCATCTATAATAAAGATGCTTAGCTTCACATCCAAGGGATTATCAGACACTGACCTAGGGGAAACTCCTCAACTTCCCTGTGCCTTAGTTCCCCCACCTATACTTGGTGATAAGGAGGGAATGACTCATAATTCATCTACATAGGAGCTTTCTCCTGCTTGTCAGTCACCAGCGTATCTCCCTTGAGGCTACAGTCATTTCGTCACCAAGTATTCACTTTCTTAAGACCACATCCCTCATTGTACTGGCCTGGCTTGTTCTATGCTATCCTCAGGACTGATGTTGGTTTTAGTTTCAAAAAATAAAACTTAGGGCTGTCAGAACTGTAAATCACATTTTTATCTCTGGGTCTCACAGAAAGTGGTTGAAATATAGAGACGTACAATCAATGTTGGCTGAATGAATGAACAGAGGAATTCTTGAAGTGTCAGAAAAGGGGTTTCATTCTGCCCTTTACTCTCACTTTGTTTGCTTCTTCTCCCAGGTTGAATCCAAAGTGGAGAATGATAAGACCTTTTAAAATGTCCTTACCATTTCAAAGAGGCTTTGATCATTTTCCCAACCTCCAATAAAGTTGTCTAACATTCTATCATGGAACCTGATTTACTAGGAAGTTTTGGGTTGCAAGGTAAAAGATATAGTCTCTGGTCAGATTGAGCAGGGGTAGACACTTTCATCTTTGTGCTCATTCCTGGATGTGCCTGAGGTTTTAGAATCAGTATTTGCATTGAGAAGGCACAGAAGGGTTAAATAATTTGAAGCTGCAAGGATTAAATGTCCTTCAGAGCTGACAGTGTGGAAGACGCAGGGCAGAGGCCATGCAGAAGCTCTGTTAAATACAGGATCTGACAGACCACACTCCATACTGGGCAAGCCCAGCTCATGGTCAGTTGCACTCTGAGGCTGATGTAGATCTTGTTTTTTTTCTTTCTTTTTAAAAAAATAAGACTTAGAAGGAAAAACAGAACTGTAAATAATTCCTTTATTTTTCAAACATGAAAGGATATTATTAAGGTACAAAAAAATGAAATTTCACTACTCTTTAAATGGTATCTATTATGTTAATCCATTTCCTCATGAGCTTTACCCTTGGGCTACAAAGAACAACCCCACCATCAACACACCAGAAGCTGAGCTCATCTTCTGCCTCTCCAAATCTGCTTCTGTTCCTTCCATGCACTAGAAATCCTGACCCCTACTAGTTGCCCCTTCTCTCCATTCCCAGTGTTAGCCCTTCAGTTCATCTTTAGCCCATTGCTCATCTAAATTATTCCAGCTCTGTTGTGGTGGTGGCTTATTACCAGTGGACCTTACCAGGTTCCAGACAATTTAGAGATGTTGTCTTACCTACATAGCTGAGTGTCTGGCACAAATAAATGCTCAGTAAATGGACACCCAACTCAAGCACAGGCTTCCTGTAATTGGAAGAGGCTCATGGGAAAGCAGATCTTCCCACTTTGCTCCTGAGTGCAGGCCCCTTGAAATTGGATCATGTCCTATGTTCAAGAGTAAAGGAGCTGGGAGCCGGTGTCTCACACCTGTCATCCTAGCTGATGACAGGAGGCTGAGATGTGAGGACTGTGGTTCAAAGCCAGCCTGGGCAGGAAAGCCTGTGAGACTCTTAACTCCAATAAACCATCAGAAAACCAGAAGTGGCTCTGTGGCTCAAGTGGTAGAGCACTAGCCTTGAGCTGAAGAGCTAAGGGACAGCACCCAGGTCCAGAGTTCAAGCCTCACAACCAACCAAAAAAAAAAAAAAAAAAAGGACCTGAACTCATTTCTATCCATCATTAGTGTAAAGGATGACATTCACCTTGAAGTGGTCAAGGGTGGGTGATAATCTTTTGGGATTACTTCCTAGAAGTGTGAAGACGACTCCCCATGAGCCTGGAGTGGGCGCTGCTTGTGGCACTGGTTGTGGCCTCTGTGTCATTACCATTCATTACCTTTTGTCTTTGGAGTGGAAGTCTTTGGAAAGAACCTTTTGGCTGTACCACCCCTCCCAGTCTCCCCAGATCTTGAATAGCTGATGACCCATTTCTTCCATCAGCTGATGAACCAAATCCATGCCCATGACCTAGGCTCTCGGCTTGTTTTTTTCTTGACCAGATTAATAGCATACTTGTGTGTGGGAGAGAGGAGGGGGGAGAGAGAGCAAGCTCACCAGTGACTAAGAATATGCTTCAGAGCCTAACACTTGTGTCTAACACATCTGATTCACTCAAACAAGTATTTCTGAGTCATCAAAGGATATAAGAGTGAGCTAACCAAACAGAATCCCTACAAACACGCAGGTCATAACAGCACATTTTGTTGCTCCCTGGCACCCAGAGCCAGAGCTACATTTCCACTGCCTTGAAAAGCCACTTGAGTTCATTTTTTTAAAAAATTAAAATTCAATCTTTTATTATTGTTAAACAGAGCGGTTTCAATTTAGCATGTCAGTTTTAAAGTTCGCTCTTTGAAACCCTGTCAAAAATGTTTCCACAAGCCAATATCAGGGCTAGAATTAGGCCGTGGAGATAAATTGGTCAATGTTCTATTGCAAAAGAAGCCTACCCAGAGGGTATGCATGTGCCTTCTAGAGATCAATTCAATTAATTATTTAATTAATCATTTTAGCATTTATCATGGTTTATTAAAGTGATATATTCGTTTCTTTTAAAAATTATTTTAAGTAGTTGTACAAAGAGGCTTCAATTCAACTTGTCAGTTTATAAATATAATGTATCTCAATGAATATCATCCCTTTCATTGTTCTCTCCCACCCCTCCCCTCATACTCTCAATTTAAAGAACCATTTTAAGTGCTTTTGGCCATGATGTGCCCTTATGTAGAGACATCAGGACCAGAATGAAAGGGGAAAAATTGGCAGCAGAGAAGCCGAGGTTGATCCAAGTGCTCACAGGATCTAAGAAGGAGGTTTCCTCTGGTTGACAAGCCAGAACCTCTCCTTACTAAGATATCCCAGGGTCTTTTAACCCCGATATGCAGTAAAATAGATCAAAGGCTATACGAATGACCTTTAAAATAAACCACATTATGAACCACAGAGAAAAGAGCAGTCCTGGGAGGTAAAGAAAAATGTTCAAAGGAACTTAGTTCATCAGGACCATAGCTAGAACTAGAATTTGGATGAAAATTTCTAGTCAGTTTCTTGCCTGATATATAATACTGTTCCAATTTTAAAATTCCTGAAGAGCAGTGATCTTTCCTGAAATCAATTCTTGAGAAATCTGAGGCTCTTTTTAAGTGTGAGCTCCCTTGCCTCTATTTATACATTTTGCCTGCCTTGGATGGGGAATAAGGCCTAAGTGAGGCTTGGAGGCCTTGTTCAATGACTTTATTGTGAGCCCGATGATGTGTGTCTTTCCTTGACCCTTTCTCCCATTCTCATTCCTTGTGCATTATCTCCATTTAATTCCCTACTGCCCATGCCAACTGTGCTGCCTGCCTTCTGACACTTGCTGTAGGTATAACCCATGTTCTGGATCTTTCTAAAACACAATTTCTGATTCAAATTGATCTACTCCATGAGTAGTGGTCTAAAGATTATTTTAGCTTCCCAGAAACAGCTGATTCTCAAGAGAACATTATGCCTAGGTATAAGAACTCAGTTCCTTATGCCAAAGGAGAGACAGTAGTCTTGGGATTCCTAGTGGGTGTTTTCAAATACTTTAGAATTCATGAAGCCTTCCTAGCACCTCCTAATGCGTATTATCTTACATGTAGGACAAGTGGGATCCCTGACTGGGGACAGAGGCAGGATACAGAAGAGTATAGAAGATGACCTCGCCGTTGTCTGGTTCACAGCTAAGTTCATGACACCTCTTCTTATCTACATTATATTTTGGACTCACTGGCAGGTCCTCTGCTCATTTCTTCTTTGCAGAATTTTTGGGGCTTCCCATGCTTAAGTCCCTTCTGGAATCTGAAGAATCAGATGAGAAAAACAGGTGACTTCTCAGATATCATCTCTCCTCAAAGAGCCAAAATAAAAGAGCACTCACATTCAGATGCAGAATGAGTTTGACTAAACTGTAGCTATGAAACATTATTTGATAGTAGCTATAACTGTTCTGAATCTTCAGTTTAAAGTGCAAAACAAAATCAGTTTCATAACTCTTATGTTGGGGTATAAGAGACAGAAAGTTCTTTAGGTTTCATGTAAACTACTTAGTATATCATGAACATCAAGTGGGTTGCTTAAAAGTTTGGAGTGCAGTAAATCCCTCTCTTTTCTGGACACAAATCTTCACTCAACACACAAAATCTAATTACTGTCATAAACAAAATTTGCATTAAATTGGCTTTCTATACTTCAGACTCAAACCTTACGTGAGAGTTCAAATTTTTTCGCATTCTTTGAAAAAATTGTTATCTTTAAGTACTGTACAAAGACATTTCAACTCAACATGCCAGTTTACAAATACGATGTACTGCAATATCTGAACCTTTTACAAAGTATTTTCTTGGTCTAAAACAATAAAGTTTCAAACCTAAAGCATGTGTTAAGGAAAGGGTAGCACCCTGTAGCTACCAATTTATCAGGAGCTTGATTTGCCTAGGAAAAGGGCAGGAGTATCATAAAGCACGGATGCTGCTTCAATGAAGTATTTTCAGGTATCTGCATTTTCTGTTTTTATGGGCTCAATGGTGAGGGAAAGCTTTCATTAGAGTAATTAAAATACCACTCTCCTCAGAAGAGAGAAATAATGCATGCTGGGCTTCTAGGAACTGGCCATGTCCCAAATAGCACTTGTCTAGAAATGCGTTTTATTGGCTGGGAAACATACCACACAGAGAGAGAGGGGGGGAAGGAAAGAGAGAGAGAAAGAGAGAGAGAGAATACATACTGTGGCTGGTACAATGGTGTTTGTGTATGAAAGTCATTTCTATTCTTATTAGGATGTTGTCTTATTCTATGGTTCTCAAAATTTTCCTGAGCTTCCCTAGATGTGTGTGTGTGTGTGTGTGTGTGTGTGTGTGTTACAACCTTGTAAGTTGTCAGCACATACAAAGCTGAGATTTAGAGAGTGGTTTCCACTGTGCATCCTATAAAATGTGTCCCACGAGGAAGATTAGTATCAATCACAGGCTTATTGGAGAGGGAGATGGGATCCAATGATAACCTGGCACTATCAACTAGAGTAATGGTGTAAAAAGAAAAAGCAATCAGAGAGGAGAAAGGAATATCCACAAAGAAAGACAGAAGTGGAAAATCAGAGTGCAATGTATCACATTGATGAACAGGCACTGTTATCTTAGACAAAGGCTCATGTGAACAATGCAAGTTATCACACAATGGATATTGCCTATTGCGTATCTTGAGGAGAATGGGAGGAAGCAGACCTATCACATCAAGCTGTCTGGGTGTATAGGGGGTGGCACCAAACTGTAATGAAGTCATTACTACTGAGAAGCTTTATGTGTACTTTTGGAGAACCATTTACTAATTTCAGAGATTTCTTAGAGGACACAGCACTAAGTTTCCTGGATAAGTTCATCTTGAAATGATTAAAGCAACATAGCCCAGCCCCAAACAATTGGCTAGTTGGAGTCTGGTAGAATTATTTATTACTATTATTATTATTTACTTAGTTCTCAAGAGATGTGTTGATAAGATAGGATGAAATAAAGATTGGAGTACTTTTGGAAAGGAGTGGTTTTGAGATAGGGTCTCGGGCTCAGGCTGGCTTAGAACTTATTATGTATGAGTCAGAACTATGAACTCATGATCTTTTTGCCTTCACCTCTTAGTGCTGTGAAGTGTGTGCTACCCTGCCTGGATTTTTCAAAAGGAGGCAAATTTAAGTACTTAAAACAAAATTTTCTCACATCCTGGAATTCTTTGACATTCCTCCCACCAAGAGATAGAATCTAATTCCCCTTGCACTTAATATGGGCTGATCTTAGTGCCTCCCTTCCAATGCTAAGAATGCAGTAGAAAGGGTCACTGTGTAACTTTAGGAATGGTGAGATGGTTCTTGCCTGTCTCTTTGTCTTGGATTGTTCAACCTTTGAACTCAGCAGCCATGATTTAAGGAATCACAAGTGACATTAAGAGGTGATTTGCAGGTGTTATAGCTGAAAGCTCCAGTCAAGGTCCCAGGCAATAGGCAACATCAGCCTTCAGAGAATAAGGAAGACATAAATAATTCCACTCATTATTCTCTATCTGAGACATACAGCATCCCTACCTACTTGGACTTTGATAGCTTTTAGAACTCTGAGAAGTAAAAGTAAATGATTCCTAAGGTTTTATGCCAACTTTGGTTTGTAGCTGTTACATTTAGTAAAATGCCCTGCTTCCTCTTCTAAAACTGTGAGTGTACAATGAGAAGAAAGTTGAAAATACTTGGAACTGACTTACAAGTGTGAGACTATAGCCCCCAATGCTGCTCAGTATGATGTGCTGTACACTACAAAAATGTCAAGTACACATGACAATTCACATATACTGGTTATCCTCCTGTCATCCATAAGGAGATGTACAACTTAAAGTCACCCCCATTTTTCAGTTTAGGGTCATTCTGAAGTGTTGTGTTAGTAACAGTTATATTACTCATCACCAATACGAGATTCTTGGCCCAATTCGTTGCATTATTTTGATGATATACACTCAATTGGAAAAGGTTTTTGTGTAAAATGGCCCAGATCTTTTATGAAGTGAGTGTGTTGATCAAGGTTTCTAGAAACCGGTGGTTTGATGTCAGACCTCTAAATTGGGAAAATAAGACAAAATTTGGTGCAGGAAAATAAGCATCAGACACTCATATTCTCATAATTGTAAGCAATTTTTCAATGTGACAAGACAAGAGGGGTTGCTGGATTGCTTTGGCGGGTCTCAACCACATAGGATCAAGTGAGGGGTTGCTGGATTGCTTTGGCGGGTCTCAACCACATAGGATCAAGTCATTCTCTTACCTCAACTTCCCCAGTAGCTAGGACTACAGCGGCATCCCTGTGCTCAGCTCAAAGCACATTTTAGAAAACAGCTCTGTGTCATGGCTACAGGCATACTCAAGGTGGGATTTCTGGAAAAAGTAAAAGAACCTAGATACCATAATTACAACTGGGCAAGAACTTCCTGGAACACTTTTGCAACTTGCAACATTGCAAACAAAGCACTCATGCCTGACTTTACACAAAGCTGGGCTAATTATAAATTCTGGGCAGGGGTTCCTTCAGGCCAGCCTGTAGAAATGACGTGGAGAATGGAGATGGTGCTCAGATAGTCTGGGGAACTTTTTGTGGGAAGTGTCTAGCTGGATTGCTTTCAAGCTTTGCACTTCCCTTTGGCTATGAAGATGTAGGCTCTCATGCAAACTCCTCCAGCATCTTATATCACCATATTCTGAGAACATAGCAGTGAAAGCAAATCTGACATGGAAGGGCTTGCTCTAGCCCAATGTCACCTGTGTTCCAGTAACAAAGCCCTGCCCTATTCTTCAATCAGCAGGCAAGAGAAGGCCACTTCCTGCTCTCACAGATCCTATTTGGAAAAAGGCATGTTGTGTAATGTTCCATACCACTGAGCTATGGGAAATGTTTACTATCTGCCTGTAGCAAATGACATTGTGTGAATCTCAGAGTATTTTCCCTCTGCCCTGTTCTCTGGTAGATGTGATTTCTATACACTATTCTATACAAATAGTTTAAACATGGATTGCATTTTCTCCCTCCCAGAAGCTCATGGGAGTAAGTGTGGTTTCGTTGACTCACTGGCGGTCCAAGGAAGCCATCTGTCCAATAGGTAGGCTGAGACCACCCATGTCCTTCCCCAGCCTCAGTCCTGGCTCCCTTGTAAAATGTCATGGTCATTTGTTAAGTGATTTTCTTGCTCTCCTGTGTCACAGGATGGCTTTGTAGCCAGAGTAGAAAAAAGTTTAGAAAGTGATAATGGACTAACAATGGTCACCATCATTTATTGGCTTCTCATACTGTGCCAGTTCCTGGTCTAATTACCTGACAAGGACGGTCAGTGGCCACTCCAGGATTTAAATAGAGGCCTAATTTGGAGTCAATGAGGTGGCTAATGTTTGGTATCTTGAGAGTAATGCACATCAAAGATTTTAGAGCCAGGGGGCTGTGACCTCTTTTCTCCTAGTTTTTCTCTCTTTAAGCCTACGTTTTCCCACCTGAAGTAGAACTTCTTTAGAAGTTCTTGGGCTGCTGTGTGGAACTATGAACATGTGTGCTTGGTGTGTTCTTGTGGATCATGACTGCTCTTAGGACTCTGAATTCTTGTTAAAATTCTTAACTGAAACAGGGCTGGTTAGACCCAAATGTAGAAAATCCTGATGACAAGAATAAAGATACACCAGTAGATTTCAAAGGGATGACTCTTTCCACAATTCAAAACTCCTCTCCCTCCCCCCTCCCTTCCTCCCTCCCTCCCTCCCTTACTTCATCCCTCCTTCTCTTCCTTCTTTCTCTCCAAATTCTATGGAGTTCTGTTCTATAGTTTGGACCTTGAACATCTTTTGAATGTTCCTGTGTTGAAGGACTGGCCCAAGTCTATGCAGCCTGTGGCATTACTAGTAAATGGTAGACCATTTACAAGGTGGAATCCAATGGTCATTGGGTGCATTCCCTTGAAAGATGTTAGGAACTTGGCTCCTTCCTATTTCTTTCTTTGACTTCTAGCTGTCATTAGTTGAGCAGCTCCCTCTGCAACACATGCCTGATCTGACATACTGCCTCTCCAAAGAACAAAAAGCAACAAGATCTGAAAATTCAAAAACTCTAAGAAAAAATAAACTCATCCTAATGTTAAGTGAATTATTTGGGATATTTAGTTATAGTAACAGAAACCTGACTAACATGCTCTAATAGACTCTTTTTTTTTTTTGTCTGAAGTTGCCTAAGGGAAGAAAACATTGTAATTTAGAATGAAACTAAAACTGCTCAAGGCTGATGGGGTAATCACTGATGAGGTGTCACTCTGTGTGTGTGTGTGTGTGTGTGTGTGTGTGTGTGTGTGTACGTAATCACCAAGGTTAGAAGCTATCACTTCATAGGTGAAGACACTGGGGCAAGGGCTAACTTTCCTACTGACAAATTGAAACTTAGGAATTCATAATCTATGTCTCTTCTACATTTTGGAAAGTCTTCCATAAGAAGTTTCTGTAATGTATCCTAAACCATGTCTTCTCCTCCTACTAAAGAGTGATACAAACCTTATTTATTAACTCCCAACAACATCACAACATTTCAAGACAGAGGTTTTCCCATTTAAAAATATAAATAAAATAAACAAACACCTAGAGTGTTGGCTTATCTTGGAACTCAAGGAATCTGTGCCACTGGGTCCCTAGTCTTTTGTACTTACACTCCTGCAGTACCGAGTAACAGCTCTATCATGTGGAAATACGTTTGTCCCAGGTTAGACCCACTATCTATTGCCCCTCCCTGGCCTTTAGAGGCATTTGCATTTGGAACCCAAACTATACCGATTGAAAAGCTACGAATTGTTCTTCAGTGAACAGAGTGAGACTGTCATTTTAATATCTTGTGGAAACATCTTCTGTTCTACTTCATTGGCATTCTGATGATGAAGGAAATAGAAATTGATGGCAGAATGGCTCTAGCCATAAGTGCCCCCCAGTGTTTATTGCTCTGGAGGAAGCAGGGATATTTTGCATTTCTATTTTTTTTCCTTCCTGGTTATAGAGCATGTAGCACAGGCTTGGAAAGGGGTTCAGGCTCTCTTCATGCGCATCCGACTAAAAAATATTACAGAAAGGCTCATCTCAGTCTCAATCTCTGCCTCTTCTTGTCTTTGTGCGATGATTATACCCAGGTTTGGAACATATAATGTGCCATTCATGCCATTGTTAATTCTCATTCCTTTTGAATTGCTCATGTCATTCAGAAATAAGAGATGTTAATAATGAGGCTTGCCACACTGTTTTTGAAACAATTATGAGTATATTACTTTCACCCAATTAAAAAGGAAGCATTTAAGAAGTTGTTGAAGATCTTAATTTCAGTGTAATATCCCTCCTCCCTTCTGTAGATGTAGGATGGCTCAAAGCCTTGAGAACCATGTTATTTTCTCCATTATGAAACAATGTGGAAAAGAAAATGATGTAATTTAAAAGAATGTGCATCATCCCATTGATTTTTTTGGGGGGCATGGAAAGACCAACACACAAAGAGGCTAAGGCAGCATTTAATGATACAATGAAAGCATCTGGGACAGAAAACCTGGACTCCAATCCCAGCTCTGGATCTGGTAAAATCACTTATCCCACATGGTCAGCCTTTGTGTAGGCTGTGGGGGATGTGTGAGTGAGTAATCACCATCGTGGGCTTTGTAGCAGGGACATTTCTTGGGGCAGTGCTTGTTGTCCAAAGGTAAATCTTTCCTGCCAGCAAGGAGGAGATTGAAGTGGGTTGTTGCTGAAGCTAAGTCTTCTTGCCTATTGGGTCTTGCCAAGACTGGGTCTTAGAAGAAATCCACTTGCAAGTTTATAGGGGCCAGAATGAACCTGTCTCCCAGGTTTTCTGCTCTTAGGATAAGGTTCATCGCCGGGTACCGGTGGCTCACGCCTGTAATCCTAGCTACTCAGGAAGCTGAGATCTGAGGATCGAGGTTTAAAGCCAGCCCAGGCAGGAAAGTCTGTGAGACTCATATCTCCAATAAGCCACTAGAAAACTGGAAGTGGTGCTGTGGCTCAAGTGGTACAGCGCTAGCCTTGAGCTGAAGAGCTCAGGGACTGTGCCCAGGCCCGGAGTTCAAGCCCCACGACCGACAAAAAGAAAAAAATAAAAGAATAACGTTCTTCTCTGCATTCCCAAAGCACTCTCGCTTCAGTTCCACTGGTACTGCTTACATTATAGACATCATTTTTCCCTGCTTGCTTATCTGTTTCTCTTTCTAGACTACAAGCTTACGGCAAGTAGGTATAACTGGGCCACCTTGACCCCAAGATTAAACATTATGTGTGGGTCTATCTCTGAGGGTGTTTCTAGTTGAGAGTAGCATTTGAACTGGTAGTCAGTAAAATGGACTGTCCTTCCTATTGCAGTTCAAATCATTTGATCCATTGAGGACCTGAAAAGAACAAAGGGGGTGGGAAGGAGGAATTAGCTTGTCTTCTTTTCTGTCTCATAGTTTAACTGGGACATCTCTTCTCATCTTCTTTTGTCCTTGACTGAGGTTAAATCAACTCCTCTGTTTGTCATGAGTCTTAAATTTGCAGGCTGCAGAGATTCTGGGACTTTTTTAGTCTGCAAAATTATATAAGCCAATGACGCATAATAAATGTCTCTATATAATATATACCATATATTATTTACATATATGTTGATTTATATGTCCTTATATGTAATATATACCATATATTATTTATACCATGACATATATTATATATAGTGTTTGTGTATATGGATCCTCTTGGTTCAGTTTCTCTGGAAGAATCCTAACGCAGTAGGCTCAAGTAGCTAATTTTGTGCCTTATACAATATGTAGTAAGTTCTCAGTAAAGTATGTGTTGAGAGAATAAAGGGTGTGCCTGTGCGTGAGCAAATTGGTATAAATCCCAAAGTACTTCATCAATGTAACTGATGAAATCTAATTTAAAGTAAAAGGTATCCAGACTTGGAGATCTGGAATTTAAACACCTATTTGCTGAAAGGTAGCTTTACAACCATAAGGTGGTCACTCAAATTTATAAACATTAATTCCTAAACTACAAAATGAAGTTAAAAATTCACCCTTTTCACTTCATAAATCATTGGAGGAAAAAATGTAATCATTTGGGGTGTATCCATGTTTCCTAGAAAATTCTATTCTTGTTATTTCTTGGTGGCTTATGTCCACGTATCAGACACATTTGCCTAAGGTCCATTAAACCCCAGCATACCAGGAAAGGGATCTGTGGATTTGGGCCACAGAGGAGTGAAGAAATTTGAGTGTAACTGAGGGTACGTCCCTGCTTTCTTGGTTGTCTATTGGCCTACCTAGTAAAGCTCTACCATCCTGGGCTAGGAGTGTTTTTTAGAAGCTGCCAGTCAACTCAGTCAAGAATATATTCTATTTTACAACATCTTCTGAGAGTACTGTAGTTAGTATCACAAATTGCATTGCTTAGATCATTTTAAGCCTTTTTTTAGTGTGTGGGGGGTCTTTGTCCTTACATTCTTTATTCATAACTTTTTAAAACAGCAACACTAAATCTGCCACTGCTTCCCACTAATTGCCTGTAAATCACCCATGTGTGAAGTTCCACACGCCTATCTACTGGCATAAAGTTGAAAAGCCCCACACAGTCAAAGACCCTGATGGGGAAACCTGTCATTTGGCCGATGGAACTCTAATAGATGTGGAAGTAAGTGATGCATAATGGATCATGGGATTTAAAATCCAACCTCCACATCCGAGCTGCTTGAAAAGGTTAGGGGATTATATAGCTGCAGCCACATCAATTATGAAATAGAAAATACTCTCCCTTCCTCTTCTATCTCAGAAGGTGGCAAACATTTTATCCTGGTTTCCTCTGTAGAAGCTAAAGACTCTTGCTTTTCTGATATCAGCCTGGGGTATAAATAAGTGGAGGGGATTGGGAAATCAAGTCCCAAGAATGACAGGCAATGATCCTTTACTTATGACTTTATCCACAATTTGGCTTGACAATTGATGGGAAATGAAGTGTGATCAATTTCATCTGCCTGTACATCATTTCCCATTGACTGACTTGCCAAATTGTTGATTGAATAATTAGTTAAAGTTCAGTCTGAGCAGCTATTTTGCACAGACTTCTTCAAGACAAATCTTAATGGCATCTCAGAAAGGCCAGATTGCTGCCAGGACCTGGGACATTAATTGTTTATTCTTTCACTTAAGGCAGTGAGCCACCATGTCAATGTAAATAAACATAATAGTCCCTGAGGGATGACTGCAGCTGCAAGTGAAACATGCCACTTAGAGACAGTTTAGGATTTACAGATGACTTCTTCTCATATAGGAAATAGATATAACCAAATGTAAATATAAGCCCAGAAGACAATAAGTCACAATATGTCTTTAGGTTAGGAAAAGATACTTCTCAATGACTGATTAAGGCAAGCAGCTGGGCAATTGGATGAAAAATAAACAATAACAAAGCCCTTCAAATCCAAAGCACCCACATCTATGCCTAGTACATAGTGACTTCAATAAATATGATTTCATTTCCACTTTAGCAAGTTGAGTTCCACAAGTGGGAATGAGTAGCTTTTCATGCCACTCATAATCCAGCTTGTATATATTCAGATTCACAGAGAAGTTTAGCTGAAGCCAAACTGACACATAGGCCCTAGCTTGGAATTCTTGAAGCCTGGCGTCTTAGTTCAAGTGCTCTACCAAAAGACTGCATAGAACTGGGTGACAGCTGGCTAGTTCTTGTTCACAGTGCACCTGCACAGCTGTGGAGAGGCCTTTGCCTTGTGATTTCTGTGCATATGCTGTCCTTCAGCCAGAGATATCTTCCTACAGCAGCCTGAGCAAGCATCAGTATTTCACAACATAACACATTGTACATTATTTAAGAGACTTTCTTAGATCTGATTCCTCATTACCAGGCACAATGGTTGAAGCCTGTAATCCTAGCTACACAGAAGGCAGAGACTGGGACCATCACAGTTTATGAGCAGGTAGGGAATAAAAGTTCACAAGACTCCATTTCAACCAGTGGCTTGGAATTGTGATATGTGATTGGCATCCCCAGTGACACGGGGAAGAGTACATCCTACACCTAGGGCATAAAATAAAGATCGTACCTAGAAAATAATACAAAGGGAATGAAGGTGTGGTTCAAGTGGTAGACAGCTTGCTTAGCAAGTATAAGGCCCCGATTTCAATGCCTAGTACTTCCAAAAAGAAGAAATAGAAATTTTAAGTGTCTTTGTCTTCTAGATATCTTTACCGAGCTGCTCATGGATTTCTTGTCAATCTTACCATTGTGTGGTGAGATTTCTGGAGAAAGAGAGGATTCTTTATTTCTGTAACCTCATCCCCCATTTCCCTTTGTGTGTCTCCAGAGACAGCCTCATTCATCAAAAGGACTCAATGAAGGCTTATGAATAAACAACCCTAAAATCAATTATAAAACTCTTCTGGTACAACCATCACCATTTAGAACTTTTTAAAAAGGCATCTAGGTAAGAGTATGACAAGAAGACATTGTACGTCTTCCCAATCATCAGGGGTCGTCCACCCAGGGAGGGTCAAGTCAGTTCAATTAAAACTTGTCCTTCAAGTTTCTCCCATTAGTGCAGGACAACATGAAACTTTATGGGACTTTTAATCGGGATGTGCAGAGTCCCATTGTTTCTTGCATTCTTCCTCCTCAGTCCTTGTTTTTAACTGACACTCAGAGGCCATCTCTCTTCCCACACTTGGATTGGGTGATGCCTGAGAGGTGCTTCTCATTGCTGATTTCCCTCTGAATTTCCAGGGCAAATGCTGACCTGGAATTCCTGCAGATTCTATACTCCTCTTGGCTGGGCTGCTGAGCTTTTTCAAAGTCTGTTTTTCTATCGGCTTGACATTAATCAACTGAGTATGCTGCTAATAGATGTCCTAATTTATTGAAGGCTCAAAAATCTAAATACTACTTCTCCAGAGAAAGCTTTTTCCCCTTTTTACATGGACTTTGCATCTCTCTCTACTACCTAGTGACTCGACTCTGTCAAATTTCCTAAAGTGTCTGATCACTCAGATGCATGCAGTGTAATTAAAAGTTTCAGCTGGGTGGCAGACTCAGTTTCACTACCTATCAGCCAGAGTACATTGGGCAACTTATTTAAATGCTTTGTACCTGTCTTCTCTCATCTGCAAAATGACATTATTAAATATTACTACCTTTGTCAGTCACTGTGAGAATCAATTGTGCTAATGTATGTAAAGCACTTAGACAATACCTGTCTATAGTGCTTAAAAGCTCTGTTAATATATTGCTGTTAATTTTCACTCTATTAGAAAATAAAGCTGTGAAGAAACATAGGTCCCATGGTTTTCCTTATTTGCAATAAATGGTATACATCCAGGATAATCTTAGCAGATGTGCAGAATAGCTTAATAGCTACATACATATGACCATATAACATGATGCTAAGTGAAATGAACTCCAAGACATGGGCACAAGAGGTTTTCCTTTTTTTTAATTGGTTGTGGGGCTGGAACTCTGAGCCTGGGCACTGTACCTCAATTCTTCAGCTCAAGGCTAGCACCGTACCCCTTGAGCCACAGTGCCACTTCTGGCTTTTTCTGCTTATGTGGTACTGAGGAATCGAACCCAGGGTGTTGTGCATACAAGGCAAGCACTCTACCACTGAGCCACCTTCCCAGCCCCTGTTGTAGTTTTTAATGTACTATACTATGTGATTTCTTGTTTCTTTTGAATGTTCTTCCCCCATGTTATATCCCCTGTTGTCACTGAACTTGATTTTGGTACCCTGGTATTGTATATATGTTTATTTGAATTAGGGAAGAGAAGGGGAACAACAGAATGGTGAGACAAAGGACAAGGGGGAACCAATGCAATAGCAATATTCACAAAAGAGTATGTTGGAAATAATCTGTACAACTTGGGGAGGGGCGATGGGGGAAGGAAAGTGGGAGAAAAATGAAGGAAGGGTAACAAGCTTGACAAGAAATGTACTTATAAACTTACTTATGTAACTGTAACCCTTCTGTACATTACGGTGACAATAAAAAAAAACTAAAAAAAGAGAAAACTGTGACATACAAAATAATAACAGTCATCCCTCTGCATCCATGGAGGACTTGTCCCAGGAACTCCACAGGGACACCAATCCATAGATACTCAAGGCCCTTTAGTAAAAAATAATGCAGTATTTATACACAACCTGTATACACATCTCTATATGCTTTAAATGTCTGTAGATTACATGCAATATCTAATACAGGGTGGATACTGGCAAAATTATGATTATACTGTGTTGTCTAGGTACTAGTGATCAAAAAACTTGTACATATTCAGGATCAATCAAATATTTTCCAAATAATTTGGATCATATTTCATTGAATCAGCCAATTTGGAACCAGCAGATAGGGAGAGCTGACTATCTTCTGTACTACATGCCACATATACAAAAAAAATTGAAAAGATCATTATCTATCAAATAAAATATTCACACATGAATTGGAAATAAAATAAACTCAATTGGTTGTAGGTAGAGCTATACAAATAGGTAAGCTTTCTCAAGGACTGCAATTCCCAAAGCCTATACTCTAGAGTCACTGGGGTATTTGTGACTCATATAGCCAGGCACTGGTGGTCTATAATCATGGCTAATCAGGAGGCTGTGATTGGAGTATTGTGGTTTGAAGTCTGTGAGACTCTTATCTCCAATTAACCACTTAAAAAGTCAGAAGTGGAGCTATGGCTGAAGTGGTAGTGCACTAGCCTTGAGCACAAAAACTCAGGGCCAGTGCCCAGGCCCAGAGTTCAAACTCTAAAACTGGCACACACACACACACACACACACACACACACACACACACACACACACACACACAAATACAGGGGCTTTTCTGATCCTGAAAGCAAATAAACACTCCTGTTATTTCAAAGGTTAAGATATATACTTCCACCAATCACAGTTCCATTCCTCAGTTTGAATATATGTGGGATCTTGTATGAGCCAGAGACGACAAGATCCCAATATGCATCTGCATCTCTGAATTCTGCTCTGGAACTCAGTGCTTCTCATAGCAAAACATCTCTCATTAGCTCTAATTGTCCTTGTCTTAAGGAGTGCTACTCACAGATTACTGGCAGCTCAGGGAAAAGGCCAAAGCTTGTTCCCAGCGAGGAGCCGTCTACCTGCCAGAAAAGTATGAGGGTATTTTGTCCTCTGCTTTTCAGAGGCTTAGAGTGGCAGCCTCAGATTTTAAGGAATATAATCAGACTTTCTGACCAGCTGAGACTTCAGGAAATGAAAGACTTTTTGCCACTCGAGGGTCCCCAACAGCTTACTGACATGTAGATTTCCTTGAGAAGATAGCAGCAGTTCATTTTTTTTTTTTTGGAATATCTTTTATTGGTGTGTGTGAGAACTGGTGAATTGAATCCATTTGTCCTCAGGCTGAAATTGCTGTGAGCAATAGCCTAAGAAATCCCATTTCCAAGCTAATTAGGGCATGATCTTTAACATTTATAAGAAGAGGAGCCACGGGAAGTGTTCTGTTTGGAAAACCCAAGTGTACTGAGGCTGCTCAGGCTGGAAAGCTGCGCCACGCACCCAAATGGACAGTGTCTCAAGCTGCAAGGATCTACTTGCTACAACAAGGAGGAAACCATTCCCAGAGCTCCAAAGACTTCTTCTTGGGAGCGTGAACCCCAGTGGTTTGCAAAAATGCCTGGAAATGTGATCCTTTCCTATAGACCGTCTGCCCACTCCTTAGTCAAATGAGCACTGATTGTGCACCAGACTTTGTGTTGAGACCCCATAAGACACACATGGTGAAGCCTCCTGTCTAGAGTACTGTGATTTTACTGCCATCACTGGTAACACCCATGGAATCTGCCAAAAAATTTTAGTGTTGTCAATGAGGTTGTTGTCAATAGACTGAGAACCCTTTCATTCAACTTTCCTGCTTCAGCCCAGAAATTAGAAAGAACAGCAAATGGGAAGGAATTGAGATCATTCTATTAACCAAAACCAACAACAAAACAACAAAAATGTTTTTCAGTATTTTCTGTACAAAAGGAAATTGGCAATTTCATCCTAAGAAAATACTCTTCAGACAAGTAAGAAACTTGAAGACACCTCAATTTTCACAGTGATGGAATTACGATTCCCTCAGGGAGAAAAAGATCACCTATAACAAGGTAGGAGGTGAGACAAGAATCAAGGTGAGAAATATAGCCTCTGAGGGAAATAAATCCAGGCAGGCAGATCAACTTCCTGTCACATGGGAGGGAGCAAGAAGACAGTATTTTTCCAAAGTGTGTTGCGGGTAATGATGTTTGTGTAACTGCTGGAAAGCTTGCTTTTCAACTTTGTCCATTTCCCCCTTGAATCCATCTCCTACCCCTAATGTCTTTATTTATCGTTTCTCTTCAGTACCAAAAGTCTTGCAATTCTGCCTGGAGATAGCATTTGCCTTTCTCTCTATATCTCAAGTTTGTGGGTAAATCACACAATTCGAATGGATCCTGTACTTGTGATCCAAAATCAGCTCTCATCAACTCTTACCTCATGTAAAACTCCTATTTGCATCCATCCAAGTCTATTCCTTTCCAGACCTACCTGCAACTCAATCTGAAGGAAAAATCAATCAACTTACATTTTAATAAAGTCTACGGAAAGTATGACAGGAGGTATTTTGGTCTTTTTCTAATACTCTCAAAGTCATTCCAGGCAAAATGTGTGTTTAAAATGTTGGATTGTGTGTGGTTGTCTGGAAAGACTCAGCCTCTCAGGCAGATCTTGTTACAGAGGCCTCATACAAATAGTGAGAAATACATCAAATAGGATTCCCACCTGCCTACATAGAAAGAGTAAAATTTCCTTTCACAAATGTCTTTCTGTCAGCTTGGAGGGGGCTAGGGTTGTCCCTTTCCTGTAGCTTAAACTGTGGCAAACAGCCAGGTCAAAGCTACCTGTTTATGGTGATGAGACTGTAGGTCAGAATAGCTTGTATTAAGATAACAGCCTTTGGCTAAAGATTTTTTATCAACTGCCTACTACGGTCACGATATTTAGAGCTCTCCATGCATTCTCTTAGCATTTCCCATTTTATAAAGTAGATAGGGTTATGACCCCAT
Organism: Dipodomys ordii; assembly: GCF_000151885.1. Taxonomy (NCBI): domain Eukaryota; kingdom Metazoa; phylum Chordata; class Mammalia; order Rodentia; family Heteromyidae; genus Dipodomys; species Dipodomys ordii. The sequence goes on from NW_012267444.1 coordinate 422,602, forward strand.
TGTATAGATAAAGATGCCAAGGCTCATGTCAAGTTATTTGCTCAAGGTCAGTGTTAGACATTGACACATTAGTCTGACTCCAAATTGCATGCTTTGAACACTTTTATATGCTACCTACTAAATTTCTCCCAAGGCAATGGCCAGCAACATTGAAGGCTGGAAGTTGACTGCTACCCAGTAAAAGCCCTTGCTCACGATGTGAGTTTGAGTTGATAAGGTTATTTGAGCTGCATCCAAGCACCTGTGAATCCTCAGCTAGGTCAGGCTGATCTCCTTTCAAGGTGCTGATATACATTTTCAGTTGATAAAAATCAACATTTCCAATGAAATCATGTTACTTTAAAAACACAGAATTCTCTCTATCACAGAGGATTCTACACACACACACACACACACACACACACACACACACCAAAGAAATGCCTAAAGAAAAATGTCTATTCCACACACACACACACACACACACACGCCAAAGAAATGCCTAAAGAAAAATGTCTATTCTAGACATTCATCACAATTCAGCTGCATGTGACCCATGAACTTTGTAAGGCTGACTGGCTTCCCTAGGGCAGCTCTGAGGCCAAAAGTTTTAGCTAACAAACCTTGAAGAAGCATAATGGAGGTGAGAAACAAATCTATCTGTCCTTCATAAAGATTACAAGTTAAAAGCCAGTTCTTAAGTCCTAACATAGGTTGGTATGTGCTTCCCTATATTCAAGTACCTGTAACTTTTAATTAATCAATCAATTTTTATACTCAAGTAATAATAAAAGCACAGAGTGAAGAATAGATAATGAAGAATATTAACATTATTAATTAATATTAATATTATTCAGGTAGTGATGGCTATCCTTCTCCTCTTCTTCCCCTTCCTATTTTTCCTTCTCCTGTTTCTCCTCATCTTCTTTTTACTTCTTTCTCCCTGCCCCTCTCCTTTAACCTAATCAAACCAAACCAAATCAAAATAAAACAGGACAAAAGACCAAGTTCATGGTTTGTGTGGATGGGTGGGGGTTGGTATCTATATGTTTACTGTCATTCCCAAACAGTAGAATGTCAATTCTGCGAATTCAGAAACTTGTTAGTAGCTATATCTCCTAGGCCTGGAAAAGTTTCAGACACAGTAATCACAGAAAATATGTGGTATGTGGTAACGTGGATGGCGAGACCTATAATGAAGAGCACTGTGGAGACACTGGAGTGTGTAGTTCTGAGGCACACACACACACACACACACACACACACACACACAGACAACTTTAGATACTTAAGTGAGTGTGAATTTGGGGCATTGGACACTGTCAATACTTACATATTCTACACACTGATTTGGTGGGAGAAAGTTTTCAGACACCCCAGAGTCATCTGCTACATTAAACAGGTAGGCCAGGGTAGAGCGGTGTTAGTAATAGTCCCAGCATTTTTTTTTTCTGCAGCTCCATATTCACACTCATTGGTAGTGCCCTCCTTACTGATGCTGGGCTTATTTTAGTGACTTGTGTTGGCCAATGGAATAAGACAATACACAGAAGAATCTGAAAGATACATGTTTCATTGCTGCTCTTAGCAGCTTGCAACCATGTGAGCAAGTCCAGGCTAGCTTGCTGGACAATAGGTCCAGTCACTTTCCTTGCTTCAGCCATTAGCCAGACCTACACTAGACATATGATGGAAATCAGCTCGGAGAGTCAACACTCAGCTGACCGACTAATTGACCAAAAAAGTGTGGGCAAACCAGATGAGACAAGTCCAGGCCAGGGCACATGAGCTGCCTAGTGTACAAGTGAGCTAAGTAAGTGGATGTGACTTTTAAGCTTTTTGTTTTATCGTATAGGACAACTGATAAATGAATACTTCCTAAGTTTTCTGATTTCAAGTACTGGCTAAAATTATACACTTACAGTATGGTGGTTCTTGAAAAACATTAAACATAAGATTATCACAAATCTCTTGTTTTTCTTTTTGTCAGTCATGGGACTTGAACTCAGGGCCTGGACATTGTCTCTGAGCTTTTTTCTCCCAAGATTAGTGTTCTACCACTTGAGCCATAGCTCCACTTCCACTTTTTTGATAGTTAATTGGAGATAAGAGTCTCACTTTCCTGCTGGTGCTGGCTTCAAACAGTGATCCTCAGATCTCAAGCTCCTGAGTAGCTAGAATTATAGGTGTGAGGCACCAATGCCTGACAAGAAATCCCATTTTTTAAAATATATCCAAGGGTATTAAAAAGAATATTTGTATATCAGTGTCAATGACAACATTTTTCTTCATAACCATGGTATAAACAACTCAGATGGATATCTGTTGATGAATAAACACTATACATATATATCTATATATCTATACACACATAGACACAAAGAATGGAAGACAGCCTTAAAATGAATAAAATTCTGATATTATTTACAATACATATAAACCCTGAAAACACTGTGTATAAAACCATCCTGGTACATAAAAGTAATATTAGATGCTATTACCTACACAAGTTACCTAGAGTAGGCAAGTTCATAGGGACAGAAAAAAGAATCATGGTTTGAAGGGGCTGGGGTTAGAAGAAAATGGATCAGTACTTTCCAATCAGTACAGAATTTCTGTTTAGAGTGATAAAACTCTGCATATAGGTAGTGGTGTTTGTTGTACACTAATGTGAGTGTACTTAAAGTCACTGAATTGTCTTAAAATTATCTTAAAATGATTAAAGTGCGTTTGGTGCAGCTGCTTACACCTGTCATCCTAGCTAGTTAGGAGGCTGAGAACAGGAGGGTGGCAATTGTAGCCAGTGTGGCAAAAAATTTTTAAAAACCATCTCAACCAATTAAAAGGTAAGCATGGCAGTGCTCTCTTGTTATCACATTTATGCAGGCCAGTCCTGGCACAAAATGAGATCCTATTGAAAAAATGTTGAAAACAAAAGACCTTGGGATGTGGATCAAGTGATAAGAGTATCTGTCTAGGAAGCATGCAAGCGCGCGCACACGTGTGTGTGCACGCATGCACGTGTGAACACACAAAAGTATGTGATTAAAATGGTGTGTTTAATGTATAGTTTTATTTTTTTAATTTTATTTTTATATGTTTTTATTGTGAAAATACTGTACAGAGGAGTTACAGTTACATAAGTAAGGTAATGAATACATTTCCTATTGAGCATTGTTACCTCCTCCTGTTTTCTTTTATAATCACAGTTGAAAAACATCCCCAGTCTACACATTTTTAGACTTGACTCCAAAGTGACGAAGTCTCATCTTGAGAATGGAGTAAATGGGTACCAGACCAGGCAATGTCCCAAACCATTCTTTTGCATAATTCAAAGACATGAACACACTGAATCAGAATAAAAGTGAATCTTGACTCTTAATCAGGAAATATTTGGAAAAGTCACCAGATAGTGTCAATGTTTGAAGAATTAAAGGTCCATATATAAACCCCTTATTTAATTATAGAAAAGTACCAGATTTCAGATGAAACACAGTAAAAGGGCAAATTCTTCACTGTCCTCAAGTTCAAAGCTGAGAAAGCTGTCTGATTTTTATTTGTTCAGGCATCCAGGGGAATGGATTTATGAAAAGGTAATTCTAACCTTTTTATTTTTCTGCAATATTGGAGTAAGAATAAATTGAATCACTCTGTCTGAAAACAGTCAGTTGTATGAGTTTACTTCTCTTTCATAGTCAGTAGATCTGAGTAGTTATAAAAAATATTGAATAGAAATGATTCTAAAATAATTTCCATTCCAGATATGAAACACGGCCTCCCTTCTGTAAGAGGCTAAGTGTTATGTACTCAAGGTAGGTAATTCGCAGGCAGAAACCATTCCATATTCTGTGGTGTATAATTACAAAAGAGAGTTTCATCTTCAAACATTTCACACATATTAGTCATGGAAATTTTAATTCCCCTGGAGTTTTGATGGATCACTCGATGGTGGTTCATAAGCTTTGCAGAAGTCTCTGGGAAATTTTAAAAGTCTAAACTTAAGCCTCAAGTTTAATAATGAGAAACAAAGCAATATACAAGTGGCATGTGAAAAAAAATCACACACTAGGTTTTTTCTGGAAAAGACTACCCTTCATTCTACTTGGTAGCAGATATGATTCATCTCTTTGTCTACTCTTTGGAGACTGTCATTAGAACTAAAGTAGGAATACATTTTATAGTTGTCCTAAGCACTTTTCCCTTCACAATGTCATTTACAGAGTGTTTTATGTTAGGTACAACCTAAAATCGTTAGCTGCAAACATAACCTGGATTACAGACACTTCATCTAATTTCTTTAATGTAAAATAGAAAGAAGCCTTTGAATGATACCTACTATGGTATTCTGTGAGGAACAAGTATTTGCCTAGATTCTATTAAGGGTTACAGGTCTACATGGTGGGGTCTTCTACAACATAGTTGTGATTACTGGGAACTTTCTATAAAGGGTTTTCAGTTAGATTTAACCATTGGTAGACAATTTTATCCTTATCTCTTCCACATTTGATGAAATCACTTTCTGTAGGTCTATCATGACTTCTAAAATTTCCCTTCTGTGTCAGTGTTCATGATAACCTACCTAAATTGTCTCTCCTTTTCTGAAACTAGGAAACTAAACAAAAACTCCAGATAGTTCCTCTTGTAAAAAACTTATCATGTCCAGTTTGACTTCTTGAATCCCTATTCACTTATGGACTAAATTTTATGTTAGTTTGTTTCATCTATTCCAAACCAAACAACAAAGACCTCATCTCTCCCTAACCTTGCCCAGCATCTCTGAGCTGTGACTGTGACAACTGGTCAAGCAACTCTCCTTCTCTGGGGGAAATCACATGACATTTCTGAAACTGACCCTTCTGGGAGCCCTTCCTGTTAAAATATAACACATCTTGGTACAAATCCTAGCAGATTACTCTCGTGCCTGAAAGTGCCACTTTATTCCCTGTCATCTCTGACCATCTGACCTGCTCAAATGTTGTAATATGATTTCCACCTCACACCTTTGCAGGTTCTTTTCTCACTTGGAATTCAATAGAGACACCAATCCTGGAATAAGAGAAAAGATGCAATGTGCTTGCTGCCTGCATTTTCCAGAGAAGCACACAAAGAGTGCCAGCCTCCTTCCAACTGCACAGCTTGGAAGATGTTCCATAACTGTTTTTGAATTTAAGCCTCCTAGACTCTGCTCTGCAAATCTGAAGTGTGGTGAGCTTCCAAGCACATTGCAAAATGGTGAAGGTCTTGCTTAACAAATGATGCAGGAGTCTTCAGTGTATGGGAAAGCCATTGATGTTTGGTTATTTTCCAGATAACCTGCACTCTATTATTAAACTATGGGCAGGGAAAGTTACTAGTCACAAAACTATTCAATGGTATATGTTCAAGACACTCTGCTGGCATTAGACTGAGTGTTTTCAGGGATAAGGATCTTCACAACTCATTCATGTTTGGCACCTGAAAGCTTTGTGTAATGACTGATGCAGAGCAGGTAGGTAGTTAGTACACTTCCGACACTGATTCAATACACACTATGATAAAGAAGAACTTCCATGAAGGCAGGAGACGCCACCTGGTGTGGGAGATTCAACTTGTCTGGTTCTGGTTAGAAATTCAGAGGTTCAACACACACACTCATACATAGATACGTACATACATACATACACACACACATAATGGATTTTTTATCCATCCATCAGAAAGAATAATATGTCATTTGCAGGGAAATGGATGGACCTTAAAAATTATGTTAAGTCATGTTCAGAGAGATAACGAACACATACTTTTGTTTATATGTGGAAGTTAGATCTAAATGTAAACATACATGAAAATACATACAAAGTAGTATGTAAACTGACTAACGCATGGTATATGCTGATATATGCTGGAAGAAATCTACTCCAGCATATATCAACATATAGATTTCCATGGTGTACCATGTTTAAACAATTAACAGATGGTTTAACAAAATGAATATCAAGAAATTAAAACATGCCTGAAGGGGGAATTAAGGTGAGAGGGACAGATAAATGGAAAGAGGAATGGTGCATGAATACAATTCTAATACTTAACGTATACATGTGAAAATGCAACTAATCAACAAGGGGAGCGTAGGATTGAGGGAGATGGGAAGAGGAGAATGATCAAAGGGGTGACACTGATGGAAATGCATTGTACTCATAAACTGGAAGGTTAAATTAAAAGCTCTTTGTATAATTATTTAAAGCGATAATAATTTTTTTGAAAATTTGGTTCTGTCAAAGCTTAGCTGTGAAACTATTTGCAAATTGTTTAGCATTTTCCTGTCTATAAATGAAGATGGGGAAATCATGCCTGCTACTTTATAATAAGGTCATATTGTAAATTATAAAAAGCATAATAACATGATTGAGCCACACTTACACAGAGAAAAACTTTCAAAGATAGTGATACTAGTGGTCCTTTTCTATTTATGTTTTCATTAGGTCACCAAGAATTCAACTCCTGGGCACTCTGCAAGTTGCTGAGAGTTAAATGGGGAATAAAAGAAATATTGTCTCTTCCTTCATGCAACTAACATTCTGACACAGATATGAATTTAATAACGTTACCAGAGTAGGTGATAAGTAATATATAAGTGGAGTTTTTAAGTGTGTATTCATGGTTTTTCATGCATGCCACTCAAATTCATCCTTTTATTAAAATATAAGTCCAGGAGTGAAAGATAAAGCAATGGGGGAAGGGAAGAAGAAATAGCAATTTTAAAATTGTTGGTAACTTCCTAGTGCCTTACAAAGTGCTTTATATATCAAAAATCTAAATGCATATATATATATGTGTGTAATATATATAATATAATATATAATATATGTAATATATAATATATGTACATATATATATGTATATATATATGGGCTAACAACTATTTATGGTGCTCGATTTAAGATACAGTCTGTATCAATGGTGGATGATTGACAAATTTTAGTGGATAATTCTGATGATATACAATTCTCTCCTTAAAGAAGCTTTAAAATGAAATCTAGTCCTGAGGTAACTCAAGTTTTGATTCTTCTTTGTCTATATTTGATGTCTGAATATATGCTCAATTTTTTAAGGTTCCAGAGTTGCCTTTTGATAATCTTCTCTAGATTTTTGGCCCAAAGTCTTGAAGCAAGACAGGGGAACTTGGCTTCCTTCAGCCGATTGTTGTTCCAAGTGCATTTTTCTACTGACATTGCAAGGAATGATAGCTGTCCTCTTGAGGAAAATTATGGTATTTCTGAATTCTCACCTACTGGGACCACAAACAGCATCTCCATGCCACTCTGATATCTGAAACTCTACATAGAAGTTAGACAAAATGAAAGTTCTATGTGAGATTATCATTTTTAATAAATGCCATTAATAATTTCCTTGCATCAAAATGAAACTTTAGAAACAATTTCATCAATTGATGAGATTCATCAATGGATACAATACAAACTGCTCCTGAGATACTTTGGGAAAGCCCAATCTCTACCTCAGGCCATGTCATTCTCAATTTTAGTTGAGAACATTTTGGCCACAGAAAAATTCTCACCTTCATGAGTACAACAAAGTCATTTTGGAAAGAGAGCCAATGAGCAAATTAATTCTTTTATGGAGCTGTCAGATTTGATTAAGATGCTATACTACATTTTAAAACTCATTAACAGGGTCTATCAAGCCATTTTCTAAGTGATTTTTTTCTAACATCTTTACATTTACAGTCCTGGAAGGCTTTTGGTGTCAATCAAAATAGATGACAATGCTAAATCACTGGCTTCAAAACATAATTCAACACTGGTTGAATTCTGCTGTCTCTGTAAAATACGACCTTGCAAGTGGGGCTGATTTGCCTGTTGCCTTCTCTGATAAGAAATATACATTTATAACCACATTGTGGTTGCATATATATATTTCCTGTGTATATTATTTCATAGTATGCTTGTTTAAACATAAGAAAATTATCTTCAATGTTAGGTGAAGGAGGGCAAGATTTTAAATAGTTTCTTTTCCTCTCATTCCCTTTTCCAGCTAGCGTTTCCTCAAATAGACTGTTAATCAGGAAGCATCCGTGGAAAGAAACTCACAATTCTTAATGAAAGAAAGAGGGGACAGTTGGATAAATCTGCACAAAGGAACATACTAGGAACATTTCTAGTGCTGAAAGCTAAACATAATACAGTGAAGAATGAACTGCTTCAATATGAGGCAAAGGGCCATGGCAGAGTCAGGCTTTGAAATTTTTCCCAATATTTAACAATTTCCTTAAATAGAAATCTCAGAGTTTTGCCAGATAAGTCGTTGCAGCCATTATTTCTGGTAATACAAGAAAAGCATAAATAGAATTAATCCCTCATGTGACCAAAGATTAGTGTACAAATGTTCCCATAATTCTCACAAAATTCATTAGACAAAGTTGCAGTGAAATATAACTTTGAGATCTGAGAATGATGGTAGTGTTTAATGGGTACTGAGAATGCACCATAATGTAGTCTAATAAAGTGTTCATTAATCTAGCATCCATTGATTGAGCGCTCACTATGTTTCCAATTTTACACTGAGGATGGGATGATGAAGAGAAACCACAATATATCCTGGGCCTTTGGGTTTTTCTTAGTTAGACAGAATTTGAAGGCTATAATTACTGTGCAGTACAGAAGTAGACCACTACTATGTAGGTAATAAGTGAGAAAGGGCGTGGAAAGAAGGTCACAGAGGTATCAAGGCAAGGTGCTATGGGAGGGACTTGTTAAAGCAGAAGTTGTAATTCCCCAGAGGAGTCTATGGAGTATGGCACAAACTGGGAAAGGTGACTGCAAGGGTGAAGTGCCCAGCTTCCTTTCAGTTGGTGGGTAAAGAGAAGACATATCAAGCTAAGTGGATTGCTAGGGTAAGTACCTGGGTGGGTTCTTAAGAGGTGGCAAACTGGACAGTATTTCCTGTGTCTGAAGACACTTTTGAGAAAGTATGACTTACTTCAAAGCATGAAAATTTGAACACAAGACATTGTGGGATAAACATACAGAAGTTTTTTTTCTTTATTTGGCAGGGGGACCAGGAAACCAAGGGGGAGTAGTGAGAGTTATTTTATTACTAAAAAAAGACAGGATGGCAGAATCAAAATTACACTTTAGAAGGTCAATTAGCTAAAGAGGAAGGGATGACATGGTAGATTTAGAGGCAAGATGGAGTCTGAAATGTTGTTCAATGCTTTTGGAAAAAAGATTATAAGGACCTAAGTCAAGCTAATAGCAGCAAGGATGAAGAAGAAATAGAAGGAATCTGAAAGTTAACTTGAAAAAGACATAGAGTCCAAGAAATGGTCATTTTAATACCAGACGCTGGAGATTAATGTGGAGGAGGAAAGGCATAAGCTATGTGTCTTTATTTTAGAGAAAACAAAAACAAACCAGAACAAAACAAAGATTTCGCAGGAGAGGATGGAAATATAGAAAAGAAATCTGAGGTAAGAAATCCAAGGAATGGAATACAATGATGGTGGAAAGAGGGAAGCTGGATGAGAAGGCAATCGGAATAACATCACATAAAAGTTGATGGTTTTTACTTAAGTCCCAGTGAATGTACATTCCAAAGGCACCGTGCCTTAGCCTCCAAATCTAGGTATTTGTTTGTTTGAATAAAATGATAGGTAATTGTTTTCAGTCCTAAAATTCACCTTGTTATTGACATATGGTCTTGGATATGGTCTTGAATGTGTGTGTGTGTGTGTGTGTGTGTGTGTGTGTGTGTGTGTGTGTGTGTGTGTGTGTACTGGTCCTGGGGCTTGAACTTGGCCTGAGTGAGCTGCCTTTTGTTTTCCTTCTCAAAGCTGGCTCTACTACTTGGGCCTTAGCTTCACTTCTGGCTTTGCTTTTGGTGACTGGCAGTAAAAGTCTCACAGACTTTACTGTCTGGTCTGGCTTCAAACCATGTTCCTCAGATCTCAGGCTATTGAGTAGTTACAATTATGGAGTTTAGCTATTGGTGCCCAACTTTGGATGCATTTTTTTTTTGCCAGTCCTGGGACTTGAATTCAGGGCCTGGGCACTATCCCTTAGTGTCTTTTGCTCAAGGCTAACACTCTACCACTTGAGCCACAGCATCACTTCCGGCTTTTTCTGTTTATGTGGTACTGAGGAATTGAATCCAGGGCTTCATACATGCTAGGCAAGCACTCTGCTACTAAGCCACATTCCTAGCCCCTGGATGTATTTTTTAAGAACAACTTTGTGAAAGGGGTGATATTTCCCAAGATATATTATATTCATAAACTAATTTGCTAAGTAGCAACTCCTTTGTACAACTATTTAAATATAATAGAAAAGTAAAAACAACTGTGAGTTTTCTGTAAGATAATAATCTTTTAACATGTTAGTAGTGGAATAAATTCTCTTTCAGATTTTATCCGTTAGTGGATTTCTACGGTGTTATTCACTTCACCTTTCCAGGCCTTCTCTCCAATATCCTCCACTCTGTACTGGGAGGCTGACCTTCATGGCGCCATATGCCATCTGGCTTTGGCCAATGGGAGGCACTGGCAGGAGTTGGGGAAGGGAGAAACAGAGAAGTAGAGATTTTTTCCCCCTACTTCTTTCCTTTCATAGTCCACAGCCCTACTGAAGACCATGGCTCCTTTCTTGGAAGGCTTGTCCAGCCAGTATTGTGCCATTGCTACACTTGTCTCCCTCTGGCCTAGAGATGGAAAAGGCCGCTTGCCATTTACAGACCTCAAAGTTATCCTTTGGATGCTTTCTTGAATCCTGAAAGAAGGTTTATAGGCTGAGAGGGTTGAGGAACAGTCCCTTTATTAATTTCTCTAATCACCCAGATTGAGTGTGCTATCATCCTGGTTTGGTGCCAGGAACAGATTAGTTGATAGGATCATTTGTTGCCAGTGATCCATTTTTTTCCATCAACTGGCACTAAATGAGGAGAGATTTTGAGATTAGGTTGGAGAGGGATCAGGAGGAAATCGGGAGAAGGCATGCTTGGCTTGGAGTCAGCACAACAGTTCTCTGGGGGTGTTTCTCTCAAGTCCTTAGGAGCCAGCAACAGAGACAGTAGGACACAGAGACAACAGAGACAGAGAAGGCACACACTTTACCCTGACAAAACTGACAGATTGGGGCACAAAACTCCAAGTGTCTGGATTTCCAGGTAGCTGCTGTTTGAGTTCATGCTCAGACCATCAATTCTGTGGTGGAAATGGTCCATAAATCAGCTTGCCACATGACGAGAAATGCCTGCAGTTGCAAAGAAGATATTTGTACACTGTTTTTGGCCACTGTACAATGAAACTAAAGTGGCAGGAGAAAGGATCTTTCAAGCCATCAGTAATTACCTTTGTGTTGGAGGCTGGGAGTAACTGTGAGGACACTAAAATATGTACACATGGGTGTGTGGCACAGTCTTCCCCAGACTTCTCTACCAGAAAACTACCCTAAAGCAAATAAAAAATGGAAAATGTCAAACTAAAAGGGAAAGTTTTAATATACTTCCTACAGAGTCTAATATGTTTTAAGATTTTTCTAAATCAACTGAGTTCTCCTGGGAGGAAATAAGAGAGAGGCTGAGAGATCTCAAAGTCTCGGTGGTAGTAGTCCAGCCTTGACATTGCTCAGGACATGCGACACAATATTGCTTCTTGAAGGTGAGAGATGTATGTCCCAAGAGGCAGAAGCTGTGTCCTGCTAAAGTACAAACAGGAAGTGACAGAAATAGTAAATCATTTTCCAGTAGAACCATAGGAATTTCAGGGGAAAAGAATCTCAAAATGGATATTCAGAAGAAACCCTTTTCATTGTGCAGCTCTGTTAGATAAGAATGTTGACCTTTTCATGCCTCAAGAAAATTTTTGCACTGCAAAGACCCAGGCTAGGAAAATGAAAGCTGTTCAATGATAAATAATAAAAAGAAGCTATCATATTATCGGTGCAATGATACTCTTAAGTCAAAAGTGATAAAAGGGCAAAATTTGTTGGCAAGTTACATCCTGTAAATACCACAAGGTAGATGAAGAAGGGGAAGGAATGTCTTCTTCTTGAGTTTGGAGAAAAATAGCCAAAATAGAGTTATCACCTGGATGAAAAAAGTTAGACAACAATGCAGGCTATCAGTGTTAGGATAGCAAGAGGAGACAAGGCATGAGCTGGCTGAACTTGGAAAATGCATAGAGGAAAAATTAAAGAATTAAATGAAAACAAAAGGAGCATAAAAGTGGACAGAGTCGAAGCAGTAGGTTCATAGAAGACAGCTGTGAAACATTAACAGAAGAAATGAAGAATTAATCAGGAAAGACTCAGTATGACCAATAAGACAGAGCAGAGTAATTAAATGAAGCATACCAGAATTACCTATCTAAGGGTAGGTGGGTACAAAGATCAAGTTAACTTTATAAAGAGAAGAAAAATGTTAGGTTTCTGTCTTTACAGTAACACCGAATACTGGATACAATATTAGATTCTCAAGAGAAGAAAATTTGAGAGGAGGATTGTATACACATGTAAAATCATCTTCAAGTATGAAGGTGTAAAACATAAAGTTTATTATTTTCTTGATTTTATTTTTGTGGGATAAGTTTGTAGGGGACTGAACACACTTAACAATTTTCATTAAAATGAGATGAAGTAGAGCTGTAGCTGAAGTAGAAGAGCACTAGCATTGCACACAAAAGCTCAGGGACAACTCCTAGGTCCTGAGTTCAAGCACTAGGACTAGCCCAAAAGAAACCCAAAACAAAAACAAAAAACAACTTTGACCAGGTGCCAGTAGCTCATGCCTGTGGATCACACTTGAAATTCTAGCTACCCCTGTGGGTCACACTTGAAATTCTAGCTACTCCAGTGGCTGAGATCTGAGGCTCTGGGTTCAAAGCCAACTTAGGCAGGAAAGTCCATGAGACTCTTATCTCCAAAATAGCCAGAAGTGGAGATGAGGCTCAAGTGATAGAGTATCAGCCTTGAGCAAAAAAGCTCAGAGATAGCACCCAGGCCTTGATTTCAAGTTCAGGACTGGTAACCAACAAAAACAAAGCAAAGGAGATGAAATCTGGGTTGGAGCAGTAGCTGTATCATAACTCAAAATGTTGGAAAGAAGAGGGTGATAGTTGGAGGAAGTAGTGTGTTTTACCTGTCAGAGCTTGATGCCAATAGACTATTTAAAATTGACAAACCAAGCAATAATGCAGATACTTCTCAGCTATATCAAGTCAAACAGCAAGCTAAGTAATATTGATGAAAATCAACATGGTACAGGAGATATAAAAGGGAAGAAGGGGAAAGACACTTATTGTTTAGCTGTTCAGACTAATAGGAATAAATGAATAATAAATAAATAAATAATTAGTAGTTAGCACTTTGTAGTTTGTAATTATAAAAATACAGTAACTAATAGAATGCAAATATAAATATTTTATCAAGAGCAATATAAACTTCGCAAAGAAAACAAAGTGAAGGAAATTGACCATACAGTGAAATTTTAAAAAATTTTAAAAGCACATGTAAAATGTAATACAAAATGTTAGACATTATACAAAGTATCTCATGGGGCCAAAATTATGTAGGAAAAGAAAACAAACTTTTTGTGGGATTTTTAGTGTGAAACACTCATAATATTTATACAAAGTGATCCAAGATAAAGGAAAAGTAAAGAATAAGCAAAAGCATATAAAATATAAGGAAAAAGATAGACATAGTCTTAATAGAGGTTAATAGCAGGCAATATTTAATGCAAGCTTTATATAGCTTTTTATATATTTCAAGTATCACTGTACATGAAATATACATATATGTATTTGGTGTGACTCTTTCCTAAAACACAATAACAAAGTTACTCTCTGGATGTCTACTTTTTGTCAAACAAATAAACTGACACAAATAACACATCAGCATTTAATACTGTTCAATCCAGAATTTGTGATTAATGACTTATTTCTTGCACATCAAAGCAAAAGCATGAAATAAAATGAATGCAATTCATAATGCAGAATGTAACAGTTATGGATTATATATCCATCAAGAAAGTAGTATCACCACTGACAGAAAAGATAAAAAAGATATTTATAAGGAGAAAAAAGCAGAAAAACTAGTAAAGAGCTTAATTTTTTAAGCTACTATATTGAGTTATAATTCACATAACACATTTCACCCACTTAAATAAGTCAATGTTTTTTAGTCTACTTATAATGTTGAGCATCCGTAATTAGAATCAATTTTAAGGCATTTTCATTATCCACAAAAGAATTTGTGTACCCTCTGTCTGTTTCCCTTCAACCCTATGTAATCATTAATTGACTTTGTGTCACTGTAAATTTGCCTGTTCTGGGCATTTCATATAAAAGGAGTTAGATAATATGTGGTTGTTTTTGAGTGTTTCCTTTTCTTTTCTCTTGGCTTAATGCTTTCAAGACTCATTCACATTACAGCAAGTATCTCTACTTTGTTTCTATTTTTTTGCAGGTAATTTTTCATTGTGTGGATTCATGATACTTATCAGTTGATGGAAATCCAGTACATATCTACTTTTTGGTTATTATGTGACTACAATTTGCCTATTTTGTAGTGTATATATACACACAAAATATTATATTATGTATTATATATAAATAATATGTTATATAATGCTGATATGTATATGCTGTTTGGTATATGCTACATGACACACACACACGTTTCTGTGTGGATGTTTTTATTTCTCTTGGGTAGAATTATTGTATCACATGATAATGATATGCTTAGCAATTTGAGAAATGCTAGATTATTTTCCAAAGCAGCTGCACCATTTTTACACCTGACCTTCAGCAATATATAAGGATCCTCAGCAACACTTGTTATTCCAAGTCTTTTTGAATATAGCCAATCTAATGGATATCACGTGGTATCTCATCATGGTTTGGATTTGCCTTTTCCTAGTGATAAATAATGTTGAGCATTTCTCCACATATTTGCTGCCCATTTTGCATATCTTTCCTGGAGGAATGTCAATTAAGGTCTTCTGCCCATTTGTTGATTGATTGATTTGTTTAGTGCTAGTGATAGAACTCAGGGCCTTCGAGAATGCTAGACTTAGATGACAGAATATTTAGATAAATAATCAAGGTCTACCTAGTTATTAAAAAAAACTGAAAACCATCAAATTGTTAGTTTCATTAATCCAGGGGAGAAAAGGTAAAAAAAAAAAAGTAAAATTCACAACTAGAAAATGATGTGGTAGAAAACCTATAAAACTAGAGGAAATTACAGAAGGGGTTGCTTAATTTTGATACGAAGTACAAAAATTAGATAAAATGGACATTTCTTTTTCTAGGAAAATGTTATTTATCAAATGTGATCCAAATATTGAAGAAATGTGGTAAGCAAACATTTGTAGAAAAAAAGTGCTATAGAAAAAACTATAGAGAAAGCTGTTATGGAAGCTTCTTTTCTTCAATAAGAAAAACAAAAGGCTTAGCTGGATTCACAGAACATTTCTACATTCTCTAAAGAACAGGAGATTTTTTTTTTAACACTTGCCTAGTCATGTCAAATAAGGAAAATAAATCAACATTCTTTTTAGGGAAACAGCACATTAAAACAGAGAAAAGAAGAAAGGCTGGAAGAAACAACAGACATATTAACTTTTGAATATGATACAAAATTCTAAATAATTTTAAAAACTTAAACATGACACATATGGAGAGAGCAATGTTAAATATAAATGTAACATTTCATAAATTGTTATTAGCCCTATGTCTATGAGAAATCATTGAGATCAAGAATTCAAACATAGTAGCCTAAGAAAGTACCTCATAACTCTACTCAACCACCTTTCTCTGCCTTTACAAAGTAACAGCTTATCCTCATTTTAATGTTAATTGTTTCCTTAAAATATACATTCTTAAGTACAGTACTTAAATTTTCCCATGTTTGAACTTTATACTAATGAAATCACATTGTTTATATTCTCTCATGAGTACAAACAACATGTTTTTTGCATCTGGGGTTTTAGCGGGTTAGATTATATAAAATTACCTTTATAAGATTTATTCATCTTGGTGTATGTGTTTGTAGTTTGCTAATTTCTTCTCATGGGTATTTCAAAATCATCCCACTTTGTCCCTTATTCTTTTGGTAAATATGTGGATTATTTTCAGTTAAAAATAATGTAACACTAAAACATTCTTTTAAACAAAAACAATTTATTCCTCATTTGTAAAAATGGTTTAAAATTAGGAAGTATTTGGATATGATTCATCACGTTCATAGATCTAGAAGAAAAAAATGATATGATTACCTCTATAGATACAGAAAGCCATTTGAGAGATCTAAATCCATGGTAGATAAGTACTTAGTAAAACTAATCAATGTTTGGTACTTAACATGAGATAATACATCTACCTGGGTTCCATAGCCAGTCTTATTATTAATGGAAAAACACTAAAGATAGCTTCTTCAGAAAAGGATACCAGATACTAACATTATTACCTAACAATGTACTAAATTTATAATCTCAAGAAATTATGGGAACAAAATTACAGGTATAAAAAGTGGAAAGGAGAAAGAATAAGATTTTATATCTAAAAACCCATATAAGCAATAAAGAGATGCAGTAATGTATCAGGTTGTAAACTAACATATAGAAATCAATAATCTTCATGCCAGACCCCATTTACAGCAGCCACAAAAATAATAAAATATCTATGAATAAATTTGTCAAGAAAATTTGCAGGTTTATATTAGGGAAGAAAGTGCCTGTAAAATAGACCTGAAGAATGCAAAAGAAGACTTGAATAAAACAAAAAGCATTCTGTGTTTTATAAAATGAAGATTCAAAAATCACAAAAATGTCAGTCCACATTAATTTATCATTAAAATTCAAATCTAATTAAATATCACTTTTTATAAGAAAATCAGTTGGGTTTATCTTTAAGATTTAGAATAATCAAGAAAGGGAACTCTTGAGAGAGGGGAAACTAGCTTTTCAGAAATTAAAATACTTTATAATGTTTCAGTAATCAAAGCAGGCCAGACTTGCTGCATAATAAAATAGATAAATCAATTCAATCACAATATAAAACTTAGAAAGCGATTTAAGTACATGTGGACCGTTAATAAAAGGTTATCTTCAATCAGAGAGAAAAATAATTGCAACTTAATTCTATAGTTGGTATTGAGCAATGAAACACTGTCTGTTTCCACGCACAGAAGAAACCTTTACAATAAAGATATAAATATGAGCCCTGGTGGCTCACGTTTACAATCTTAACTGCTCAGGAGACTGAGATGTGAGGCTCACAGTTCAAAGCCGGCCTAGGCAGGAAAATCCATCGGACTCTTATCTCCAGTTAACTATCTCGAACTCAGAAGTGGAACTGTGGCTCAAATATTAGAGAACTTGCTTTGAGCAAAAGAAGTTTGGGGACAGCACCAAGACTCCAAGTTCAAGCCCCAGGACCAGACAAAAAATATAAATATTAAAAATCATAAATAAACTAAAAGAGTACGAGGTTTATTTTTAAATGATAATCTAGAGGCAGACTTTCTAAATATGATACAAAAATCTAGAAACCATAAAGTATAGGGTAAATTTTATATAACAACTTGGCTGGACTATATTGTCTAGATATTTAGTGGATGAGTATTTTTGGATAGGATTATCATTTAAATGGAAGGATTTTGAGTAAAACAGATAATCCCACATTAGGGAATTAAGCAATTAATAGTCCTGTATGAAAAAGAAGACTATCTCGAAGCAAGAAAGAATTCTTACAGCATTATTTCTTCTGTGGGTATCTTGTCTGCCAGCTAACCCTGTAAATTTGGGGTTTGCTAGCTTGTTTCTATGACCATGTCAGCCAATTCCTTTTGAATAAACTTTTCTATAATTATGCATATATTAGTGGTTCAGCTTCTCTAAAAAACCCTGTCTAACATAGAAAAGACTTTTAAAGAAGTTTGCTATATAAAAAAATGTGTATATGCTAAACAAAATCATAGGCAAAGAAAATAAAGCAAAGAAAGCTCCTACCCATCAACAAAACCAAATATATTTCACAAAGTGGAGGAAATATTTGTTTAGACAAATTGTTAATATCTTTAATATAAAGTGAGTTTCTACTAGGCAATAAAGACCAATAGGAGAAGGGAATGAGCAGTCTTATATAATTCTAGAAATTGTGAAAAGATACTCCTTCTCACCCATAATTAGAAATAAAGAATAAAGACATAGCCAGGCACTGGTGTTAGTTCATATCTGAAATCTTAGCCACTTTGGAGGTGAGATCTGAGGAATGCGGATTGAAAGCAGCCCTGGCAGAAAAATCCGTAAGACTATCTCCACTAAATTATACCGAAAAAATCACAAGTAGCACTGTGGTTCAAATGGTAGAGTTCTAGCCTTGAGCAAAAGAAGTCCAGGAACAGAGCTCAGGCCCTGAGTTCCAGCCCAAGAAACAGTACAAAATAAAATAAAATAAAAACACAGAATTACCATTTTAGCTCAGAGTAATGAAAATCCAATGGAAGTATTAGCTATATGGGTGAGAATTGGTAGAAATAGGTAGTCTAAAATTATTGATGCTGGGAGTATAAAAATGACATAAAACTGTAACATTCATATGAGCACAATTGCCATTCTCTATCAAGATGACAAATGTCTCTACTTACAGATTCAGCATTTTACCTCTAGAAATTCATTCTATAGATAATACATTCTTATATACAGAGTGGGGTATGTACTATGTTTGTAGGTCTATAAAAACTAATAACCCTGGGTTTCAAGAATAAGAGACTGAGTGAGTAAAGTATGGCATATACATATAAGAAACACACATATGAAGTATTCTTCTCTGTAGATATGCAAACATTTAAAGATATAAAAGTCAAAAAGCAAAAAAATCATTTATAGAGTATGATTCATCACTTGACTAAAACTAGAGGGGTAGAAAATAATCTTTTATTGAAGTGTATATGCACAATATAGTTTTTGGAGGGATCAGTATCAAAACTGAAAACAATTACACATGCATGGAGAGAGAGAGATGAAAGTAGGTTAGATGAAGGTTTAGCTTTTCATTCTGTGATTGGTATTATCTCTGCTATTTGAACAATGTGAATATTTAACTTACTTGAAACATTAACAAAAATATCAAGGGACCATTTCATAATGGATTTAGTCTCAGTAATGAATACCAGGAATATTACACCAATTTACTCACACCAAGGACAATTATAAAAGCTGAAAGGATTAAATTTCTTGGAAGCATTGGTGAACCAACAAAACAGTGAACTGCAACAAGTTAAGCTGCAGAGGAGGCGAAGGGCACAGAGGAGGAGCGGAAGAGGACAGCTTTGCCGGGTACTTTCTCAATTAGCCAAGTTTTAGAGGGACCATAGCACAAAGGTATCAATGAAACAGACCCAAAGAAGCTTCAGGTATAGACATCTCCAATGAAATAAAAAACAAACTATTATTACTTTGTAAATAACCAAGATGAGACTGCAAACTTTGACTTAGAACTTGAAAAACTGAGAAAAATAAAGGAAAAAAATGGACTCTACAGAACTAGAAAGCTAGAGCCACCAGTTAGAACCAGGATACGATTCAAGCCCGTACTCCTGGCTACTTGGGAGGTGGCAACCAGGGAACGGCTCATGGCTTGACGCCAGCATGGGTGTAAAGGGTCATGAGATTCCATCTCAGCCTGTGGCTGGAATAATGCCATGCATTTATCATCCTGGTCACCCTGGAAGCACACAACACTACAGTCTGTTTAGACCAACACATGAATAATGTCAGGACCCTATTTTGAAAATAGACAAAATTTAAAAATTGAATTGGTAGCTGGGCAATAGTGGTTCACATTTGCAACCCTAGCTACTGGGAAGTCTGACTTATCTCCAATTAACCACCACAAAGTCGGAAGTGGAGCTGTGACTCAAGGGTAGATGACTATCCTTCAGCAAAAGGGTCAGGGACAGCTCCCAGGTCCTGAGTTCAAGCTCTGGGACAGGCACAAGAGAGGAAATGGAGGGTGGGAGTATGTGGCTGGCAGAGAGTGAGACCATGAGTTCAAAGCCCAGAACCAACAAAAATAAAAATCAGAGTTAGAATGTCATTTATTAAACAACTGAGTACATCAGTGGGGAAAAAGGCCAGTAAATTAAAATATAAAACAA
Organism: Dipodomys ordii; assembly: GCF_000151885.1. Classification (NCBI taxonomy): domain Eukaryota; kingdom Metazoa; phylum Chordata; class Mammalia; order Rodentia; family Heteromyidae; genus Dipodomys; species Dipodomys ordii. Next base: position 442,734 of record NW_012267444.1, read on the forward strand.
AAACAATATCCACAGTGAAGCTCAAACAAGACAGGCAGCTTGCAGACACAGAAGTAAGCCACTGTGTGATGTAATAGCTGTGTTGACAATGTTTATCACATGTGCATGGAATCCCAGAAGAAAAGATGAGAATGAGGGAATATGCCATATATAAAGTGCTAATGACTATTTTCTCCCAAAGAAGAAAGTAACACATCAAGCCACAGACTTTAAAAGTTCCCAAATCCCAAAAGTAGAATAGCAATAAAATAGTACTACCTATTATAGGCACACCATAGTTCACAAACACTAGCAAAAATGATGGGAGAATATTAGAAAACCACCAGGAAACATTATACATTTTACTTCAATGAAGAATAATTAGATTTAATACATATTTCATTTCTCAAAAAAAGTAAAATCAATGAAATCCAGAAGACTATGCTATCTTTAAAGTGATAGAAAGAATTATCTGTCAACCTAGAATTCTTTATGTCGAGGAAAATCCTTTTAAAATGCAAGTGAAATGAAGATATTTATAGATAATTGAAAATGAAGAGAATTTGTCACTGGCAGAGCAACACTAAAAATATGAAAGGATAAAAGGAGTCTCTGGTTTAAGAAAATGATCCCAAAGGAAGATTAGATATGCCAAAAGCAGAAAACAATAAAAAGCAATATAATTAAGTAAATTAAATATTAACTGTACAAGACACTAATGTTTTGGGAGGTTAAAATCTCTAGAGGTAAAAAATATATGCATATACATATTAGCAATTACACATGATTCTGACTAGGGTGACAAAGTTACAGTATTCCAAGATCTTAGTATTGCCCAGAAACAGGTGCCAATTGACATCAGACTGATTAGTCAAGAAGAAAGTTACTTTTACTTACTGTGGCTCACAAAGTGTGGTGGCCCTGCAGTGGCATCTGCACCACCTGGAAACTGGAAATCCACAAAATATCTTCCAGATTTGTGGAATCAAAAACTAAGGATGGACTCTGGCATCTAATACTGAGTTTTAAAAAATGGATGTTTAAATATTGGAAAGCACCAGACATTGGGATTCATGCCTGTAATCCTACCTGCTTGAGATGCTGAGATCTGAGGATTGTGATTTGAAGCTACTCTGAGCAGTAACTTCCCTAAGACTCTTATCTCCAGCTAACCACCCAAAAGCTGGAAGTGGAGCTGTGGCTCAAGTGGTAGAATGCCAGCCTTGAGCAAAAATAAAATAAACAAAACATCTTCAGGGACAGCTCCCAGGCCCTAAGTTCAAGCACCAGAACTCACACAAAAAGTATATTGGAAAATAACGAGAGGGGGAAAATATTATCTTCAAAGGAACAATGACTAGACAAGTCCTCTAGGGGGTCTAAACTGCACTGCATTGTGAGAATCACTGTTTTCGGATAATCATTAAGAGAATTATCAAAGAATACATAATTTCTAAGTTCATACAGAAATAATAGAAACTATGCAATCTATCTTTTTTTTGATCATGGGGCTTGAATTCTGGGCTTTGGCCCTGTCCCTCAGCTCTTCAGCTCAAGGTAAGCACGCTATTTGAGCCACAGCAACACTTCAGGTTTTCTGAGTGGTTTATTGGAGATAAGAGTCTCACAGACTTTGCTGCCCGGGCTGGCTTTGAACTGCAATCCTCAGATCTCAGCCTCCTGAGTAGCTAGGATTACAGGTGTGAGCCACTGGCGCCCAGCTATACAATCTATCTTAAAGAAGGCAAAACTAGAGAAAAAGGAAGATGCAGGTAGAAAGAACAAACAGCATTCTTTTTTAAAAGATCATAAACATGAAACCTAAAGATATTATTAATTAACAACTTGGATAACACCTTCCAATTAAAAGATGGCAGCTGACACAGAAAAGTAAAAGGCAATTCATCTATAGGCTGGAGACATCTAAAATATATATAGATAGATATTTGATGTGTCCAGGAATGCAAAGATGTTTATTATGGAACAATAACTGAATTTGCAGCAGCTGTACTTAAACCAGGCAAAGAAGAAAATAAGAGGAAAAACATTATTAAATGATGAATGGATCAATCTTCTAAGGAGAATGCATTTAAATGTTTGTTCCAAATGACATGCTTTAAAATGAAAAGCAAAATTTGGCATAATTACTAAAAGAAATACATAAATCCACAATCATAGAAAAATTCCTAATAATGACAAAAGTTACTGAAGTTCACAAAAGAATCAGATAAAATGATATGGTACCTTTAACATTTACAATAATAAGGTCCTGTAACTAACATATATATATTTTTAAAGAATATGCAATAATTTACAAATAGCAACCTCATGCTAGGTCAATAATAACCAAAAATTTATGACACATTTTCTTTGACCCTAAAGCATTAAACAAGAAAGCAGTAACAAAAATCATCACAAAAATACTACATATTGGGTAATCAAGTGGTTTTTCTTTCTTGCTATTATTTCTAACATATTTATAAGGTGATTTTTTTTGTTGCTTTGTATGTCCCTCCTCCACAGTATAACCCTGTTTTCACTGTATTTGATGTTGGTATAATTTGTGGAGGGGAAGGGGAAAAAAACAAATTGTTTAACTAGGGATACAGGTGGACCCATTGCAACAATGAAATGTACAAGATGCTATGTCGAAAACTGAACTTCAGTGGTGGGGGGCAGTGTAGTCGTGGAGATGGGAGGGCAGGGATGATAAGGGAAAAACAAAAGAGAAGCCAACAATGCTTGATAAGAAATGTACTCATTATTTTGCTCATGTAATTGTAACCCCTCTGTACCGTATTTTCACAATAATAAAAAAATATTCTGAACAATCCATGGGCCAAAGTAAAAAACCATACTGGAAAAATAAGTAGGAAATATTTAAAATTAGAAAGTAAGAATTAGGAAATATTTTAAAGTATATATATATATATATATATATATATATAACTTTCAAGATATAAGTAACATGATTTCTTTTGGGGGAAACATGGCTTTACATTATACATCTTAATATTTTCTAAAATCAACAAATTCAAAGGAAATATTAAAGAGTAGATAATAAGGAACTGGTAAACAAATATAAGGAGAGAATAATCACCAGTTGTTTATCTCAAACAAAACAGGCCTGGCTCCAGTAGCTCAAGTTTGTAATCCTAGCTACTCAGGAGGCCAAGATTGAAGAATCACAATGTGAAGCCAGCCCAGGCAGGAAAGGTTGTAAGGTGCTTATCCCTAGTTAATCACCAAAATGTCAGAAGTCTGAAGCTGTGGCCAAGTAGTAGAGTGCCAGACTTAAAAGTAAAAACCTAAGGGACAGCACTCAGGCCCAGAGTTCAAGCCTCAGTACTGGCATTATAAAAAAGAAAGGAAGGAATAGAGAAAAGTTAAATCTACAATTTAAACCTTTACAATAGTGAAACTATATTTCTAGCTCACTTCTCTGATTTTACTTTACATTTGAGAATTTTATTAAACATTTGAGAATATTGGTCTCCTATAGAAAATAGAGCAAGGGTCAAGCTATAACTTGCTTTATAAAGCAATCATCACTTTGACAGTAAAATCTTACAAGGAAATTATGAGAAAGGACAATGAATGACAATTTAGGCAACTAAATCTAGCACACACACACACACACACACACACATCACAAGCATACACACACTATCATACCCCTATACATCACGATGAAATGAAGTCTATTTCTGGAATAAAAGGTAAGTTTAACATTTCAGGGACAAATTGATATAATTTATGTTATTAAGCATATAAAGGAGAAACATGATATGAGGAACACCTATGTATTGTTCTATTTTTAGAATGCTTAAGAAACTGAAGAGTAGTTACACCTCAGTGTCTACATTATGAAGAGGAGCAAGGAAACAATAATAAAAGTGAAATGTGATTTATTTTCTAGTTAGAAACAACAGATAGCCATTGGAACCTTCAGCCACATTCCTTAGTGCGCTAAGTTCTAGTAAACCTACAGTCTTTACTACCCTGTCTTCCCAGGCCTCCACTGAGCTCTGTTACTTCTCAGTCACTTTACCAACTTCCTTCTTTATGCTCACAAGATCCTCTGCAACTTTCTCTAATAATTCCGTATGCAAACTTTTTGCCGGGGGAAAAAGGGCCATCTCATCTCCATACCAGGTGAAATACAACAAAACTCCATAAAAAAGGAAATGTTCAGCTATTTTCTTAAAGCTTGATAAATAGTAAGGAATTACAAAATTTCCTTCACTTTTAGAGTTAACAGAATACACTAATATGCAGAAAACAATAACTGTGTTTTCCTTCAGACGATGAAGAAAGAGGGTAATTAAAATTCTAAGTAAGTGCATTTTATTTTGAGCCAGGTATGATAGTGCATGCTTATAATTCCAGGCAGGAGACTTGCAAATACAAGGTTAGCTTAGGCTACATAGCAAGATTCTGTCTCAAAAAATAAAAATAAATATGAAAAGAATATAGTATTTTAGTTTAAAAGGTACAGTTTTTTGGTTTAAAGCTATCATTTTGTTATACTCTTTTTAAAAAAGACTTTTCTAAAAATCTGTGTATGTGTGTGCAGGTAACAGAGATAGAATTCATTCACAGATTCAATAATGCTTTCTCCTTAAATAGCAACTTTATTGCCCTATACTACTCACTGCCTTTAGGTTTTTCTCTATACTGTTGAAAATAAAAGCACTTCATAGATTTGCTTTGAATTTCCCAGCTGTACACTTTGGGTTCTGTTTTATGTAAACAGGTATTTGTTAAAGTGAAAGGGGCGACATTATCACAAGCAGCCACTGAGCTGTTGACTATGTAATTCATTACATCTCCTTCAAGTCCTCTTGATTTTCCGCTGGAAGTCTCTCAACTTCCTGTGAGCTGCTTGACATTTGATCTGGGATGGTCCAAGCTGCCCTCCCCAGTCTCTTCTCCTGACTGTGCCTTTCAACTTCTGGCAGCAGTGATGTGACTGGGAATGAATGTTGCTTTCAGGTTCAACCCGTGAGTAGCTCTGAATTTTTTATCATGTTTTCTTTAACCTCTTCCCCAACTTTCCCCCACTACTTATTCCAGCTGTCTCTCAGGCTCTGTATATATTCAGTTGCTTCTGCATCTTTGTTAGAATTTAACAGATAAAGACATTTAAAAAATCCAGCTAAGTGATATCTATCTTAATGGTTAGTTGTCTGACATTTGCTCCATTTGGGACATTTAATTCTTATCAATTATATTATAATTTCCCTGAAGCATGTAACACAATTTCATCAAATGCCTCCTGTGAGTCAGTTTTCAGGCACCTGGGATTTAATGCTTGGCCAAAATAAACTCTGCTCTGGCATTCATGCAGATTATGGTCTAAATGATTAGTAAAGGGCCCTGAAGAGGTTATAGCATTGTAACTGAAAGGAGTAATTACTCTTATCTAGCAGTTGCTATCATGATGTATAGTAGGGACATTTGAAGAAAATCCTTCTGAAGAAGCAATATTTGATCTGGATCTGAGCACTGTTCAAAGAGAGATGAACTAGGTGCTGTCCATAGAGTGGAGACAACATTTGCAAATAAACATTCTCCAGTGGGGTGCCTGTGGCTCACGCATGTAATCCTAATTACTCAGGAGACTGAGATCTGAGGATCACGGTTCAAAGCCAGTCTAGGCAGGAAAATCCATGCGTCTCTTATCTCCAATTAACTATCAGAAAACCAGAAATGGCCCTGTGGCTCAAGTGGTAGAATGCTCACCTTGAGCTGAAGAGCTGAGGGACAGCGCCCAGGCCCAGAGTTAAAGTCCCACGACTGACAAAAATAAATAAATAAATTTAAACAACAACAACAAAAACCATCCTCTGGTGGAAAGAAGCTTTGTACCCTGAGCCTATAATCCCAGGCACTTAGGAAGTGGACATAGGAGAAGCATGGTTTGAGTCTAGATGAGACAAAAAAGTTAGCAGGATCCTATCTCAAAGATTAAGCCAGGCATGGTGGCCCACACATGTGATCCCAGCTAACCAGGGAGGGGGAGGTAGAAGGACTACAATCCAAGGTTGACCTCAGACAAAAGGGAGACTCCATCTGAAAAATAAAACAAAAGGACCAACAGCACCTCACAGTGGTAGAGTGCATGCCTAGCAAGCATGAGGCCCTGAGTTCAAATCACAGTATTCCCCACTCCCCAAAGAAGCTTGGCATGTTTGAGAAACTGAGATGGGGTTGGCCTGACTGGTGCTCAGCATGAGAAATCAGGTATGACAGGTACTGTGGAGAATTTCAAGGAACAGAACATGAAGGATCTTACAGTCATGCTAAGGGTTTGTCCCTTAACCCAGGGAAAGGAAAACGACTGTAAGCTTTATCCAAGGTTAGGTGACACCTTTCAATTTTCCTCCCTCCCTCCCTTTCTCCCTCCCTCATTAACTCCTTCCCTTTCTTCCTTCTTTTTACATAGAGACATGTGGGTGTACTATGAATAATAATTGTAAACACAACAATCCTCAGAACTTCAGGGAAAGCTTGTGGTACAGAGGTTTATCATTGGTCTTCTAATGTATCCGAAGGAGTCTTGTAGGCAATGGCTAGGGAGTCATTTAGGTGGCTCTGGCTGAGTATGTATTTAAGAGGAGGGTATCACAGTCTTTTCCACCACTTCCTAAAGTTGTCCAAAGATGCTGCTGCTGGGCCTCATGAAGAGTTACTGACTCATGTCTTTGCAGGTGTCTTGATTGCTTTTTGTAAGATTCTGAGGAAGCATAGCCCGCATTTCATGGAATACCTCTTGTGATTTCAAGATAGAGGCTTTCAAAAGGGACTGAGTAGTTCTTGAGAAGTTCTTTGGCTGCGATTCCTGCTGGATGCCCTTGGAGAGAATGCAGTAGCTGTGTATGAGAAGAAGAAACCTCAGGGGAGAATTTAGGATGTAAGCAAGTGACTAAGACTGTGGGGACCCAGAAGGCTGCTCTGTGGAACCTGACAAGCAGCCAGAGTTGAAGGGCAGTTGGTCCTTAAAAGACAAGAGGAGTGTGAATCCCAAGTGCCACAAGGTTGACATTTCAGCTTTTCTGAAAACAATCAAGACTTCCTCTGCTTTTGTCCATTTTGTTCTGCAAAAAGCCACTTGTGGACAAAGTCCTAGCTTGCTACTTATTTATCTAAGCATCTGTCCATTTTTAAGAAAACTAGGCCATGGTTCCTTATGTTCCCTTGTGCCCATAGGCAAGAGCAAGGTCTCTATAAATAAGCCAGAAACAAGAAGCAATTCTAGGAACTTGAAAGAGCTAAAAATAAAAAGCAAACCACACACAAAAAAGAAAACCATAGATAAGCTTACACTATAATATTAGATTTTAAAGATGTGAACTACAACATTGTATTTACATTAAACATCAAAAAAGTTAAAATAAATAGTGTGGGCTTGGAGTTTCTATACATTAACTAAATGTGGATCTTTCTACAGAGATTCTCCAAAACCTAGTGACAAATAAAGAGAACACATAAAATCACCTATAATCTCTGACTACCGAATAACTAGGAGACAGATAATGTTACGAATCTCACTTTGCACACAAGAAGGGAAATAACAAATGGAAGCCTGTTGAGTCAGCACTGGAGCTTTCAGAGAGGTAGTTGGAAAATGCTCAGGAAAGAGAACAAGGCAGCAGCTCAGAGCAGTGACAGAGGACTGAGCAAGCCCTCTCAGCAGAAAATCATCATACTCTGAAGACAGCTACAAGGAAACCAGGATCCAAATGGATTACATATATAAACTATTACTAGATCATCAAAGGAGGAGTTTGAAAATGCAAAGGTCTAGATGCAGAACTTTTGAAAGGCATTTCTTTTGGAGAGGTGGTATCCTTTGTACCTAGGTGCTGAACTAAGTCCATGGAAAGGGAAGTCACAACACCATAACCCCAGTGTATACAATAAGCACCATCCATTTGAAAGAAAGTGCACTTCACTGCTTCAAAAGAAGATGCACTGAACTAGAAAATTAACAGAGCCTCCCTGTAACCTCATTGCTAACTCCAGAACCACCTGTTGTTGTTGTTTTGTTTTTTACCAGTCCAGGGAAACTCAAGACAAATGTGAAAAGACTAGGTAATACCCCAGAGCCAATAACTCATCAGTAGAAAGTGATAGTGCAAGTATTTCAGTGGGTGAAAAATTCTTCCTCCAAACAATCTGATTACAACTTCCAAACTGAATTTAATGTCTATAAGATTTCAACTACAGGGTTTTAAGCAACTCTTACCAGGAGTTCAAATGCTCAGAACAGAAATGGGAAGTTAAAAAGAGGATAGGAAATCAGAGGTCAAACAAGAAACTGTGTGTTTCAATGGAGAGAGGTAGCTGTGGGCATTTAAGCCAAACCATCATGTATAGCATCACAGCAAACATGCGTTCTGAGACTCCCGATGGCATGTAATAGGAGTACCCGGTGCCACCTGTACAGTGTGAATTCCAAAAGTCAAATCGGAATGCTATAATAAAGAAAAATCAATTCTGTTTTCTCCAAGGACAATTAAGCTTGAAACAAGTAAACAAACTTCAAAATCAAGAAATGGGGCTTAAAGTATGTTTTCATTGCAGGTAGCTGGCTGTTTGGGATAGAAAATTATAAACCTCATCAACTTTTACTTAAATAAATTTCTATTAACCACTTTAAAAAAAAAGAAAAAATCAAATCTATCTGGAACAAATCTATGTTCCGGGTTTATGTGGCTGATCATTGGTGTAAAATGATACACTCAGATAATGTAATTCTTTAGAATGATAAAGTCAAAGTCCAACAAAATAAGTATCAGGAGGGTGAGGCCAAGGAGAGAGGGGTAAGAGAATGAAGCAGAGGAGAAGTGGGGGAGAGTATAGTCAAGAATTCTCTGTATATACTACAAAATTAAGAAAGGTGAAGGAAGAAGAAGGGTTGGGTTGGAGGGAGGAATGGGTGACATGGATTAAGATATATTGTATTCCTAAACTGCTGTGTTAAATGATAACTCCTTTTTACAACTATTTAAAGATAAAAGATTGCTAGATAGAAAGACCTAGAGATATTCTTGGGAGTTTTATTGTTTGGCATGTAGCAGTGAGAGGAGGGAAGGCTCTAGAAAGAAGGTAAAGGGACAAATTAGATCCTCCATTCACACTAATTAACATTATATATAAGTAATCATTATATAATAAATCATAATAGGAACAAAATCAATATTGGATCTATCTTAAGACAAAAAAAGATGTTGGCTTCTTTGTTAAAATGTTCCCTGGGAGGAGAGATGTTGAAAATGGTTACTTAGTTTTCTGTAGAGCCTGGAACCAATCTCACTGGGTCTGAACTCAGGTCCTGTTTCTTATTGCTTCTGTAACTTCAGATAAATGAGGATGATAATAGTTTCCTTATAAAGTTGTTGTAAGAAATATATATATATACATAATTCTTGTATATATTATATATATTATCCTTTTCTTTCTTCTGGATCTAGTGCTGCCTAAGTAAAAGACGTCTCTTAATTTTTCCAAACTACTTTTGAAGCAGAATTAATGATGTTAACATAGTTTAATCCTGCAATTTTGAAGCAGCACACCCAGTTTCCAAGGAGAAAAGACTGCTCACACCAACAAGATGGATAACTTTTTACTTGTAGTTTTTATTGTAGTTATTATTTTCCAATTATTTATTTTCCAGTTTTTAGTTTTTCCAGTTATTTATTTTCCAAATTTCTGACAAGAGAGCAGTATTAATTTGATGCTTGAAAAACAGAAAATAATGAGCATGCTTCCTCCTCACATCCCTTCTGGGAAATGGAGGGGATAGAGAGAATGGTGAGGAGGAATGACTACTCTTTTTATTTTAAACAACATGATCATTAATCAAGAAGCAGAGGCATAATGGGGGGGGATCAAGGGAAAGGGATAGATGAAGAGCAGAGGGGGAGCATGCAGTCAAGAATTCAATGCATATCCTACCAAATTAAGAAGAATGAGAGAAGGGGTGGGTTGGCATGAATGAGGATGGTGAAAGGGGTGACATGGAACAAGATGCATTGTATTGAAAAATTGCTTTGTTAAATGGCAACTCCTTTGTACAATTACTTAAAGATAATAATAATTATGCATTAGGAAAAATAAGCAGAGGCAGCGGTGCCTGGCTAGCCCTTATTTTGCCCTTCTATGTTCACAGGCAGCCACATTGAAGCTGGGTGCTCAGTAAGTTGGTGACGAGCTAAGGGGAAAAGACAGAAAAAACTTAATAAATAAGTAAAATGAAAATAAAGAATACTCGATATGAATTTCATGATGATGAAAGAAAAACAAAGGGAATCAGGAAAGCAAAAGGACATCAATAACTTTGGAAGTTTATTTAACGTAGATTTATGAACTTCATTACAAAAACATATTGATTAACAATAGCTTTCTTCCAAACAAAACCTGAAGTGTATCAATAGTTGAAAATAAAATTGGTAAACATTCTAGCCTTCATGTAGTCTTAGCCTCCAGGATTCTAGTTTCCTAATTCGTGTATCATAACTTAGACAATATGGAAGAAAATCTGACCCAATGACTACACCCTTATTTGATCAATTTACCTGCATCTTTATGCAAACAAATGAATCTCATCAGCAAATTACATATGATGTCTAGATTCTTATAGTAAGAGGGGGAATCTTAAAGGAACATTACAATTTGCAATGCAAAGGACAGGCCTTAATCCTCAGAGGAAGACTTCAAACCTCTGTGCTATACTAGTCTAATCCTGATTTGTAATAATATTGAACAACTAATACTTAGCAACTTCTGTGTGCTAGAACCTTGCAGTTATTTTAAAAATTATTTTATTGTTGTTTGTTTCCATGATAACACCTGACATTTTTCTTCTTTGAGCTACTTATTATATTTGTAATACCATGTCACTAGTGTGCTTATCCACTGTTTACCTCTTTGCTGGACTACAAGTTCTCTGTGAGAAGAAAAAATTGTGTCTACTTTGCTTACTGTTGTATACTTCATCCCTAACTACATAGGCAGCAACTGACTGAATATTTGCTAAAGCATTTATTCTTTAAAAAAATTATCTTGAGCCCTTCATCTACTGAGGGGCATCTGGGTTGGTTCTATATCTTAGCTATGGTGAATAATGCTGCGATAAACATAGCTGTGATTGTAGCTTTAGTATGGCCTTGTTTGTGAATATTTGGGTAAATGCCCAAAAGTGGGATTGCTGTGTCATAAAGAATAAAGAAAATGTGGTACACACACACACACACACACACACACACACACACACACACACACACACACACACACACACACACACACACACACTGGAATTCTAAGCCTCCATCAGAAAAAAATGACACCACCCCATTTGTTGGGAAATGGAAAGACTTGGAAAAAATTATACTAAGTGAAGTAAGCCAGATCCAAAGAAACATAGGTCCCATGGTTTCCTTTATCTGCAATAACTAGTACATGTCTAGGACAAGCAGAAGAGGTCAAAAGCTACGTACATATGACCATAACCTGATGTTAAGTGAAATGAACCCCAAGATAGGGGACACAAGAAATTTTTATCTTTCTTGTTCTTTTTAATGTACTTATAATGTATTGTGTGACTTTTTTTTGTTTCTTTGTATGTTCTTCCCCCATGGTATAATTCCTGTTGTCACTGTATTTGATTCCAGTGTCCTGAATCTTGCATGTACATTTTTCTAATTTGGGGAGGGGAAAGGGAAATAACAAAATGCTGAAATAAGGATACAGGTTGACCCATTGTAACAATGAGATATACAAGACAGTAGGTTGAAAATGAACTTTACAACTCTGTGGGGGAGGGGGAGGGAGGAGTTGGGGATGTGGAGAGGAAGGGGATTTGACCACAGAAGTAATGATTGTTCTACTAAGTTTCCCAAGCTATTAATTAGTTTGAAGGAAATCTATTTCTTAAGCAATTCCAAATGAATAGAGTGGATTGTACTCAATTCCTGCTCCCTTCTCCTAAGATGAAGTAGGAACATAAAATTTGAGTTCTATTTTCCTACAAGTTGTGACTAGGGCCACCTCTGGGCCTTGATGCTTTTGTAGTGTGTTGTATCATACATTTTCAAAATTTAGAGGCATTCACCATCCATAATCATCCTTTTTCTACTGTTATTGTATAAATATATCATAGTATGTACTGGCCAGCCAGTCTGGCTCCTAAATGCATTGTTAAGGTTTTAGGAATTTTGTGAGCTAGTTGTTTAATTACAAATGAAACTTGCAAAGAAGTAAATTATACTAAAAGCAAAGGAAACTGAAGTGAAGAAAGGATAATCATTTTAGCAAATGTTGACTGGAACAATTGAACATCCACAGGCACACAAAAAAAAGAAACTTAATTTAAGACTTCACATCATGTAAAAATTAATTCAAGGACTGGGTTGTAGCTCAGTGGCAAAGTCCAACATCCTGGGTTTGATTCCTAGTACCAAAAAAAGAAAAGACAAAAAAAAATACACTTAAAAAATTCATTCAAAATGAATCACGGATCCAAATGTCAATGTAAAAATACAAAAGTTCTATGAGGGGCAAATACTTAAGGTCTAAACCTATGGGATTTCTTAGATATGACACCAGAAGTGTAACTTTATGAAGGAAAAATTTGTTAAACATTAAAATATTTTAAGATGAAAAGTTACAGACTTGGAGAGAAAAGGCTTATAAACAATGTGTTTAGTAAATTTCTTTTATCTAAGACAGAGTCTTTGAAGGTAGGTGTGTTGGTTCTTCCCTCTAGTGCCACTTATGAAGGAGACAGAGGTTGGGAGGACCTTTGTTTGATGCTAGCCCAAACAAAAAGTTAGCAAGTTGCTGTTTTCTAGAAGGTGAAGCTCTGTCCTAATAAAGCAACTACATTTTACCACAGTCACTAATTTAATAATTTAATAATGCCCATACACGGTGAGAGATTAAGAATGTGGAGGGAATGGGCTGGGTGTTACCAAAGGAGTAAATTTGTTCACTTCTCTAGCCCTTAGTAAATTGGAAATAATGAAAAAGGGTTGTAGATACATTCTATAAAACATAATACACATGATATAATAATGCATATTCAATGACCATTATTGGTACCATTCATGGTACTAGACTCAGTTTTCATTGAGTATGTCTGTGAATTATCTAGTGTAGTCCACTGTTAGCCCAATAGCCTCCTTTCTCATAACTTAGCATACTCTCTCCGTAGGGAACACTAGGACCATTTAGTAGAGATAGTAAATAATTAGCCTCCACCCCCTCTACCTTGAGAGGGCACTCCTTTGGGGTAGCTATAACCATATAAGGCAACTAGATCCCCTAAACCTCACAGGTCACAGGGGTCACCTCTCAGGGCACTCCTTTGGGACAGGTATAACCATATAAGGCAGCAAGTTTCCCAAAATCTCGGAGGTTCTAATAAGTCACCTGAGACAATAGCCAGCACTTCTTCTCTCTTATGAGAAGGGGTCTTGCTGGTCCCAGGGGTCTTGCTGGTCCCTTTACTGGCAATACACCTTTTCTTTGTTCTTTGTACCTGGATGTCTGTGTGGTTTCTGGCAAAATCTAATTTACTCTAACATCTAGTATGGGTGCACTGGCCTTAGAGTCAGGTGTCAGAAGATGCAAGCCCTCATCTTGGTTCTTCCATTGTGTGTGATGTTGGCTGGGTCAGTCTCTCTGAGTTCCAGTTTCTTTGCTCTAAGATGTATCAGAGAACCTGGGGAGAAGGCTGAGTCTGTAGTTTATAACTACACAATGCTGGCTGACAACTCCTCTCAAATGAGCTGGACTTCCGGTGACAGGCAGGCCTATTTTCTATTACTTCCTTTCACTAAACTCTCCTTCAGCAGTAGGCTAAAGCTATCTTGATGATGTATTATGACATGGCATGAAAAGATACCCAGCCATTCCACTCTGGTGACTACAAGAACGGCCTTCTTCAGTTGATAACTACAGTGACCATCTCAACGCTATAGAAGGAAAAGAAAATCAATGCATGCAAGTTTGAGAGGTGGCATGTCTTGTGGTTTTTCTCTTGGAAAGTCCTGAATGTGGGATGCCTTCCAGTTGACTGACCTGGTGACACTGCTCTGATTCATCCTCCTCACAGACCCATAGGCCATAGGACTGGTGACCTCAATTACAGACGCAGGAACACAGATGCCCAGAACAGAGTGTCACCACTGGAAGAGCCCTTGTCTAGTCCAAACATTCGATTTCACACATGAGGAAGCTAGAGCTCCTGGAGGCCAGAAGACACTTCCAAGATTGCAGGCTTAGTTAGTGGCAGATCTGGTCTGGCCAGCACACATGCTGGTGTCCCCACATCTGTGAGGGCAAACGTGAGCCACAAATAGGCAGTGTTCATACATCATTCTTCTCTTGGCCCTTCATTCATAAATAAAGTCTGGGAAGAAAAGACTGTGGGAAAAGGTGCAGATGGTCTTGAGATCTTAACGCCCATGAGTGTGTCTCATGCAGATACCATGAATTATCGTGTGTGTGTGTGTGTGTGTGTGTGTGTGATCAGATTCTGAAGGCAAATATTCTTGATCTATTAGCAACTGGTGTCTCCAAGCCCTTCTTTATCATGGCTGATCTTGAAACAAGATAGAAAAATGAGGTATGGTCAGCTAACAGTAAATACAGGAGATATTCCTTCGTGTACTTACCTTAAGATTATGGGAACAAAACTAATTTTTGGGAAAATGAAGGATAACAAGGAAACTGAGGCCTGGTGAAAGCAACTGAGAAATATGGTATTTAGAAACTGAGAAATGCTATCTTTGCTTCAAAGAGAGACAAATGAATACATTCTTCCTGAGGGATTCCCAAAGATTAACAACTGTCTCACAGGATGCCCCAAAATGCAGATAGCAGCATGCCTCCTTGTTTCAAGGATAAGGCTCTGTTTTCTGGCAAGATGCATTCTCACCTGGAAACTCAGAGATAACTCAGAGATAACCACACCAGGTGTGATTAGAGCAAAGACAAAAGCACCTCACTTTGCATAACTTAAAGCCAGACCCCCTGCCTTTACCCTGTAAATACCTAACAGCCCAAGGAGCTGTCTCTCTCTCTGTGTGTGTGTGTGTGTGTGTGTGTGTGTGTGTGTGTGTGTGTGTGTGTGTGTTGTGTGATACCTAACAGCCCAAGGAGCTGTCTCTCTCTGGGTGTGTCCGTGTGTGTGTGTGTGTGTGTGTGTGTGTGTACCTCCCTATGAGCACCCCATACTCTGTAAGAGAGTGCCCCTGCCTTTTGTCTGCTTGCCTGCACGTTTACTTACTCAATAAAGCTCTGCCAAGTTTTCTTACCATTGTGACTTGTCCTGAAATTCTTACTCTATCAAAGTCAGGGACCCTAAGTGAAGCATTCTTATATTTAAAAGGAAGCTTCACTAAATCTCACCTCCATCCGGTGACAAACTCATATCTACTAATGCTTCCTAGGAGGTGGGTTATAAGGAACAGTGTAGCTGTTAGAGTTGTAGCTGTTAGAACTCAGAATTTGTTCCTTGAGAGGGGTACCATGCCCATCACTGGGAAGACATTAAAAATACTGATATTGAAAAGGGTGACATTGGTTGAGATATATTTTCTTTATAAACTGCTTTGTTAAAGGGCTACTCCTTTGTACAACTACTTAAAGAGAATTTTTATAAGCAAACCAAAAAAAAATAAAAATACTGATGGGGATGAGTCAGGAGGAATGTCACAGCACATGCTGAAGAATATGAACTTAATAGTTATTCCCCTATTAAGAAATAAGGGTAAGATTGCTAATGAGACACTTGGGAAGGAAGCTTAAGTTCTTGACATGTACCTATTTGGAGTGAAGAAATCAGACTAACAAGCTATTCACTATGGTGGGAATAGTTATATGGGAGGAAGGAAAGTAGAGTGAGAAATATGTTCTCCGGTGTGGTTTTACTTATTTGAATGGTATAAACTTATATTGTTGTTTCAGTAGTGCTCTCTCTGCCCCTCTCCTCTGCCCTTCTAGCTCTCTTTTGCATTCAGGTGAATTCTAACCTGTAATTCTGCCTGGGACTGTATATGAAAGCCAGTCATCTCATTCCATCTCCTTCTCTCTTACTTGCAATTGCAATTGCCTTTCTGTGCAGAGCCCCCAGTTCAGTCCTGAGGAGGGAACACAGATGGCTGCCTGCTGAGGCTAGAAGACCCTAAGGGAGTTCGAAGGTCTCAGTTAAATCTCAGTTCCTGTCCTCTCTCTGGCTACATTCGCCTTAGATTCCCCTAGGTGGGATCTTGTGGTAGCACTGCGATCAATAAAATATAAGGAAGAGTGTCACTTCTAAACCTATCCCCTGCAGTCATACCTGGGGCAAATTTTTGGTTTTCTCTGTCATAGCCCCTTGACAGCTACAAGAGGAGAAAGGGCCAGCTGATGCTATCTGGGCTTTGAATGCAAAGTGTGTTAAAGGCTTCCTGCTCCAGGGTTTATTTGTTACTGAAGCATAGTTTATCCTGCTCTTTTCCTTCTGATCTATCAAATCCACCTTAACAAGGGGATGAAAATGGAGGGCAAGAGATTTCTGTGGACTTATAAACTTTGGCTTTTTCTGGAGGTCCTCTTCTGCTACCTTGTTAGGAATATGGACATTCGCACAGGACACAGTGATCTGAGGAAAAGTCATATACATTCACATAATTTCTCTTCTGTCTTATTATTTACCGAACACCCTAATTTTTCCCTAATCATTCCTGTCTTGATTAAATGTATACTACAAAAAGCTTTTATGATGAAAAATATCATCTTATACTTCAGGCAGTTCTGCACTATAAACAATACTTTTGAAACTTTTAAATAACCATGACCCAATTTAAGTCTGAACACTTCAGCATTTTAGTTCTTATGGAGTTGAAAAAGTTTAATTTCTACTTATTTCCTGCTATATAGGAGAGTGTGTGTGTATATACATACATATATATATATATATATATGTATGTATATACACACACACATATGTTCAAGGCTAGTGCTCTACCACTTGAGCCACAGTGCCACTTCCTAGTCTAGTATTATTTTATTATCAGCTATCTAATTGTCTAAAATAAATTGAAATAAAATATTGTTATGAATTTGAATTGTTGCTCATACAAATTATAACATGGAATGACCATGAGACAAGTAAATAAAATATTTCACTTTTGATAAGTATGTTTCATAAGCTTAGTATTTTGTTAAAGGAAATAAGACTCAATATATTTTTCATATATTAAAACTATATCATTCTTCATATACAAAAACTATATCATTTTTATCTTCTAATTCTGTAATCTGCTAGAATGACAACCTGTTCATTTAGTGACAAGCATACCCTTTTGAAAATAGTTCTTACAAGTATTTTTAAAAAATGAATGCTTATCCTTGTGTATTGAGAACACATTATCAAATTTAGAGACAAAAGCACAAATTTAAAATAATAAAGTCCTAGGTGAATTTATTTAAAGTGTTAAAATGAAATAACTACCACTTATATTTTTAACCACTCTGGACCGACCACTCTTGTGAAAGCTCACAAAGCAATTTGACTTCGAGTTATTTTTCTTCTCTGACTCTTCCACATTCAACTTTGTATTAGCATGTTCAATAAAGCAAGTAGCACTTGCACTGGATTACTTGGAACCATTCTTGACCTTCATTTCATTCTAGTTGGAGGTAATTACTCCCTGCTAATGCATAGTGCTAAAGACAGCTCTAAATTCTGTTGAATTACTATGTAGATTGGAAGTCAGATCTTCCAATTCTTCTCTTAAAACTACAACATAACTCTATTTTCTACTTTGTCAAATAGAAAAGTCCACCTGATTTTTCTGAGGGGAAACCTTTTTGCTTAAAGTATAAGATATTGGTCCTGGACCTGACAGAAAAAAAAAATTGGTGAACTCCCTTGGGAATGAAGTCAGGAATTAATAAATCAATAATAGTACAGGCGAAGTGTATACTTTCAGTGTCTAATCACGCTAGTGGCTTATAGATTTCACTCTCTTTTTTTATATGTTTTCATATGCTTTTCTTTAAATATTCTAAGTAGCAGCTCTTGAATTTAACCAGTGATTGAAATATTTTTGTTGAACTGAGTGTAAAAGGAAACTGCAAATATTAACTTATTTAAATTCAAATCAATCATTTCTGTACACTAAGAACTCATTAATAGTATTTGCAATAAAATGGAGCAGGGTTTCTCTTAGCCTCATTCCATGAATCAATAAAAAACAACAGTCCAAGGCTATTTTTTCCTGCAAATTCCTAAATGACTTCACAGCCATTATTCTACTTGGAGGAAAAATTATTCTTACATCACAGCAAGGGGGAGAGAAAGCATGGCTTCTATTAAGACTAATGGAGGTTGGGATGCAAATTTCAGTTGTCAGGAAGAAAGTTATTTGCCATAGGCCTGGCGAACTAGAAAGAAATTTACCAATTAGCTCTTCTTAAACCAAACTATATTGTTGTACCCTCTCTCCTCCCAGGCAAGTAAAAAAGAGGACCATCACATATTTTTGAAATGGGAAAATCAAATATCCTTTATAAATTAAAATTTCAGAAACAGAATAGCCTGAGTTTATACATATGGGATTGTACAATAGTTAGTCTTTACAGTATAGAAAATTAAAGTCTATAACATATGAAAATATCACACTTGAAAAATTCAGAATTGATGGGGTCATGTGTGACTTTGTGTCATGTCCAGAAGGTAGGCCTAAACATGCTTCCTACACATCCCCACTGTTTTCAATTTGCTAATACTATTTTTCTGGTCTAATCAAGATATTATTTTGACCCAGTATTTCCAATCTTCTTTCCTTCTTCCTTTTTCTCTCACAAACTTCATCTCAGATAGCTTGAAAGCAATTTATTGAGCCTCTGAACACCTTTGGTCAGGTTTAAATAAATCCTAGAAACTTCGGATTTCATACCGGGCTCATGTCAGAGTCTGGTTTTCACAGGCCTTTAGCCTTGTTCTTTCAGTTGTGGGAGACCAGAACAGGATCCAGAGTTCACCTCAGTTCCTTCTGAGAACCATTCTAGCCTAGGCTGCCCAGGGTCCCCATGCAGCAGTGAAGACTGTTGTCATGTTTCCAGACATCTTACATCTTCAAGATGGCCAGGCTTTCTTCTAGCTTGGTATTGCTCAATTTGCCAAAATTCAAATGTAAGGAAATATATTTTCCTCAGGTGAATTCTGGGCAGGAAAAGTTATATCTGGAACTGAACTAATACTGATGGGAGGTAGCAGACGGAGATTTTTACTGAAGAGCAATATTGTGAGGTTATGTGCTAAAATCACAGTCTGTCTCATGACAATCTTAAAGTTTGCTCCTTAAAGATTAAGAGAGTATGCTGGGCTATTTGAACAAATTCTTCTGCAAAATAGCTTTCAAGATTTCAATTCATTCATTCATTCACTGTTTACAGCACAGTTTACAGCACTGGGGATACTATAGTGAAAAAATAGGAAACACTGCTTTCATATGCTTTTTGTTCCTGGTGGGGGAAAGAGGTGCAGAATAAATAGTGCTATAAGATGGTAATAGAGAGGATGAAATCTAAATACTTTTTGCTTCTCATCCTTTTTTGGGCCTGTGACTAAGCAAAAAATCTCCACTGAAACAAACTTTCTCTTTTTCCTGTTATATCATAATATATATTACCTTTCTTAGATATATATCATCTTGTCTTAGAAAATATTAGCTGTGGAAATGTTATAAGTCTGTATTTCTCTCTAAAAAATGAAAGCAATTCAGACAGAATTGTTAACCAGTGTTCTCAGATAGAACTGGACACATTTTCCTCTAGATTTCTGGCACTGTATATCAGGGGAAGCTCTTCTACGTGCAACCAGGATGAAAACTCTTGCCTTGGGCAGCCTTAGGGTGAGAGAAGCAATACCAGGAACACACAGTCCTGTTTTCCTTTGATCTGCCTACATTTGGGCTGCTCAGCACATGACCACTAAACAAATTACCTGCTGGGCCCACAGCGCTCCTTAACCCTACCTGTGTAAATCCATACCCTAGCTTTGCTTAAAGAATCACGTAAAGAATCAGGTATTTGCTTAAAGAATCAGGTATTACTATACTCCAAAGAAATCCCATACCATTTGAGATGTGTGCTAACCATATCTAGTCTACTAACATGCTTTATAATTTCAAAACAGTTTCCGTAAACTAGATGCATTACACTGCAACAATAGTGAACTAAGAATGCAAATAACATATTGAATCATCAGATTAAAAAGAATTCTGTTACACTATCATGCTTGTTGGGTTTCTGATGCAACTGAGGAGGATTGGGCTGGGAAACCTAGGTTGTTTTTGGAATGCTTCACAGGACTGCCTGCGTGTGGAAGTCAGCATATCTAATCCCCTCCTCCTTCAGCATGTGGAAGCTGGTCTGGAAAAATAAGTGTGCTGGCCAAGAGGCTTTCCCTTATCACAGATCTCACTAGGTAGCCTAAGTTGTTCTGGAACTCATGCTCTTTCTGTCTTTGATTCCTCTAAGATTACAGGTGTGTATCACCATGGTGAGTGGGGGTCACTGTTAAAGCAGTCAAATGGAAGGTTTAATGCAATGTCTTGCAACTGTATATTCAGATTTTTTTCTTTTCTGCTTTTAGGAAAAATATGACCCTGAGCAGAAAGATCAATACCTATAGTCAAAGAACCTTGATACTTCACCATTTGGCTCCAATCAGCTAATTAACTTTCAATCGCAGGTAGGTTAATGCAAGTTGTTCTAGTTCTATGATAGAAATCTAGCATTGTAGTTAAGACTGTGGACTTTAGTGCCAAACTTTCTCGGTTGGAATCGAATCTCTATCACTTCATTGTCTTGAAAATTGTTCAAGATATTTGACTTCCCTTTAGCTCAGTTTCTTCATCCGAAATTCAAGAAAACTAGCACCAAACTCAAATGTATGGAATAATTAAATCAATATCCCCCAAGCTATTTAAAACAGTGCAAATAAAAAAAACATTAGTTATGGCTAAACATTGCTTGTGAGAAATAACTGGTTTTGTCTAGTCAAGCTTACTGGGAGTGACCATTTCTACTCTTAATGCAATTTTCACTTCAGGATAAAATCAGAGTTGTTTATGGTATTTATGATGGCTTGAAGTATGCTTTCAGGAGCATATATCTGCTTTTTAGTTCATCAGATTGTTATGGATCTGTGACAAATCCACAGAAAATCAGCTACTTTTGGTATTGAGTTATGGTCTGTCTGGACCTAGGGTTGTCATGAGCTGCTTCAGATGTCTGTTAGGGATAGATAGGCAACTGGGGAAGGAGACTTCTGCCATCTTATGACCCCCATATTCCCAGAAGACCCATGGACACTTGTGATTGGACTTAGGGCCTACCTGGGTAATCCAAGAAGATCTCATTTAAAGATCTTTAGTTCATTATACCTGCAATGATCCTTTTCCAAAATAAGGTCACATTTACAATTGGTGGGCATTAGAAGTTGAAATCTCTTTTGAAGAGTCAGCATGCAATCCACTATACAGCAAATGAGAATAGCAACTAAGTTTCTTAATTCAATATGTGGGGTGCCACAAATCCCACAAAGCTAGTGAAGGATGAAGGACCTATGGTGTTGACAATAGCGTGAACTCCTGGCAAGGGAAAGTACATGATACATGATCTATTTCAGAAGGCAGTGCCCACTAACTTTTCTGCATGCTGCCTGCTCAGGGCAACCAGCTTAGCACAGCACTGGATGTTTAAGAAGGCACAAGGGAGGTATTTTAGAGGACTGTGTGGACCAGGAATTTCAAAGTGTCTGACCCATACCTAGACTAAAAAGATTGTCATCCTGACTGGTGCTCAGCAAGGACACATCTATAACTTGTCTTCAACTGCTATAGAACTACAGCTGTGCCTAGTGATTGACAGTTTTCCTTCAATACTTCCAATTAAAATGCTAATTTTTCGAGGCTTCAAACAAAAGATTTTTGAGAATCTACACAGGCATAACTAAGCCACAGCCACCCAGTACAGTCAGTTATAATTGCCAGTTTTGGGACTTTTGTGTCCCAAAGACAGGTGGCAGAAAGTAGGGAGTCAGAGAAAGCAGGATTAATGCAGCCCAAAGCTTCTCTCGAAGCCTGTCATGAGTGGGAAAGGCATTTTCAGTTGGCCACTGTGGTGTGGATGTTACTTACCATCCATGTCATTGCACATGAGATGAAGTAGTTAAGGAAAAACAATATGGCAGTACAGAAGACCTTTCCTAGCTGAAACACAAGAGCAAATTTTAGTTTCCACTTACCACTCCCTCTGCAACCTAACAAATTAGTTTATGTCCCCAAATCTCAAGTTTTAGTATTCTGAAGGTTGTACATCATATAATTTCCACATAACACTTGTTTAAACATTCTGCTATAAAATGCATACTGTCATATGTGTGACTATGGGTATGGGCACACACACGTGTACCAGCTATAGCCTTTGTTTATTATGTGAGATGTACAGGGACTACCCTAGTGTTATTTCATACCAAGGGTAACAATTCTAAGCCTCATTCTAATTCTCTAATATCTTGTCACAACCACCATTTTTTTCTACTACTCTATCTTCAACTGCTACTTAATCTAAAGTTGTGCCTAGTAAGGATAGTTTTTACTTAAAACTCACAATTAAAATGTTAATTTTGTTTGGCTTTATATACAAGTGTTTCTTTAAACTGCAAGCACATAACTAATCTATAAGGACTCAGTGAAGTCAGATACAAATGCCAGTCATAGGGTTTTGGAGTTTTATTATTCACTCATGCCTATACAATAACTAAATAACCATAACTACCCTGTGAGAAAGGTACTGTGATTATTCTCATTTTACAGATAAGAAAATTGAATGGTTAAGTCAAGGTCATTCAGCAGGCAACTAACTGTTGTGATTCAATTTTCAGAAATCTTATCCTGAGTAGGTTGTAAGTAACATGAAAGCAGCAACCATATTTATCTTCTTTGCTTTGATCACAGATGTCTCACCCAGTGTCTGGAACACTGTAAGTGACCAGTAAATGCTGTGGATACTATGAATCAACTAAAGATTAATTCATGTCCCACATATGTAACCACTCTATGTCATAGAGATCATATAATTATCCCTCTCACTGATTCTTGTAATTGATGAGAAAGAGGCCAGCTCTAGCGAACATGGTAAGAATTAGCATTATTTCTACTATGTCCAGTTCTGGAAACCAGCTGAAACTAGTTCATGTTTTGTTGTCCATGGGCCCTTCCTGCTTCACAAACAATGTGTATCTGTAAGCAATTTGTTTCAGGGATGCAGGAGTAAATAAGCCCATAACCTTGGCCCTAAAATGAATCTCTTGACTGCTTTGGAAAAGGCTGCTGGACCATCATTTGTGTGAATGACTATCACTTGTAAAAGCTATGAATAGAATTTCTTTTTTTTAAAATCATGTCTATGCCTTTTGCCCACCATGAAGTTTTGCTTCCATTCACCGGAAGTAGGTCCATATTAGTGTGTTTTCTAGCCTTGTCAAAAGAGAAATGGAGAGAGAGAGAAAGAGAGAGAGAGAGAGAGAGAGAGAGAGAATGCCAATGGCACTCAGCCTGCTAGTGCTATACCAATAGTGATTACCTCCCATTAGAGTTGACTGAATTCCCTGAGACAAGAAAGCTGCTGCTTATCCCACTTTTGGGCATTTACCCAAATGATCACAAACAAGACCACACTAAAGCTACCAGCACAACTATGTTTATTGCAGCATTATTTACCATAGCGAAGATACGGAACCAACCCAGATGCCCCTCAGTAGATGAATGGATCAAGAAAATGTGGTATATATATACACAATGGAATTCTATGCCTCTATGAGAAAGAATGACATTGCCCCATTTGTTAGGAAATGGAAAGGCTTGGAAAAAATTATATTAAGTGAAGTAAGCCAGGCCCAAAGAAACATAGGTCCCATGGTTTCCCTTATTTGCAATATCTAGTATATATATGAGTCAAGCAGAAAAGGTCAGATAATGTGATGTTAGGAAAATGAACCCTTAGATATGTATTTTAATGTTTATTTTTTCTTTCATGCATTTGTTTCTAATGCATTTATAAGATTATCTCTTTGTTGCTTTGTATGTCCCTCCCCCACAGTATAACCCCTGCTTTCACTATATTTGATGTTGGTATAATTTGAGGAGGAGAAGGGGAAAAACAAGTCGTTTAAGGATACTGGTGGACCCGTTGCAACAATGAGAAGTACAAGTTGTCATGTCGAAAACGAACTTTACAACTTTGGTGGGGGGGGAAGGATTGGGTGGGGGAGGAGGGGGGAGGCTGGGAAGGGATGTGAAGGGTAAACCAAGGAGGAGGCTGCAATGCTTGATAAGAAATGTACTCATTATCCTGCCCATGTAATTGTAACCCCTCTGTACAGTATGTTCACAATAAAAACTGGAGCTTAAGCTCCAGTTACTTCCAGAACACCAGTGTACAAAAAAGGCATCTTGGAAGAAAAACCTTGTTGCAAATCAAAGGCATGTAGCTCAAAAATAAACAAATGTAGTCATTGTATTCAATGTACATTATGTAGAAATTGAAATTGAACTATTTTACCTTGAGAGGAGGGGCGGAAGGGGGAAATAGGGGAGAGTGGTGGAAGGGGTGACCTTGATCAAAATGCATCGAACTTAACATGACTTATGGAATTGTAACTTCTTTGTACAACTACTTAATAACAAAAAATTTAGCTATGAGAAATCCAAGAGGGTTGATTGTTTAGTAAATATTTCATCAAGAACATTAGCCATGGAATTTGGATGCTTAAGTAGTGCAGATAATTAAATGTAAACAATTAAAAATTAATAATGTTTGAAATGTTAAGCACAATTAGGCAGGCAGTGTATCAGTAATGAAGGGGTCCACTCAAGCTGAATATCTCCATACCACCTGCAGGGCTGAGTTGCAAGAGAAATGGCCTCTAACAAATCCTAGTAGTTTTTCCTGGATACTGCCCTCCAAGCTGACTTGGCAGAAAGTGTGATTTGCAGGTCTTCTGGTAAAAACAACTACAGTATAGGAATCTTTACAAATGAGTTGCATGGAACATCGATCGGTATTTCCTTGAAGGAGAGTGGAGGATATTCTATAAATATATTTCTAGAAATCATACTTCCAATCAGAAGGAGCTACAAATGAAAACACAGATGAGTCCACACGCATTTAGTAAATGACGCAATGGAAATAGGCTCTCTGGAGAATTGTTGCATTTATTTTTTTCTTTTACTTTGGCTCTCTCATCTTCAATCATTTCCTTTTTCCTCCCCAGTAGCTATGATTCTCCAGTCTAAAAATATGTTCAAGTGTTCCTTGTCTTACAGAAAATTCTTTCAACATGTTTCCCCATAAAAGCAGCCAGCCTTCATTTTTCCTTTCTTTCCTCATCAAATTTCTTCAAAGAGTGAAGCACCAGGTGTCAGGTCTTACATTAAGATCTTTGATCTTGAAACTACTACGAAAAGCATGGGGGAGAACTCTTGAAGATATAAGCATAGACAATAATTTTCTAAACAGGAATCTAATCACCCAGAAAATAAGAACAAGAAATGACAAATGGGATTGCATCAAGCTAAAAAAAAACTTCTACACATCAAAGAAAACAATTACTAGAATGAATATATAACCCATGAAATGAAAGAAAATCTTTGCCAGCTATTGGTTGGATAAAGGATTAATATCTAAAATATACAAAAAACCCTCAAAACATTAAACATTAAAAGAATAATCCAATTAAGAAATGTGCAAATAATGAAAACAAGCAGTTCTCAGAAATGTAAATGGCTAAGACACACAATGAAGAAATGTTTATACAGGAAATGCAAATCTAAACAACATTGAGATTCCATCTCATCCTAGTCAGAATTGCTATCATCAAGAAAACAAACAACAACAAATGCAGGCGAGGATGGGGAGGGGAGGAGAAAGAACCTTCATACAGTGTTGGTTGGAATATAAACTATTGCACCTCTATAGAAATTAGTATGGAGTTTCATGAAAAAGCTAATTATAGACCTTCCCTATGTCCCTGCTATAATTGTCCCTATGATCAAGTCTACTTGGGCATGTCTTCAAAGGACTGTAAATCAACATGCAAGTGGAATATTTGCATGCTCACATTTATCATAGTCTTGTGTACAATAGCTACACTATGGAATTAGACTAGATGTCTGACAGCTGATAAATGGATAAAGAAAAATATGATACATAAACACAATATAGTTTTATTCAGTCATAAAGAAGAATAAAGTTTTTGTCATTTGTAGGAAATGGATGAAATTGGAGATCATCCATCATATTGAATGATACAAATAAGCAAAGCTCAAAAGACTGAATATCACTGGCATGGAGGCATGGTTCAAATGGTGGAGCACCAGCAGAGAGCAACAAAAGGCAAGTGAAAGTGTAGGAGGGCCTACGGTCAAACCTCAGTATCCCCACAAAAGCCCAAATAACTCATGTTTTTGCTCATCTATAAACTTTACATCTAATATGATAATATTGATGATGAAAATGAGATATGACTATACAAAGAGGCTGAGGGGACAGGGAATAAGAAAGGATACAGAGAAAGGAAGAGTTTGAAATATATTTTATGTGTATATATGAAAGTGCATATGAAAACCCACCAAACATTGTTTGAAGAGAGCAGAAAAGAGAGGGAGTTACAGAAATATAATGCAGGAGATAACCTTGTTCAAAGTGCCCTGCATGCATCTATGAAATTTTATCAGTACAATTCCTAAACAATTATATATTCCTGAAAATTATATATTATAATTAATATTATGTAAAATATGTTTTTTTGCTTTGTCAGAAATAAAAGTGGAGCACATTCCTGTTTTGATTCTCAGAGCTTCCTTTCCCAGGTTCTGCCCCTGTACCATGCTAAAATTGTTCTTAACAAGTTTGCCAATGCAGTTCTGCTGGATGAATCCAATTACCCCATTGGACCTCTCTGCAGGGTCTTGTACTGGCAACTCTATTCCAAAAAGCCTCCCCTTTGATCTCAGCTCTAACATTTTTACCTAGTGTTCTTTCTATCTCTCTAATAACCAGATCTTAGTTCCTGGTCTGCCTTTCAATATGAGCTTTTTTCCCTCAGTTCTTTTTTTTCTCTCTACAAGGGCCTGCAAACTAAAATTCAGCTGAGACAAGGCAGGAACAGTCAGTGAAATGGTTGGGAGATGAGGAGATATAATTCACAATCGGGAAGGGATATGCAATACTCTGTTCCTTAATGCATTCAAACTGGAATACTGACAGCTCTGATCTCACAAAGTTGTTCATCCTTAATGCTTATCATTTCCTATGTTTCTTATGGTAGCTGTTTCACAGATTTAAAAAATGGTGCATTAACAACTTCAAATTTGTACCTCGAGTCTCAATATTTTATATGAACTTTCACTCATGTGACTAAGAAATCTAAGAATCAAGGTGTACAGCAAAATCTTTGAACTCTAAGTTGTGTAGGAAGGAAGAAAATAGAAAAGTGAAAATTCATAAGAGAAGAATAGGCCCCATTTGAAAAAGCGAAGAATTAGCTTGGGGCTGGTGGTTCATACCTTTAATCCTAGCTATTCAGGAGACCAAGATATAAGGATCAAGGTTTGAAGCCAGCCTGGGTAGGAAAGGCCATGAGATACTTATCTCCAATTAAACACACACACCAAAAATACTGAAACTGGGGCTGGGGCTCAAGTGGTAGAGCACTAGTCTCCAGTGTAAAAGCTCAGGCACAATATCCAAGCTCTGACCTCAAGCCCTAGAACCAGCACAAAAAAAAGAGAGGGTGGAGAGACTTTCCTTATGGTGCTAACATTTCAGATTCCTTGAAGGACTCTGGAATCACCTAGTTCACACCCTCCTTTGTAAATAAAACCTCACAAATCTTCTAATATATAGTCCAATACTCTTATCTACTGTATTACCATATAACATGTACTATAGACCTTAGAAAAACCTTAGATATTTGAGACTCATTATAGTAGTAGAAAAACTTAATGGGGTTTCAAAAATTAGTGATTGTAAAATTTATTCTTTTGGGAGAATTTCATAGACACTACTACACTGCATCACAATAATGTCCTCTAAATTGAAGGTGGAGTTCACCAAAGAAGCAACTCCATGGAAAGGATGCATTCTTTCTCAGAATCTACATACATATAAAGCCTCAAAAGAAGAATATCCTTTCATGAATTCTGCCCACAAACTAGTCTTCAAGGGGGAAGGCTCAGTCACAGAAACATGCTGGCTATTATATTTGGTGTGCACTTTTTTCTTGTCACATTTTAGACTATAGTTGACCAAATGAACTATAGGTTTTGTTCTTAGTATAATCTGAAAATAAATTATTTTTTAAATTAAAGACAATAAATCAGACATTTGGCTTTAATGGATTGCACACCAATTAAATATAGTGATAAGGATACTATAGAACATATAAAAAGCAAAATACCACAATTATGCAAAGAATCTCAAAGGAATACAAACATACTAAGATTAGAGGAGAAATAAAGAACAATATATCAAATAAATGAAATTCATTAATTAATAAATAAGTTGGTGCAAAATAGGTAGCTTATGCAGAGGTATCTCTATTGTCTATTATAGTTGTTATTATACTAGCAAAATTCTCTTCGAAAAATTAAGGATGTTTTTATTTCTGTAAAAATTCACTTTTTAGCTATGCTAGAGGAATAAGATACTTCCTGGTTCTCTCTTTCGCTAACAAATAACAGCTTAGCATCTCAACTTCACTTAGGAAGGAATTGGTATGACACTGCAGAGTTGTTGTTGTGTATAATTAAGATGTTATACAAAGGGTCTGGTTAGGAGATAGATCTAATGAGTGGAAGTTCATGAGAGGAAGACTTAATTTTGGTCATAGATGCATCTTCAGAGTCTAGAAAGGATATGGACCTTGCAGGCATTTAATAATAATTATAACCTTTGCATTACATTTCTTCATAATGATCTAATTTACCACCTTGCTAGAGGTCTGTTATAAAAATCCCCAATGTGTTTTATGGATGCCAGGACCAAATGTCACTAAGTGTCTATTAGAATCTTGCAACTCAATTGTTTATTTAATATCTATACAATTTCCCCTTTCTAAGAAAAAATAGAATTAATTGAGAAATTGAAACAATCATAACCAACAAATAAATGCCAATTTCAATCCCCAGTTAATTATCTTACTTCAGTTATGTAGCATTTCATAGCAGAAGTAACTTTCCAACTTACACTTTACACATACAGTACATATTTATTCAATTCAATGAGTATACACTTGCTACACTCACTGAATATTGCCACTACTGATGATTTGTTCCTAAATAATAACTCCTGAATAAAACCTACTGTTTTATGGGTCTTTGGTGAAAGTTTTTAAAAATATATTCGACACAAGGGATGTTATTAAAATTGGGGGAAACCTATAATCTGATTTTCCCCTATGCAGCCATTGTGTTAGTTTCCTTTCATTCATCTAAGCAATAAAATCACTTTGACACAGTCATTATTTATTGTTTATTTTTCACATATTTCCAAAAAAGGATTTAAAGCAGTTCAGTTTAATATGCTGTTAGAGTCAACAAATTTGCTTCCTTATGAACAGCCATGAAATTGAATATATAAAACTAAGCTCAGGCTGACACAGTGTAGAACCAATTCCTTCGGTGGCAAATAAATAAAAGTGTTTATTACAGGCCCGCATACTTATGATATTGAAATAACTTCTATTAAATTAGCATTTAAGCAAAGTAAAATTTGACTTATGATGCAACCAATATCACAATGAGATAAAAAGCAGTTACAAGGCAGTTTGTGAATACTGTGTATAGCGTTAAAATATTACTTCCACATTCATAATATGACTGATTAGCTCAAAATGTCAAAATTGTAACTGAAGACCCCACAGATGCTTTCTACCGGGGATACTTTCTTTTGTTTCTTTCCTTTCCTTTGTAAAAAAAAAAAAATTCCCTTCAAGACTGCTTTAGGAGAACTTGACAAGGCAAGGCTTCCCGTTTAGCCTGTTAATAACTACCAACATATTCACGATATTCCCTGGGCTTTCAGCATCTCTCACATGGTGGGTTTTAGCATGCAGGCCTTATTCTCAACCCAATTACCTGCATATGAAGCTGGAACTTCACAGATGTCACAAAGCCCTATATACCATTTTAGAAAGGCATTGCTATCAATAACCAAAAAAAAAAAAAGATAGGGATTTTATCACAGACAATATGTGAAATTGCAGCTCACTGACAAAACCACTGCAGAAGCTGGGTGATAATATTATTATAGTAATTACCATATGTCTTACATCAAATGCAACTCTACTTTTATTATCATTAAGATTTTTTAGAAGGAGATAGGAGAGAGCTGTCACTGTTAGACAGAGAGCTTGTCCTTTATTCAACTGCTAGCTCCCCTCTGAAATATAGGCTTTCTATTCTACTAAAGGAAATACAATTATAACTCCATTTGCATGGAGAACAAGAGAAGCCCTAGGTTAATTACAGGTAAGGTTCTGTTTACATTCCCTAGGGATAGCCACAGCCATATTCTCTTTCTCAGGTAAAAATATGCTTCCGGAGTTTGAACTAAATCCATGTTTGTGTGTGTTTTTTTTCTTTATTCTACTGTTGAAAATCTGTGTGGCCAAAGGGAGCCTGTCACTCAAAGCTCTTTCAAATGGATCCTCAGAAACTTTCATTTTCCAGAGTCTGAATGCAGTTAAAGAGCCCAAAGTTGAGGACCCAAAGCTTAAACAAAAGAAATGATGGATAATCAACTGATTGAAAACAGGAGACAAGCCCAGCACTGGTGGCTATCTACTACTATCTACTCAGGAGACTGAGATCTGAGGATCAAGGTTTGAAGCCAGCCAGGGCAAGAAAGGCCATGAGACTCTTGCCTCCAATTCACCAGAAGGCCAAAGTGGAGCTGTGTGGTTCAAGTAGTAGAGCACCAGCCTTGGACAAAAAATGTTAAAGACCATCTCTGAGGTCCTGAGTTCAAAACTTAGTACCAGTACAACAAAGAAAACTAACTGAATAATAACATAATACAACTTTGGGTAGTAAAAGTAGTTCTGGGTGCTATTATACTGAGGGCAATTTATTGACAAGACACTGAGGGTTAAGAAAATAATTTTCCTTACATGCAAAGTTTTTGCTTCTTTTCCAACTTACTGGAACATTAAAAAAGTATATTCTTCCCTCCCCGCCTCCCTCCCTCCTTCCCTCCTTCCTTCCCTTTCTTCCTCTTTCCCTTCCCTTCCCTCCTTCTTCTTTTTCTTTTGTGTGTGGCAGAGGATATGATGGACCAGCTACCCTTAACCACAGCCAATGCAAAAAATATATATCTCCTTCTGGATTTTTAGAGAGTTTTATCTCTTCTGATTTACATTTAGTCTGCCAAAAATATGTACAAAATAGATACTATGCCATTTATGTCCTTGCCAAGTTATTCATAGGCTTCTTAGTGTAGATTCCAGGTGTTGAAGCCTGCCTCTTCTCTGGGTTTGTCCATCACCTTCCTACTTATCAGTTGTCACCATCTGACTGATTTTGTTTTTCTTTTATTTGTCCATTTATTTATTTTCAGCTCTACTTTCCTTCCCACAACATACACACAAGAATCTTAGCGTCCTGAAACAGTCATCATTATCTAGACACCACAATGGCCCCAGAGAGAAAGATCATCATGCTGAATGAAAGAATAATCTATTATAATTTCAGAAGATCTGGGTGCTGGCTGTAAAGTAGACACTGTGAGAAAATTAGCTGTACTCAGATGATCTGCCTCGAGAAATACATTTATGATAGATTATTTCTTTAGAGAAAGAAGTTAAGATTTGATTTAAAGATAAAATGGAACACAAATCAGTCTAACAGACTTAGGCTTCTGAAGGAAAACAAGTTCCCTCTAAAGAATTGTAAAACAGGGCTGGGATGTAGCTTAGTGGCAAAGCGCTTGCCTAGCAAGTGCAACGTCCTGGGTTCGATCCCCAGTACCAAAAAAGAAAAGACAAAAAAATAGAGTTAAAAAAGAGAATTGTAAAATATAGTTTCCAGAAAAGTCAGTCCTAGAGAAAGATGAAAGATGAAGCTCACCTGATTTTCTTTACGTGAGAGAAGAAGTGGTGGGGATAATTTCTTGTCTGTATCATGCCCTGTATGGAAGTATCTCCGACATTTAATATAATGGCCTAAATATTTTCCTTCCTTGATTATGATGAATAAAAACAAGAGCCCCCATCCCACTTTTTTTGGCCAACTAAAAGACACAGCACTACTGTGGTTACCCTTAATTCTCAACTGGAGTGGGTTCAGAAATGCTTTTGAGATTAGTAAAGATGCCTCTGGGTGTGTCTGTGATGACATTTTCAGAGACAATAAAAGCAGGAAAATCTGACTTAATGAATGGATTAATCCATCCATGGATTCACAATATGATTTCAATTTTGGGAGAGAGCAAAGATAGGAAATGGGGTCTCATAGGAAGAAGTACCTTCCTGGGGATGTATTTTTGAAGGCCAATGGAAGACACTGTATGAAAGGAAATATACTCATGCAATTATAATCCTTCTGTACATAACCTCTATCACAACAATGAAGTAAATTAATTAAAAAACAAACACTTGTTTGTCATTTAAGGAAAATGCTATCATTGACTTTCTCTCTGTTCCCTCTTAGCAATGATATAAGTGAATATTTACTTTCACTTCACCATTCCTAACTTGTTGGACGACTCAATGGAATCCAGCTTCCTTTACACCTGGCTTAAAGTCAATTACGCCTCTCTAATTCCTAAATCCAACCATCTCAGGTCTCATTCTATTTTGCTTTTGGGGGGATCTATTCATCTTGAAACTTTTGCATTTCTTACATCACTTTCCTAAACCTTGCTGACTTCCTCGATTTGTTTCTCCTTTGGTATTCTTCATTTGCACATTCATTAAATTCTGCTCTTTCCCTGGATCTTCCACTTAGTCATCCCCCTACCTTCTGTAGATATCAAGTGATTTAATCCATTTTGGTAGCTCTCATTACCAAGCAAAAGATGCTAATAAAGGGGAAACAAAGAGGAGGCAACAATGCTTGATAAGAAATGTACTCGCTATCTTGCCCATGTAATTGTAACTCCTCTGTACGGTATTCTCACAAAAAAATATATGCAGCGATTTGGGGAAAAAAAAGATGCTAATAACTTGAAAAAATTCTTTCTGGACTCATTTGGTCCCCAGGTCCCTAGATATTGTTAAAATGACATATGCTACTAAAAAAGGACAAAATCAGGAACAATGAATCCCAATAATTTCAGTGCATGTATCTTGCTATACCCAAAAATATACTTAGAGGCTAAATTTATTAAGTCAAAACACTATTTGTTTAGTTAGGGAAGAATTATCATAATATTACCACAAATTAGCCTCAAAATAGCACACACTTTAATTGTTCCACAATTTCTGTGAGTCAGGAGCCTGGCACTGTTTTACTGGGTCTCCCAAGGCTGAATTCAAGGTATTAATGGGGCTGTGGTTTCATTACAGGCTTGAGTAGAGAAGAATCTGTTTCTAAACTTACTCTTGTTGTTGGAGTTTTTTCTCTGAAGCATGTTTCCGGCTGTTCTCTAAGTCTATGATTAGTTAGTAGAAGATGCAAATAGTTTCTTGTTAAAGGAGCCCTGACAGCGCTCTTAGAGCTTGACTGCTTCACTCTCTGAAGTGAAGGAGGAACTACTGTCTTGTCATATTATTATATGTATGTAATCCTAAGCACCAATCACTGTCACCATTGTGTATTTGTTAGAACAAGTCACAGCTCTAGATATTCTAGTTGGGGGTATCATATAAGTTCCAGGAGACAGGTAACAAGGGTCAGAGTAAGAGCCTCTGCCACAAACATTGTGTATTTTTCCTCTATTCACAGATTTCATACATGGCTCAAATTTTGACAGATTTTCTAGTCATCTATTCCTCAGTTAATTAAGGAACACACAGGGGCTTATAAGTGTCTGCTAACAATGTTCTTTAATGGAACTCTTTAGTAATCAATCCATTCTTTAAGTTAGAAGCTGAGGTTGCCATGTTTTAGATTTGTCTCAAGATACTCACATGAAGTAATGGGATAGTAATAATGTGAAGGAAAACCAAAAGTATAGGTTCGGCATTCACTCCAGCTTCTTTCTCCCAAAGAGCCTGCTAGAGAATAATATAATTCATTCAGCTGAGTTTTGCTCTTTCCTCCATCTGTTGGGGAGGGAGGAGGAAGATGGGAGAAGGGAAATGACCCAATAAACCAACAAAAATCTCTCCCACATTAGTCTGTAATTGCTACCATTGCTGCCAGAAAAATACAGCTTAGTTATAAACCTGCTACTGGAAAATGACATTATTTTTTTAAATAATTTAACCTAATATGGTGAAAAAGCCAGTGACCAGTAAACTTGTTAACAACAAATATTTGAATACCTGTAGTCTATGACAGGCAGAGGTCTAACTTATGTACCCTATGAAAACTATGTAACTGTATGAACTACTCATATCTTGATTTTGCAAGATGGTAAGGCCAAAGAATTCAAAACAGATTATGAGTCACCAAGGATTATAAAACCAGTAGCGAGCAAGGATTTGGATTTGAAGGAAGCATACACTATCTGAAGGTACCATGACAAGAGCCACAAATGCCAATTAACTCCTTAATTTTAAGTTATCGAGAAGTCATATAAACTGTTAGAGAGAGAAAAAATTAATTTTAAGAATATATTTATTAAATCTGTGCCAAAACATCTCAGCATATAATTGACCTATAAATTATTGAGATATTTAATATTTAAAAATACTCAGATGACAGTTCATCTCTATTCAGATTGGCACACCTGTACATTTAGAAGCTGCATAATGCACTACACAGCTCTAAGCCTGTTTTTCTTACACAACAGTGTCAGTAGCAAAGCCCCAGATGTGTGTTTTAAATTTATTTCTTTAATATGAGGGCAT
This sequence comes from Dipodomys ordii, assembly GCF_000151885.1. Lineage (NCBI taxonomy): Eukaryota > Metazoa > Chordata > Mammalia > Rodentia > Heteromyidae > Dipodomys > Dipodomys ordii. The sequence goes on from NW_012267444.1 coordinate 477,796, forward strand.
ACAGGATTTGTTCATCTATGCTGAAATGTGAAAACCTGCGCAAATTGGACAAGTGAGACTACTGAGTTATTCCATTAGATCTGAACTCCCTGAAGGCAGGAGTTATTGCCTCCCTTCCTACCACTGTGTGCTCTGTGCCAAGAACAATGTCCACAAAATAGCAAGCATTTGGATATTTCTGGAAGGAAGAATGGAGGGCTTGTAGAAAGCCAGATTTATGGTTTAATCATCACTTGCTCATATTCATACTCAGTATGTTGAGATGGTGAAATGGATTGATTGGTTTCACACAGTTGAATTCTTCAAATGTCATCTCATGCTACAAGCCCATGATAGACACCTAACTTTGAGCATAGACAGATGACAGGTGTGGATCTTGATCTTAAGATGTATATAAGGGGACAGATAGCTTAGCACTAACAGCACAGAGGAGGAGAACCTGGCCAGTATCAGGAATAATTAATGGACTCTGGCAGAGTGTAAGGTGCAGGAGTGTGCATAGCAAAAGGTAAAAGAGCAAAGATGACAGATGATAAGGCTAAGTAAGGGAAGACATTGGTATTTGCAAAATAAGGCACCACTCCCATTCACTACAAGCTACCTGTTATACACCTGGCCTTTGCTAGTTGGGGTGTATTCACACATCGTATTTAGGTAAAATGCCAGTAAAACTACCAGCAAAACTCTCAATGTTTCAAATAACTCTAATATCAGAGTAATGCAGTGGAACCAAAATGCTACTTTTACTGCTTTGAAATTGGGTACAATACCCCTACTGAATCAGGTATATTAAGGGCTTGATGTGACACACAGTTGATAAGGTACAAATAATCATACTCCTGAAAGCATAATTTTGGTGCAGCACTATGTAATAGGTACTATTTTAATGCATCACATCACATTAAAGGCCAATAAAGAATGAATTCACAAGTGCAGTATTCAAAACTAGTCAGATTAGGATAAAGCTGTAGATATTTATGTTCTGTTTCTCTGGTCTTAGTAGAGAAACAGCAAAGCTGGTAATAAAATGTGAAACTATTGTTTCACTTGTTTGGCAGTGGAAATTTTACAACATAAACTGTTAGGTACAGTCAACTGATGGGAGTCCTAACTGGGGGGGATTCTCTCTCAACTGTGGACGCCCACATTGTTCCTATCAAGCTGTGTGTTTCTCTAATAAATAGCACATTGGAAAGATCACCATTTTCCACTTCGAACCCCAAACCGGTCCCAACAACGTTTGGTTAATCTTCTGGAAAGCAGTATTAATAATGCCATACACAATTATGTCAGAATCACAAATAAATGACTCTAACAGATTTATGAACCACCTTGATGCATAAACTCATTGATCAAATTTAAATGCTTGAATGATGCAATAATGCCATATATGTGACAGGCATAAAAAGAATGGATAATAGAATTGTTGCCAAAAGTAACAAAATATAATAGAGAACCTTGGAGACCCTAGAGTTAAAAAGAAAAGGATTGGCTGAGCACTGGTGGTTCGTGCCTCTACTCCTAGCTACTCAAGAGGTTGCAGTTCAAAGCCAGGCTTGGCAGAAAACTCCCCAAGGTTCTTATCTCTGAGGAGGCAGCAGAAAGCTGCAAGTTGAGGTGTAGCTCAAGTGATAGAGTGCCAGCCTTGAGCCCTAAATAGTAGTGCTAGCACATATACATGCACACATACATACCACACTCACATAGATATCTAACAAAGAAAAGAAAAACCTCACATCCCATAAGAACAAAGGGGGCTCACACAAAAGAAAGATGGAGATACCCAATTAATATAATAACTTTGTTAAAGCACACATATGTGCTATAGTTCTGACATTCACAAAAATTTCTTTTTTTCTACATGGCTACTTTTTCTTAACACACATGCCATCTACTTTATGAAATATTACAATTAGGCATTTGCTAAGTCATTGTCCTTTTTCCAACCAGAATAATGGAAAAACAGTCTCACCTCAAACACATCAATATTTATAGTGATGAGAAGCTGAAAACAAGAACAACGATAAATATAGCTAACAGTAGGAAGCAATGGTATTTTCCTAAAATGTATTTTATATTCTCATGCAACTATTTTGCCAGGATTTTTAATAACAGGGGAAAACAAAAGAAATAAATGTTTTTAAAAAAGCAAAAGCTGTATAGGCAATTATGTATAGATATTATTTGATGGAACCAAAATACGTTCATAATTTAAACATTTTTGTACACTAAGAATTCCATAAATCAAGAGATAATGAACAGATTGAAGACATGTTTGTGTAATACAGGATAGGTATAAAGTATGGATTTATAATATAAAATAAATCTTAACAGCAATTTAAGAAAAAGTCTCAATTTATAATGGAGGGTTTGCAAAAGAAACAAAATTATCAATAAATATATGAAAACATATTTGACTACACTATTGTTGAAAAACTACAAGTAAAGGTAACATCATTTTTATTTAACAAATGGGACAAATATTTCACTTTCTCCCAGTAACTAAAGGGAAAATTATTAACACTAATAAGAATTTTGGGGAATCTATTTTTTATGTATTGCTATTGAGAGCAAAAATTTTCACAACCTTTTTTTCAGAAGTCCTGAAATAAGTATCAATATTAATCTGGTAATTCATCTTCTAGACCTTTATGTCAAGGAGCTACTAGATTAAATTAAATATAATATGTCTACATGAAATTTCATTGAAACATTATTTAAGACAATGAAAGCTAGAAAAAGCTACATAATTAAAAAATAAGAAGCTGGGCACCAATGGCTCACGCTTGTCCTAGATACTTAGGTGGTTGGAATCTGGAGGATTGTGGTTCAAAGTCAATCAGTCAGAAATATATGAGATTCCATCCACAATAATCAGGAAAAAGTAAAGGTGGAGGCATGTCTCAAGTGGCTTACACAAGCCAAGTAAGTGTGAGGCCTTGAGTGTGTGTGTGTGTGTGTGTGTGAGAGAGAGAGAGAGAGAGAGAGAGACATACAGACAGAGACAGAGAGAGACAGAGACAGAGAGACAGAGAAATCAGCCACAATCCTTGAACATCTACCTATTTATTTAAAGGTATCATGTACAACCATTAAAAAGAATATTTTTCTTTTTTTCCCCTTGCCACCAAAAGAATGTTTTCCTATCACTGTATCACTGCACTTATGGTAAGATATATCTGAAATTCTAAGAGCAGAAGATGCTGGGTGTGATGCAGATAAACCTCCCATAAGTCACAAGGGTTAACTATGTTTTAGTAGGATTTTATTTTAAGCCTTGGAATTCATTGATAGTTTGTGTGATGTACATTTTTCTATATTTGAATTTTCTGAAAAAATGTTTTTAATTTTAGGAATAATATTTCTATACAAAAATATGCATTGGGCATGGCTCAAATGATAGATCATTTGCTTAGTATGAGCAGGGGTCCCAGGTCTAATCATTAATAGATAAAAAAGCAAACTAGATGATTATGATTTGATTGATTATATGCTTTCTTTTAGAGTTTTTCAAAATTTTCTAGTTACTTTTTCATGATTACTTTTTTTGTTGTTGTTCCAGTGCTGAGGCTTGAACTTGAGGCTTTACACTGTTATTTCTTTAAATATTTTTAAATATTGTCTTTCTAAAATTGACAAATGAAAGGGTGATGTTAAAAATGTATTTATTCATAAAGCGCTTTGTTAAATGGCAACTCCTTTGTACAACTACTTAAAATAATAATAAAAAGTGGAATAAAATGGCCAAATACAAAACAAGCAGGACTTTTGAAAAGATACATTATTTTATCGCTCATATAGAATAAATGTTTTCACTTATCAACAGAATTTCTGACAAAGTTGGGTGTAAGTACATATGTACTTATTTGTCTTCAAAACACATCATTAGTCAGGTCTATATTGCTCACAGGTATCTACTGACTCTTGCTTCTTGACTTACATTTACCTTAACCTTGCAAGGTTTCTTGGATTCTCTTTGTTCACTTAGCTGAAATTAAGTGTTTGCACCCACAAAATTGTAGATGCTCCAAGCCAGTGTTGTGCCCCAGGGATAGAGTATAGAGCACTTAGCTATGTGTTTGCAGATCTGTTAGGGGCTAGACATATTTGCAGTCATCTATCAGTGAAGTCATGTTTGCTGAGGAGACACAAAATCCTGATTGTGAGCACTTGAAAGAAAGGACAGTATTTTAAATGGTTTCATATCCTCCACAAAATTCAACAAATGCTAGATACAAAGCTTGATCTCACTAAGGCTGTTTTCATACCATCATGTGATACATACTTGGGTGCTCCACACAGAAGTATCTGAGGTTTAGCATATCAAGATGCCTGAAGTGGCCTTGCCCTCAAGAAACTTGATTTGAATGAACTTCCCAATAGAAATGTTGTCTCTAGAGTCTCAGGCATTTGAATATGCCCTCAAAGTTCTGCTTTTGGATTGGTGGAGAGAAAGCAAAGGCACTGAACAGATCCTGGTTTCTGTGCTTTGAAGGTATAAATAATATTTCTTTTATCTGGAAGTAAAAGTCTTTAAGCCAACTCTGTGTTATCCACATAACGCATTTATGCATACACACCCTCCCATAAATTAAGACCACCCAGGAGCAATCTGTCTTTCCTACTCTTTGGTATCACAGCAGGGTTGATTTTCCCCTACTTGGCTCTAATGTTCATTTTAGTACCATCATGCTGTGTTTATTTGACTATGTTTTCAATAGGACTTTCAGTTGATGCATTTGCAAAGGCCCTGGAATGAAGCATGCAGTAACTTTTCTTTGGAATGGCACATTAATTTTTAAAGTGTTTAATCTGATACATTTCTGTGACTATCTGTTGGGTGTTCAGTAGATGTGATAAAGTATGGTTATATCTTGGGATCATGCTTTTCAAATACACTTGGATTTGCCCATTGTTTTGCAATTGGATACCTAATGGAACTAGTGACCAAATAATCTTTAGTAATACTATTATTTATCTCTTATGAGCTGTTTCAAATGCTGTCTGAAGGCTATAATTGCCATTCTCCTTCTCTGGTCTTCCACTCAATTTTCCTTGTTTCTGTTTTGGGATAGAATCTCACTCTGTAGCCCTGGCTGTTCTTGAACTCATGGTATTCCTCCTCAGCCTTCGAAGGGCTGGGATTAAAGCTGTACCACCATGCCTAGCTCAGAACTCTATTTTACTTTCTTCTCATTATGAAATACTTATAAAAATTTAACTAACCTTTTTATTTTGGAGTTATGGTAGATTCATGTGCAGTTATAAAAAATATATACACAATGACCAGGTGCCAGTGGCTCACACCTATAATCCTAGCTAATCAGGAGACTGAGATCGGAGGATCATGGTTAGAAGACAGCCCAGGCAGGGAAGTCTGTGAGACTCTTACCTTCAATGAATTACTCTATGTAGAGTCTTTTGAGGAACCTCCATATTACTTTCCAAAGTGGTTGAATAAATTTACACTCCCACCAACAATGCAGTAAGGTTCCCTTCTGTCTACATCCCCTCCAGCATCTGTTGGACCCATGGCAACAATGAGATGTACAAGTCGTTATGTCGAAAAACGAACTTTATAACTTTGGCCTGAGGAGTGTGTGGGGGGTAATGGTAGAGAGTGGGGGGAAGATGGGAAAGGATGGGAAGGGGAAACAAAGGAGGAGGCAACAATGCTTGATAAGAAATGTACTCATTACATTGCCCAAGTAATTGTAACCTCTATGTATGGTATTTTCACAATAAAAAAATCCCACAAAATACTTTATATTGTCTTTTTTATGTTTTTATTTATTGATTTATTTATTTTTACATTATATATATTTTGGCAAAGATGTCCAATTGCTGCAGCGCCATTTGTTTTCTCCATTGAATAGCTGTTGTATTTTTTGTTGAAGACCAGTTAGACCTTTTTTGTTAACTTTAGTTGTACAAAGGAGTTGTCCTTCAATGAAGTAGTATATGAATACAATCAGTCCTGATTACTGTCAGCCTTTATCATCCTCACTCATTCCTTCCAAACCCAACTCTTCTCTTACTTTTCTTAATTTTGTAGAATGTGTATTGAATTTTATTTCTACATTTCCTCCCCTTCCTCTCTTCATTTGTCTACCCTCCTCCCCTTGACCCTCCTGGCTTTCGAATACCCAGTTCCTGGTGTTATTTGTTGGATGTGAGTTAGCCTTTTAAGGAATTATGTCATTTGAGCTTTCCCTGAATCTAGCATACTTTGGTTAATATACTTGTTGTACACTTGGACACTGTGAGTTGGGCATATGTGTATGACTGTGTTCTGGTTGTGTACTTTGGTTATTATACTTGTACTTGTTGTATACTTGGACACCGTGAGTTGGGCATATGTGTATGATTGTGTTCTAGGTTCTATATTCTACTCCTTAGATTCACACAGTACCATGTTATCTTGATTACTGTAGATTGTTTTAGCTATTTTAGAATCTGTGCCTTTCCATATAAATTTTAGGCCATTCCTGTTTAATGCTACAAAACCTTTGCTTTATTTTGCTAGACAATGCATTATATCAAAGGATCAAGGAGCTGGGAATGTGGCTCTGTGGTAGAGTGCTTGCCTAGCAATGCATGAAGCCCTGGGTTGGATTCCTCAACATCACATAAACAGAAAAAGCCGGAAGTGGCACTGTGGCTCAAGTGATAGAGAGCTAGCCTTGAGCACAGAGACGCTCAGGGACAGTGCCCAAGCCCTGACTTCAAGCCCCAGGACTGGCAAAAAAAAAAAAAAGGATCAATTTAGGGAAAATTCACATTTTACTATGTTGATTCTTCCAACCCAGGAATGCAATTAATTTAGGATGCATTTTTCCTTTATTTTGTATTTTGTGGGTGTTTTAGCCTTCCAATTCTGTACATGCATGTTTTTATTGTTTATATCTAAGTATCTATCTACTTTGGAGAGTCTCTAAACATTTTTGAATTTAAAATCTTGATTTCCATATAATCCATTGTAAAAAAAATAGAAGTGCAATTTCTTTGTGCCTGTTGATTCTTATCTTATGACCATTTCAATCTATGTAACTATTTTTTAGTCCTAGTAGTTTGTTTCATTTGTGGTGGTGGTCTTTTTTTTAGTAGATTTCTTAGAATTTCTCTAGATAGATAATTATGTCATCTGAAAATAGGAACAATTTAATTTCTCCTATATCTGTATTAGCAAGATTTAATCAATACTATCACCAGATACTTGTGAGAGACTTTTTCTACAAAGCAAGATTTATTTGGGAACCTGATTTCAGAGGTTTCGTTCCATGGTTAACAGGCTCCATTGTATGTGGCCTATGATGAGGAAAACATCAGATAATGTTATTTGTATCAGGGAAGCTGGGAAGCAGAAAGCGTTAGAGGAAGGATCCTGGGGCAAATTATAGCTTCTAAGAACATAACCCCCACCCTGACGTACAAAAAGGCCACATCCCTAGAAATTTCTACAAGCTCTCAAACAAATGCCATAGGAACATGACTCCATGGATTGGTCCTTTCATGAAGGCACGGTTATCATGGTCCAGCTACCTCTCAATGATTGGATCCACTAGTTATTGACCAAGTCTTCAACACTTGAACTTGTTTTCCTATCCAAACCCTAACAATGTCTGTTTATTTTCTTTTTCTTATCTTATTTCACTGGCTTTAGTACTATTTCACTGACTTCAGTACTATACTTTATTCCTGGTCTTAAAGAGGATGCATATAGTCTTTTTACTGTAAGAATGAATGATAGCTGTGTAGCATTGGTTGCTTTGTAGATATTTTTTATTAAAAATGACTGATTTTCTATTCTTAGTTTGCTAAGACCTTTTATGGAGAATGAGCTTTTGAATTTGTCAGATTATGTAGGGTTTTTGTTTGTTTCCCTGTTATCTGTTAATATGGTGATTAACTTTCAAGTGTCCAATTAATTTTGCATACCTATAGAGCTCTTAAATTACAAACTTAGTTTCATTAATAACAATAAACTATTCAAGTTGAGACCTGGTATTTGGTAGTTTCTAAAGGAATTGGTGTATTTCTTTGAAGTTGTCAAGTTTATAAGGGTAAATAAGCTGTAGTATCCCATGATTATTTTCTTAATGGCTACAGAATTTGTAGTGATATCCCTATTTATCCTTGATATTGATGATTTGTGTCTTCATCCGTCTTACCAGAAGTTTATCAATTTTATTGATTTTTGTTGAAGAACAAGCTTTTTGTTTCATTGATTTTTTTCTGTTGTTTTCTTGTTTTATATTTCTCACTGAATTCTTTATATTGAAGATCAAGTCCTTACCAGACAGGGACAAAACTCTCATTTTCTTCTTCATTTCTTTTTCTATTTTTAAAATATACTTTGTTGTTATTGTAGGTGATGTACAGAGGGGTTGCAGTTATATGGCAGGTAATGACTACATACGTTTCTTTCTGAACCATGTCACCCCCCTTCCTTCTCTCTCTCCCAGTGTTTCCTCCCTGTCCCCACCCACAATTCTTTTTTCTTTTTTCTTTCTTGGTCTTTTCCCCATAATTCTCCTGCACTTGGGAGAGGCTCATTTCTTCTCTTTTCCAAGGTTAAGCATTTTCTTCCCTGTTCTGTTTCCATATGCCTGTTTGGGGTCCTGTCACATCCAGTAACTCTTAATTTGTCTTTCATCCTTCAGTTAGTCCTTACCTTATACATTTCTCCCATTTCCATTCAACTCTCTAGTAAATTACTTAATGCTTTTCTTTACCATCTAAGTTCCCAAGCTGATTGTCAATGTTCTCCAGCCCTTTACTTCTCATTCAGTCTAGCTTCAATTTTTTTCTTTTTGATGACTTTACCTTGACTATGTTTCAATGTACCACTGATTCTGTTTGCCAACTTCTATTTCTCCTGACACTAACTGCCCACTTAAATGATGGTTTATTTTGCCTGGACCAACTTAGATCTCCCTATTCTTTCCACGGTGTGTCTTCTGTGTTCTGTACCTTCTGCCCCTATCCTGTCTGTCATTTATGCATCATTGGCCTTTGGCATTGCATTCTTGTTTGTGTGAGAGAATATTTGATTGGTTTACTAGTCACTTGTCATTACAAGGCCCTAATGGACTATAACTATTTGTAAGAATAAATCATAGGCTGTTCCCTTATCCAATCAGCTGTGCCTTGCTCAAGAAAGTAATGAGTATCTAGTTATGGTAACTATGCATGAAAAATTGGTCAGAGTATTGTGGATTAAACAGAAAATCTGCAATTTGAAATTCCAGGTTGGGTATACTTATAGCATGAGTTTTGAGTTTTGACAATTTTTGCCAGAGGAGATAGTAGATGTATTGAATGATGGAGGTTATATGTGAACTGTCAAATTTTTTATAAGAACATAAATATTAATATTTTTAGGCTTAAATTTCTTCAGAGTTTCTGTAATGCATGCATCTGAAATTCACCAAAGATTATCAATCATGTGGGTCTTTACCTCTAAGATATCAGGAAATAATGAGGCTGATTCACTGAATTCACTGAATTTATAGTAGCTAGATTTTTTTAAATTTCTAAGTGTGTTTCTTTGTAGAAGGCAAGACTGAAAAATTAACCAACATTTTGTAAACCCAGGTATCAAGAGCTCACTCAAGAAGCTGTTCTAAGATTTTTGGCTCCTTTCATGCACAGAAGTGATATTCATATTTTCCTTTCCCTTTTTTCCCCTCATATACATGCAAAAGGAAGTCATCTCGTGAAAGATGAATACAGCATGTCAAAACATGATACAGGACATTATTTCTCACTGCCTTCTTTTTTCACACATATTTCCATCTTCAAGCTTTCCACCTTATTTAATGCCATATTTATGGTGTTTTCTCTGATTTTTATTAGCAATTTTTTTCTGAAACTGGTTATGGGAAATTTCTATTATTTCTTGTACAATGGTGACAAATTCATTCAGGAACACTATAGTTCTTATTCTCACTTTAGCTTTAACTCCCTGATTACAAAGTTATTTTAGGGCCAAAGGTATTCTGAGTGTGCCAAGATTATAATGAAGAAAGGTCAGAAGTTTATTTTTAAAAAAGTAATGAAGAACTCTTGGCTTCATCTTTGGGAATCTCATGTAGTTCAACTCACATTCACTCAACACTCACATTACATTCTGTGAGGACCAGGGATGGAAGATGAATTAATACAAATTCTAAAATCAAATACAATACAGAGTAGTAAGTGAGACAATGATTGTATACCAAGTTGTGGTCAAGCACAGGTAAATTTCTACTGGATGATAGGGAGATTGAATGTCAGAGAAATCTTTTTGGACATGTTGTCTGAGCCACACCTGACAAAATCAGCAGAAATTCAAAGGAAAAACAAGGAATTTGTATTATGTAGAGAGAAATCCAGAACTGAGAATACATAAATGGTACAGACCCTCTGCAGCTTTATTTCAAACACTGTCAGCTGTTTATTGCTTCTGGAGTATAACATGGCTGCCTGGGAGAAGTGCTGAGAGGTGAGCAGAGTAAGATGGAAGGAGCTGTCTCCTAGCCCTGCTAAGGGTTTTCACTCAAACTACAGAAGGAAGCTGGAAGCCTCAGATTACTGAAGAAAGTTGGGCACCATATAAGGTGTAAGAGCTCTTGTCATATTAGTTCTTCAAACAGAATCATGCAGTCAACTATATGGAAGGTTGAAACCAAAGGCAGTGAACTCTGTGCTCATAATTAAAGAGAAACAATACTGGCCTGAAAACTGAGGGTGTAGTAATAGGAGCAGACAAAATTAAAAAGTAGACTTTTGATGCTATTTTGTGATGTACTGATTTCATTCCAATACTTCTAAGCTAAGAGTATGAAGAAATGCAGAATAAAACAAGTCAGAGGGGGCTGGGAAAGTGGCTCAGTGGTAGAGCACTTGCCTTGCATGCATGAGGCCCTGGGTTCGATTCCTCAGCACCACATAAGCAAAAAAAGAAAAAAGCCAGAAGTGGTGCTGTGGCTCAAGTGGTAGAGTGATAGCCTTGAGCTGAAGAGCTGAGTGACAGCGCCCAGGCCCAGAATTCAGGCCCCACGACTGGACCACTCCCCCCCAAAAAGAGTCAGAGATTATTTCATGCCAATAAATGTAAATCTTTGTCTCTCTTGCAGTTTATTTTACAGTTTATTTAATATTGCTATTCAGCTAAGGAGAGTTTGTCCACAAGTACAAAAATCAGAATGATTTTTGTATCCAGCTTGGGATCCCATTAGACTTTCTAGTGCTGGTGTTATGGTAAAACCCACCCACACATTAGAAGAATTAATTTGAGATACCTTTGGTTTCTGATTCTCAAATTGTAATGGGGACCAGAAAGAGATTTCGGTTACATCAACGTCTGGACTTTCCTTTATGAATACCTTTTATTTGGAAAGATGACAATTTCCATCTAATAGATTAGCATTCTTTCTTTTTAAAATAAGTATCTTCTTACATGTTGTTCAGTGTGATGGTTAGTTTACATAATAGCTGAGTTTGCCATGGAGTATCCAGCCATTTGATCAAAGGTATTCTGTTTGTGAGAAGTTTCTGGCTGAGATTTACATCTGAATTTACAGTCTGAGTAAAGCAGGTTGCTCTTTCTAACATGGGTAGGTATTAGCTAATCAGTTAAAAACCTGACTAGAATAAAAAGATGAGTGAACTAGTTCTGCTGATTGCTCAAAATATAATGTCTATTTTTTGCCTTTGGTTTTGTATTGAAAAAAGCAGTTTGATTGGGTCTTGGACCTGTCAATTTCCAGACATGAATTTAAGACTATCAATCTACGTTGGTCTCCAACTTTCCTCTTGTAGACCTTGGGACCTGTCGGAATCCATAATCACATGTGCAGCCATTCATTGTAATAAACTCATCACTTATTTTTGGAGGATACCACAATGTTGATGTTTTAAAGGACACTCCTTTAGACCAATATTATAAATGGAAGCGAAAATTAGTTGATAGTGGAAGTTATTAGTTCCAGTCTCTGAGACCAATGCACGGCATCTGAATATAGCATATGGTAGTTTTTGTTGCAGTTGTTTTTTTTTTATGGCTTTATTTTCCTTTCATATGAACTTACAAAAAAAACCCAGAAAGTCTCTCTGGCAATGCATGGCTGTTTTAAGATGCTGAACAAGAGACGACTTGTTAGAAACAACGTGGAGCAGCTGTGCCTTGCTGTGTGAGGCTGGCTCAGTCCTGTCCCTCCTTGATGTGCTGCCTGCCTCAGCTACCCACCTGTGTCTCAAAGACATTTAGAGAACAGGCCCAAGAGGGCTTTCAATCAAAAAGGTGAATTCCCTTCCTGGTTCAAAGGTAAAGAATACCTTCCTCTTAAAAAGCTCTGTATGTGGTGAATCAGTAGGCGATCTATTCTGCAAGAGTGCTTTTAGTAAGCTGATTTTTGTCTCTACGCAGATAACTAGATCGGTCTTCCTTTAATTTTGTACAAAACATGCTTTTTCTTCACCTTCCCCTCCTCAGATGCACAAAAGGATTGTTATTACCACCAAGGAAGTTTCATAAATACTTAAAATCTTAACTGAGGCCTGGATCAGCTTCAGCAGCTCTAAGTAAGCACCTGGGCTCTTCTGAAGTCAGGGTAGCTCTTTAAACATAAACATAGCTCCCTAGACTGTCCTTTTGATATGTGTGGAAGTCTAGAGCCTGAAGGTTAAACTTGATTAAAGCCTGGTTTTAATCAGTTAGGATTTCAGTGGGCGATTGTTATAGCTCAAATATGAAATGTCCTCTATAGTTACTTGTGTTGTTGGTCCTCAATTGGGATCCTATTTTTGAAGGTGATGGGAAATTTAGAAATCAGGACACTGGAAGAAGAAGATCACTGGAGACAGTTCTTGTGGGTTTATTTATTTATTTATTTTTTGTCTCTAGCCCCTTCTTGTCTCTCTTTGTATCCCCTCGGGTATATGGTGACTCTCCTGACTCCATGATGTCTGGGCCAAATGAACACACATTATGAACTCTTATTTTGTGACTCAAAATAAATCTATAATGAATTAAGTTTTACATGTCAGGGTTTTGTGATGCAAAAGTAACTTATCACAATGGTGAACTTAAATTATGCTATAAAGTTTGGGCATTGACCAGTTATTTAAATACACTGCTCATATGATATATAATCAGAAGAATCACAGGGATCTGGAAAGGTACATAAATCACCACAATCTGGATCAGCATAGATAGGTCAAATTCTGTAGATACAGATATTAATGATGATGATATACCTGCAGTTAAGGGTATTGATTAATGCTTCTTTAACCTCACATTGACAATGACTGACAGTAAAAGTATAATTAGGAGCATGTGATTCTCAATATTTTATGCCTTCAAGTTAATATTGAAGCTTTATAGGCATTTTACCAGGTATCAAACTTATCATTTAAAACTAAGAATTCTAAATTTCTGAGAAGAACAAACAAAAACAAAATCTCTTATCTAGGTCTAAGTGTTTGGCACTTTGTACAACTACTTAAAATAAAGTTTAAAAAGTCTTTGCTTGGGGCTGGGAGGGTGGCTCAGTGGCAGAGAGCTTGCCTTGCATGCATGAGGCCCTGGGTTCGATTCCTCAGCACCACATAACCAAAAAGAAAAAAGCCGGAAGTGGCACTGTGGCTCAAGTGGTAGAGTGATAGCCTTGAGCTGAAGAGCTGAGGGACAGCGCCCAGGCCCAGGTTCAGGCCCCACGACGGGAACTCCCCCCCCCAAAAAAAGTATTTGCTTGATTTATTTGGGAAATCAGTTTAGATAGCTAAAGTGTTTTCCACCAAAATTACCATATTTACATGAGTTTTATTTTTTCAAAGATTAAAAACATAACACTTCTTTAACCACTGCAATTGTGACACTGTATATCACCACCCACACGTTCTAATTCCATGATTGCATATATTTACACAAATTATATAATAAGATGCAATTGCAATAATTATGTAGGAATAGGCAACAATTGAAAAAAATTACAAATACCTACTACAGTAACATTAACTGATAAGAAAATCATCAGACAAGCCAATATAAAACAAGAAAGTGTTTTAAGATGAACCCAACTGTAAACAACAATCCAGCAAAACACTTTAGTCATAGCAAAGTAAACTAGGTTATACTGGGAAATTTGAGACCTATTGTTTAAGAATAAATTCTTTTTCCTAATGAGTTTCCTAGTCCTAAAGCATTTAGTATCTTCACTTTCCTAAATATGTTACAGCTAGAGTCTTTTCCTTTGCTGATTTCTTGTGTTATTTCAGAGAAAAGAAGAAGGATAATTACCAGAGTAACACAACATAAACATTTCAATGGAATTTTAATTAGGAAGGAGCAGGTCTTACTATGGTTTTCTTGTCTTATTTCCTGTAAGCTGTCTCCAAGTTTGCAAACTACTGTCAAGGGTACACATTCTGGGAATACTGTTTGTTCAATCATTTCATTTTAGGAAAAATTCTTCATAAGACAAATTGAGCAACTCATACTTTTGAGGTCTTGATAAATTGTTCTATAGTATATTTATTTGAGTCCCAATTTTGTTACTTTGTGTTGGCCCTGGGGTTTGAACTTAGTGTCTGGGCACTGTCCCTGAGACATGCTGCTCAAAGATAGCATCCTACCATTTAAACCACAGCTCCAGTTCTGGCTTGTTGCTGGTTAGTTTGAAATAAAGAGTCTCAGACTTTGTTCACAGCCTGGCTTTGAACCACAATCCTCAGATTTTAGCTTTCAGAGTAGGTAGGTTTACAGGAGTGAGTCACTAGTGCCTGGCACATTCCTTTTTTTTTTTTGTACTCAAATGTCATTAATATAAAACTTAGAAAATCTGTTTCTTTAAATTATTTTCCTAGTTATTTTATTAGACCTAAGTCCACATCTTGATTGACTATGACAATGATGAACATTTTTGACATGCTAGATTTATCTTCATTTTAGCTTACTGTATTTCTTCTACATTCCAAGCGCTTTCCAGAATTCCATATTTACATACTCTATGTACTACTTAATAACAAGCCTGCATGATAAAACTTTCTATCAGCAGAATCCCCTTTTTTAACAGATGAGGAAACTGAGACTTTGAGAACTTTCATGCAAAGGTAGATGTTAAACATTATAGAGTCAAGATGTGTATAAGCCTGTCTTAGGCATTTCTCTAAACATCTACAGACTTACAGTAACAGTAGAGGTAGATATGACATGACACTTAATGTTGTCTGGGCAAAAGAAACACAAACACAAACATCAACTATTCAGTATAAAAGAGAAAGTCCTAAAGGATCTGAGTTATTTTTCTTATGAAAAAAACAAAAACCAATTCAGAAGTGAAACTCACTAGACACTATGTTGGAAATGAACTACACAACTTTGGGGGAGGGAAACCAGGAGGACAAAACTGGGAGAGACTGAGAGATAGGATGCCAATGAGTGATTGTTCAAAAAGAAATGGATTCACTACTTGATATTCATGACCTCTGTAAACACCTTTGCTGTAACATTTAAAAAGAAATCAGAAAACAGAAAAAGCAGTAGATACTCTCTTAAGGCATGGCAGATGCTTTCTGTATTTTACTACACAGAAATACAGCTTTAATATCACATTGGGTGGAATCATTTTAAGCAAAGAATAAATCAGACTCAGAAATGAAACTAATATATAATTTCAGGAAACAAAATTTCAATTTCTTAGAACATTAATGAATCACATAGAATTATACATTCATTGACTTACTGATTACATGAAGACTAGATTAATTTATTTATTCACTCATGACAAATAATCACTAAGTATGTGCTCTGGGTCAAGTACAGAAGCAGGCTTTGAGGATGCAAAAATAAACCAGCAAGACAATTATGGAGTTCCCACCTCTGAAAATAATCCAACAGAGTATGTTGGGTGCTACGTGAAAGGAGGGGTAGGTGCTGTGAAGGCAGAAGAAAATCCCTAACACAGATGTTCTAGAGGAAGGGAGGCTGAACTGATATTATAAAGTGCCAAGCAAAGAGGAAGAGTATGAATCTAGTGTCTGAAGGCAATTTGTTACATAAGAACCTTCAGAAGAGAGTGTGCTATGATCTTCCCTTAGTTCCTAACATGAAATCTAATTAGTGATGTGCTGGTATTAGAAAGCAAAGCCCTTGGGGATAACTGCATGACTGCCTTTATAAAAGAGGGCAGAGTGATACACCCCTTATTCCTGTTCTGTCTGCCATGAAAGGGTCACTGAAGAAAAGATCACTGCCTCTGAATATGTAGCTCCTTACCACATACTGATTCTGTTGGTGCCTTGATCTGGACTTCCCAAGCTCTAGGAGTGTGGGACATATATTTCTGCTGTTTATAGACTATCCAGTCCCTGGCATTTTGATACTGCAGCCAGATTGCTTTGAATATGGCTTATCTCTTCCAAAAAGTCCTATTGAAGTTCAACCCACTTGTGAGGATAAAGCTGGGCAAGGTGATTCACACCTACAATCCTAGCTACTAGAGAAGCTGAGATAAAAATAGTGATTTGAGACCAGCCTAGGCAAAACGTTCATGCAACTGCATTTCAACCAACAGCTGGGTACAATAGTGAGTTGCTTGTTATCCCAGCCCTGTGGGAGGCTGAGATCAGGAGGATTATACTTCCAGGCTAGCTCAGATTTAAAAAAAAATGACCCCTACCATCTCAGCAGAAGAAGCTAGACATGGCAATCCATGTTTATCATTCCAGCAACAGCAGGAAGCATAAATAGGAGGATCATGTTCCAGGTGGAACTGAGCAAGAAGTGAGATTCTAACTAATAAATAACTAGAGAAAAGGGGGCCAAAGGCATGAAACAAACCAACAGTAAAGCACTTACTTAGCAAGCATGAAGCTCTAGGTTTGAGCTTCAGCACTGGAAAAAAAGAAAAGGGAAAGAAAAAAGTAAAGACAGGATGAATTTTTACCCAAACTCTGGTATTAGAAATGGTATTTGAATAGTGATCATGATTAAATGAAGTTATCAGGGTGAAGCCTCTATGATTGAAACTGGTGTCGTTTAAGGAGAGGGAGAGAGAGAAAGAGGGAGAAAAAGGGAGAATGAGATATATATATCTATATCTATCTATATCTATCTATATCTATATATATCTTTAAACCTGACCTAACCTTCTGTCATTCTATTACTAAGATAACTAAGATACTAATAGGGAAAGCATGGAAAAAATAAGAACCTGGGAGAAATTTAGTCTGCCTGAAGCCATAGGTAAGAAAGTGATAATGGTGAGAAAGCTTATTTCAAAAAGTTGGGGCCAGTTGTGAATATGAGAGTCAAAACTTTCTAGAAGTTCTGCAGGTGGTTCTTGCAATGCTAGAAATATCTCGTGTTACCATAATCAAAATACTGTTTAATACATCAAGTTAATAATTTTAGCATATATATTGATATATATATCTGTTTCAGATATACTATTAACAGGGAAAAATATAAAAAAAAGGGACTGAGATGTTTTAGGAATTAAACAAAGAGTAAACTAAGGATGCAGGTAGAATTCACTTAGTGAACTAGATACAAAGACTAAATTCAAGCATTTATTATAGGGTTTCTTTTCATACTCTCAGGTAAAGGAAGTAACGAAGGGTAATGTGGACCCTTGGGTGAAGTAGGAAGATCTAGTGGGGGGAATAGACATGATTACAGTTGTAGCATGAGAAAAATCAACTAAATGTCTGCCTCTGCTGGTGAATGTCTCTCTCCACATAAAGGATCATTGTTTGTCTTAGACTATTGGTTTTTATAATTGCTTTGGGCTATTATCAAATCTGACAGTGTGGTGTTCTAACTGACATCTTTTCCTGACATCAAAGAGGGTTGAACTTGCTTAGTCAGTACTAAAAGGGAGAGCCCTGGCAGAGCCACAGCAGCTAGTGTGATAAACAAGGTCAAGGTCATGTAGAGTCCTATAAATCACTTTAAGGATTTTGTTCTAAGAAACATAGAAGTTCAGTGAATGGTTTTAGGTAGACACATGTCATAATGGGAAATTATATTTTAGTAAAGTCCCTCTAGTGATAATGGATTAAAAGGTGGCTGGGCTGGGCGTCATTGGCTCAGGCCTATAAACCTAGCTACTCAGGAGTCTGGGATCTGAGGATTACAGTTGGGAGCCAGCCCAGAAAGGAAAGTCCATGAAGCTCTTATCTCCAATTAATCATGAAAAAGCTGGAGATGGAGCTATAGCTCAAGTGGTAGAGTACTAGCTTTGAGGAAAAAAATAGCTCAGGGACAGCACACAGGACTGAGTTCAAGCCCCAGAACCAGTACACATACATGTGCACACACATTGTCCAGGAGTAGATAGTTGCAGGGAGATTAGTTAGGAAAAACTGTGGTGAGCTCTAGAGGCCACAGTGACAATGAAGAACAGAGATGGGCTCAAGAGATAATATGGAAGATATGTGGCACATGAGATGGCAGAATCCAAGGAAGATACTCATTTTATGATCACTGAAACTGCTTAAACAATAATGAATAGAAAATACATATCAGAAACTATAATAAAGGACAAATTTGGTGGCAAGATAAGGCAGAGCAAATGAGCTTTATTCTGAATATCTCAAAACAGGGTACCTATGTGACAATCAAGTGAAATATGTCTAGTGAGCAGTTGGTTGTGCTGATCTTCTAGTGTGGAATTTGGAGTGGAGATACTAAAGATATCTTGCATTAATCATGTGCACTTCCAAGTAAAAAAAAGAAAGAAATTCAATTTTCAAATTCTCTGCTTCAGAGAATCTTCTGTTTATATTCCATTTTATCAACGGTAGGTGTCTTCTTAAAATTCTCATCGTGTTTTGCTCAACAATCAAAATGTATGGGATGAGCACTGTATAATGATGGAATTCCTCTAAAATTCAACACTTTAAATGTCATTAATTCTCTTATCTTATATAGACTTTCAAGAATAATTATCTGATTAGGAAGTTCAAAAGTTCAGATTATTTTAACTGGCTTTCTCAAGTCAAATTCTTACTTCACCTTTTCAAATACTCATGAAAGATACGATCACTTTATTTTCTTCATGAAGAAAGTGGCTTCTGAGAAATGCAGCCATCAAACACCAATGGGAGACACTTACACATTAAGTTGTTTTAGAAGCTCTTGAAAAAACTCCTTTGGTTAAAGCACTTTTCTTGTCATATCCTCCATCTTGAAAAGGGTTTTATTTTGGCTGTATGACAGTCCAATAGAAAGAATTTTTGTAAGCATTTTTTACATGACCTTGTAATTTTTTGCTTCTAGGTAACAGCTTAAAGATCATTTCCTACTATTTGCTTTTGTAAAAAGGGAAAATAAGAACTCATTATGGCCTTCCTTCCTGAAAATGATGAATAAATTTAAGGTTCGAACAGTTTATTTGCTTGCAAGCAGTTAAGACACGTTAACGTTCCTCATGCTGATGAGAGCAAAGTGGTTCAGCACCACGGACAGCACCCTCCCAACCTCACCTCTGCATGAAAGAAATGTCTGCATTTATGAAACAGTTTTCAAAAGACTGTCATAAAAAAACATGGGATTTTGTTCTGTGAGAATAATTTTGCAAAACAGAATAGTTTTATTTTTGCAAGTGAAAAATTATGTTCATTCATAACAAAGTATTAAGTTTGGTGTTTGATAGAACTGAAGGAACAATCCCTTCCCCCAGTCACTTTTTAAAGAACTGTAACTAATAGTTAACAACTCTGCTTCTTAATGGTTAATGTGCAAGAAAGAGGATGATCCTGATGTGGGTGAAAGTCCACAATAGGGAGAAATATATTCTGTTCCCTACTTCTGTTGCACCAGATCTAAAGCTTTGCCTCCAGGCAAGTATCTGAAGGAAGTTAGACTGGCCTGTCCTGACCAATGTGGCAAGGAATAACCACAATAGTCATTAATACGAAATGGAAAAAAAACACTTCTGTACAGTTTGGATCCAAGACAATGAAAATAAAGTAGCTAATCTGGAGGATACCCTATTCTTTCTATGCCCCAAAGCTCTGTTTCTGTGGTTATCTCTCCACTGCATCCTTGGATATGATTGGCCCATTTCTATAGGAAGTATATAAAGTCCTTTACTTTTATTTGAATATAATATACATAGAGAAAAGTGCATTCATAAATTTACCACTTTTTTCATAAAGTGAGCACCTCCTGTACTCAGCCCTGAAACCAAGAATCAGGACACCTTCAACACCCACAATCCTTCTCTACTCATTTATCATAGCACCCTACCAGGACAGTTGCAAATGTGTGCTCCTGAGATAGATTCACTTATACCATATTTGAACTTTATATAGTGTCTACTCTTATGAATGACTCATTCATTCAACATTGGGATTATAAGATTCATTCATCTTGTATGCTTTTGACATTTACTCTTGCTTGCTACCATATTGTATTTCATTCTGAATATGTCACAATTTTTACTCAAATATTGATGGTTAAATGGAGGTAATAACTAGTACTGTTACAGATATTCATGTACAATTCTTTTAATGAAAGTGAGTGCCTACTGCAGCACCCACGTCTGAATCCGAGTTTCTTTTCCTTTCTCTTCCCAACTGAAACTCTAACATAATCTTTCTTCTGGGTAGTAAATTTCTACTCATTTTTAGCATCTGCCACCTATTCATCTTCCCCCCGCCCCCGAAAAGTTACTTTCTTCCTATTGACACCCTATATTTCCAGGTGAGACTCCGTCCCAGGAAGAGGCAAGAATAGGATCTGAGTCTAAGCTAGTTAGAGAATTTCATTTTACTGCTTAGTTTTATTTTTACAACAGTTGTTTGAGATATAAATCCATTAACCCATTAAAGGAAACATTATAATTTAGAAATACATGAAAAATGTCATCAATTTCATGGTGTCAGTGTGAGCTATCAGCCAATTTCAGGACATTTTAAACACATCAGACCGAAAATACTTGCTCTTTAATTATTATGCTATTTGCCCCTTCCCCACCGGGCTTGAGCAAGCCCTAATCTAGTTACTATTTCTATGAATTTGTCTATAGACATTTAATACAAGTGGAATCACAAATATATAGTCTTCTGTGATTATCTTATTTATTGAACCATATTGGTCCCATGATATCACAGTCTATCTATTCAAAAGCATTAGTATTACATTTCTTTTAATGATCAAGTAGCATTCCATTGTTATGGAAGCATCACGTTTACCCATTCAATAACCACTGGAAATAATGCTACTGTAACATTTATGTGACTTTTTCCCTAATTAATGGAAATGCCAGGACTTGAAGTAATTCTGTGTAGCCATTTGCAGAACCACTTAGACTGTTTTCTAAAGTTGACAACATCATTTTGCATTCTCCTCAGGTATATTTTAAGGATGAAATTTCCTTACATATTGCACACATATACTGTTATACAGTAATCCTGGCTTACTTGTGAATTTGTTACATATGGTTTTGACTAAGTATGGTCTAAAAATACTAAATTAAAAACATCAGAAGTAATTTTAAAAATAAAAATTATAATCCTGCATGTACTCAACTCAGCTGATATGAACCAGTTCTCGTTATTGCCACTTGTGTTTAAGTCATTGTATGAGATACTTACTCAGCCCTTAGCTTTGTGAAAATCCACCTCCCCCAAAGCAAAGGCTTCCCTGAAGGCAAGTAAAATGTGCTTAATTTAGTGATGAAGTGAATATTTTAGATTTATTGAAAGGTAGCATGTCTTTAACCTTAGTTGAGTGGCATTATGGGAAAAATAATCTAAGTATCTCTAGTACAGTATTAAATTAGCTCTATGTATACTGAATTTTTTTTTCTTAATAGTGATCTTCTTAGAACCATATACCTGTGGATACTAGGAATCTACTAATCTTTTAAATACAGTCATTTCAAGGAGTATGACCTGGTGTTTACTATGTTGTTTAATTTGCATTTTTCTCATCACTAACGATGTTAAAAATCTTTTCATGTGCTTGTTTTCCATTTGTATATCTTTTCTAAGGAAATATTTGTTCTGCACCTTGGCCTATTTTTTGTTATTTCTTTTTTCCATTTTTTTTTCTTTCTTTTTGGTATTGGTCTTAGGGCTTAAACTCGGGGCTTAAGTACTGTCCCTGAGCTTTTGTGCTCACAGCTAACTTAAGGCTGGCTAATTGGACATAAGAATTTCACAGACTTTCTTGCCCAGGCTTCAAACCATGATCCTCAGATCTCAGCCTCTTGAATAGTTAGAATTAAAGCCACCAGCCTTTGGCTTTGATATTTCTTTTTATTATTGAATTATAAGGGTTCTTTACATATTATTGATGATGCAAGTAAAAATGTGATATATGATTTGCAAATATTTTCTCTCATTCTGTGGGTATTTTCACTTTCTTCATCGTCTATTTTAAGCATATAAAACCTTAATTTAGATGGAAAACAAGTTATTTTTGTGCACTTATTTTTGCTTTGTTTTGGTGCTTATACTTATGGTGTCATACCTAAAAATTATTGACGAATCTAAGAAGATACAGATTCATCATTAGGTATTCTTCTCAGTATTTTATATATTTACATTTAATTGTGTCATATTTATATATTTATTGCGTTTTGGATTAATTTTTGGATATGGCATGAGACAAGGATTCAATTTCATTCTTTTATATGCAGGTATTCATTCACTTCACGTTATTTGTTGAAAAGATTATTCCTTTTATAACATCCTTATTAAAGTCAGTTAGCAATACCTACATGTGTTTATTTATGGACTTTCAGCTCGATTTCATTGCCTATATGAATAATAATGAATGCATTTCTTACTGTTACCCTATTATAAGCTTTGGAATTTGAAAGCCTTCAACTTTATTCTTTTTTATGATGAATCAATTTATACAAAGAAGCCAGCAGAGATCCCAATAAGTATTGTTTCAAATCTGTAAAGAACTTTGAGCAACATTGCTTTCTTTATAGTATGAGGTCTTCTGATCCATACATATGGGATGCTTTTCCATTTTATAGAAATCCTTTAATTTCTTTCTATAATATGTTATATTTTCATAGTATGTATTTTGTACTTCTTCTGTTACATTTATTCTTATAGTTTTTATTCTTTTTGATACTATTATAAATGGAATTGTATCCACTAAATCAATTTCATGTCTCTCTCTCTCTCTCTCTCTATATATATATATTATCTTGTAACCTTGTTCCATTCACTTACTAATTTAACAGAGCTGTGTACTTCTTGAAGCTCATTTTATCGGCCCTCTCTCACAGTTTTTCTTAAAAGAAACATAATTAAAATAAAAGATGAACCTAGTTATCTCAATGTATCCTTTTACACCTTTTATAGTACTTCCTGCCCTGATTATCTGATTATCTGTAAGTGCTTGTCTATAGCATATCTCACATTCTCAATTAGTTGTATAATCGATCTGGCAAGACCAACCAAAAATAACTTGTGTCATATTTACTATTAGAAACAGATTCCAAGATGGGTGCCTGTAGCTCATGTATGTAATCCTAGCTAATCAAGATGCTGATGTCTGAGAACTGTGGTTCAAAGCCAGCACAGACAGAAAGGTCTGTGAGACTTTCATCTCTAATGAACTAAAAAAGCAGGAAATGAAGCTCTGGCTCCAGTGACAGTGTTAATTTTGAGTGAAAAAGCTAAGGAACAGAGCCCAGGCCATGAGTTCAAGTCCTAGTAGTATTGGCATAAAAATAGATTCAATATAGTATTGAAATTCCTAGCAAGAGCAATGAGGCAAGAGAAAAACATAACAGAACCAAATAGGGAAGGAAAAAGTAAAATTATCCCTAGTTGCTGATGACATGACCCTATATTTAAAGGACCCTATAGATTACTCCCCCAAGCTATTAGACCTAATTAAAAACTTTGGCAGAATATCAGGGTATAAAATCAATCCACAAAAATCAGTAGTTTTTCTGTATATAAGCAATGAAAAGACTGAGACAGAAATCAGGAAAGGAGCTCTGTTTACAATAGAGCTAAAACAAATACTTAGAAATCAACATAACCAAGGATGTGAAGGATATGCACAATGAAAACTATAAAAACTTGAAGAAGGAAATTGAAGAAGATACAAGAAAGTAGAAAGACCTTTCATGGCCCTTGATTGGAGGAATTAATTGTGTGGAAATGGTTATATTGCCCAAAGCAATGTACAAATTCAATTGGATACCTATAAAATCCCAGCATCATTCTTTACTAAGGAAGCAATCCAAAAGATTGTATGGTACCATAAAAAGGACCAGAATCAAAAAAACAATTCTGAGCACAAAAAGTTGTGCAGGAGGTATGAAAATTCTAAACTTCAAACTGCACTAAATCAAAGCAGAATTTAGGAAGTGGAAAAACCTCCCATGCTCCTGGATTGGAAGGATCCACACAGTGAAAATGGCAATACTTCCCAAGGCTATCTACAAATTCAATGCAATACCTATCAATATTGCAACCTCATTCTTCAATGGAATAGAAGAAGCAATCTAAAAATTCATATGGAACAATAAAAAACCTTGAATAGCAAAAACAATCCTTAACAGAAAAAACAGTGCTGGAGGAATATCAATCCAAATTTCAAACTCTACTACAAAGCCATAGTAATCAAAACAGCTTGGTACTGTCACAAGAACAGACCTGAGGACCAATGGAATAGAATTGAAACCCCAGAAATGAACCTATAGACCTATAGCCATCTAATCTTCGATAAAGGAGCTAAAAAAATAGAATGGAAGAAAGACAGCCTCTCCAGTAAATGGTGTTGGCAAAATTGGTTATTCACCTATAGAAAACTAAAGCTAGATCCTTATATAACAGCGCGCACCAGAAACTACTCCAAATGAATCAAAGACCTCAGAGTCAAAGCAGACACCCTGAAAACATTACTGGATCGAATAAGAGAAACCCTAGGTATCCTTGGCATAGCCTGAAATTTTCTTAATAGAGACCCAGAAACACAACAAATCAAAGAAAGGTTGGACAAATGAGATTGCATAAAGCTGCAGAGCTTCTGCATAGCAAAGGACATAGCTAGCAAGATCAATAGGAAGCCCACAGATTGGGAGATCTTCACTACCCATACAACAGACAAGGGTTAAATCCCCCAACAACAAATCCTCAAAGAAACGACTGCCCAATAAATAAGTGAGCTAAAGACTTATAGAGAAACATCTCTGAAGAGGAAATAAGAATGGCCAATAGACACATGAAGAAATGCTCAACCTCTCTAACCATAAAAGAAATACAAATCAAAACAACATTGAGATTCTACCTCACCCCAGTTAGGATGGCTATAATCAAGAACTCTAATAACAACAGAGACTTGAGGGGATGTGGCCAGAAGGGAACCCTACTGCATTGTTTGTGAGAGTGTAAACTTGTTCAACCACTTTGGAAAGCAGTATGGAGGTTCCTCAAAAGACTCCACATAGAGCTCCCTATGACCCAGCAATCCCACTTCTGGGCATTTACCCGAATGATCACAAACAAGACCATACTAAAGCTATCAGCACAGCTATGTTTATCGCAGCATTATTTACCTTAGCTAAGACATGGAACCAATCCTGATGCCCTTCAGTAGAAGAATGGATCAAGAGAAATATATATATATATAATGGAATTCTATGCCTCCATCAGAAAGAATGACATTGCCCCATTTGTTAGGAAATGGAAAGACTTGGAAAAATTATATATATTTATTTTGGGGGGAGGTCCAGTCATGGGGACTGAACTCTGGGCCTGGGTGCTGTCCCTCAGCTCTTCAGCTCAAGGCTAGTGCTCTACCACTTGAGCTACAGTGCCACTTCCGACTTTTTTCTTTTTGCTCATGTGGTGCTGAGGAATCGAACCTGGGACCTCATGCAGGCAAGACAAGCGCTCTACCACTGAGCCACCTTCCCAGCCCTGGAAAAAATTATATAAAGTGAAGTAAGCCAGGCCCAAATAAACATAGGTCCCATGGTTTCCCTTATTCACAATAATTAGTACGTGTGTAGGACAAGCGGAACAGGCCAAAAGCTATGTACATATGACCATATAAGATGATGTTAAACAAAATGAACCCCAAGACAGGGACACAAATATCTTTTTTTCTTTCTTGCTATTGTTTCTAATGTATTTATAAGGTACCATGTGATTTTTTTTGTTGCTTTTTATGTCTCCCCCCTCCCCCACCCCATGGTATAACCTCTATTTTCATTGTATTTTGTATTGGTACTTGCATCTTGTATATACACTTCTGTAATTCGGAGAGGGAAAGGGAAAAAACAAAATGCTTAAACAAGGATACAGGCTAACCCATAGTAACAATGAGACGTACAAAATACTACGCTGAAAACAAACTTTACAACTTTGGGGGGTGGTAATAGTTGTGGAGGTGGGAGGGACGGGATGGTAGGGGAAACAAAGGAGGAGGCAACAATGCTCAATTCGAAATGTACTCATTACCTTGCTCATGTAACCCCTCTCTACAGCATTTTTACAATTAAAATGTACAAAAAAGAAGTTGAATAGAGCTATTTAATGTGTTATAATGCTTTAAAATGTCCTTTTAATATACACACACCAAATATTTGAAACCGAATAGAAAATCACTGTTGCTTTTACTGTAAGGTATTTGAAAATTAAAAGTGTTTGTCCAATATCATTCAAGTATAAAACTTAAAATGTCACTATTTTTGGAAGGGAGATAGACATGTATGGTCTGATGCCATGTAGTATTCTTATCATGATTACTAAGTAACCGGTTGCTCTTAAAACCCTTTAGTTGGGATTCTCTGGTATAAGTCACTGCCAGTCTTCATTGCCTAGAAATTACATGTAGCAAGGACTGAGAAATCCAGTGTTTAAACTTGTAGGGTACGAGGACAGTGTTCTCCAATCTCTTTGAAGTTGTGACACTCTATTTTGTTTGTTAGATTTCACAACTGCCCCTCCTGTCATATCATTACCATATGCCCAAGGAAAAAATGTAATCTATTATATGGTGTATTAAAAAACATTTAAATGAACTTTAAAAAACTGTACTATAGAGCTAAAGTAATGAGAACAGTTTGGTACTGGTACAGAAACAGGCCTGAAAACCAATGGAACAGAATAGAAGGCCCCATAATAAACCCACAGACCTACAGCCATTCAATAAGGGAAGCAAAAACATAGGTTAAAAGAAAGACAGCCTCTTCAACAAATTGTGCTGGCAAAACTGTATATCCACATGCAGAAAACTGAAACTACATCCTTATATATCACCTTGTACCATCATCAATTCAAAATGGATTAAAGATCTCAATGGAAGACCTGAAACCATAAACCATTATAGGAAAGAGTAGGGGAAATATTAGGGCTCTTGAACAAAATTAGAAATTTTTTGAGTAAAGATCCTGAAGCAGAGAAAATCAAAGAAAGACCTGATATACAGCACTGCACCAAACTAAAAGGGTTTTGTGTTACAAAGGATATAGCCAACAATCAAAAAGATAACCTATAGAATTGGAGAAGACTATTGCCAGGTACACATAAGACAATGTCCTAATACCCAGAATATGCACAGAAATTAAAAAATTAAACCCTCAAAAAGCCAACAACCTATACACAATGGAATTTTACACAGCCATTAGAAAGAATAATATTATGTCATTTGCAGGAAGTGGATAGATCTAGAACAAATTATGTTAAGTGAGGTAAGCCAAGCTCAGAGAGACAATTGGTGCATATTTTCTCTCGTACGCAAAAGCTAGATCTAAAATACATTGGGACATAATAAATTATACAGATCTCTAGGCATTCACATACAGTGAGACCAAAGGACAGCTATCTTAGGAGAACAGAAATGTGCAATGTCTATGTGCATCTGAGCATACAAAATAGTATTTATCAAAATGAATTCCAGGAAATGGAAACAGGAAATGTGAGGTGTTTTTTTATTTTGCTGTTTTTGTTTTCTTTTCTTTTTGTCTTGTTTGTCTATATGTCTTTGGGAATGTAAGGGGGCACAGAATAGAGGAACAAAGAGTAAACAAATGCAGCAGTAGTACTCACTGGACACTGCATTGAAAATGAACTATACAACTTGTAGGTGGGATGGGAGGGAAAAAACTGGACGAGAACAAGGGAAGAGATGACATCATCCAAGAGGAATTGTACTCTTCTACCTGACTTGTATAACTGTAACCCCTCCGTTTTCAGCGTTTTCAAACAACAACAACAAAAACAACAGAAATAAACCAACAACTCAATGACTAAATGGGCTAATCAGCTACAGAGTGTCTTCTCTGAAGTAAAAATGACCAATAGACATATGAAGAAATACTCAACATTTTTGGTCATAAAAGAAATACAAATAGAAACCACACTGAGATTCAAACTCACCCTAGTGAGAATGGCTATCATCAAGAATATACAGCCAATAACAGATGCTGGCACAATGTGGGAGAAAAGGAACCCTTCTATACTGTTTGTGGGAAGTAAAGTTGTTTAACCACTCTGGAAAGCAGTGTGGATGTTCCTCAAAAAATTAAACATAAAACTACCTTATGATCCAGGAATTCCACATTTGGGCATTTATCCAAAAGATGACAAACCAGGATACAGTAAAGCCACCTGCACAATCCATGTTTACTGTAACACTATTCACCGTAGCCAGGGTATAGAATCAACCTGGATACCCTTCAATGAACAAATGGATCAAGAAAATGTATGCATAGGTAATGGACATTTACTGTGCATTAGAAAGAATGATACTGCATCACTTGCAAAGAAATAGAAGGACCTGGAAATTAGGTAAAGTGAAATGAGTTAAGACCAGAGAGACAAAGGATGAATTTTGTTCTCATATGTAGAAAGCTAGACTTGGTTTATAAATATATATGTAAACATTTTGGGATGGTATTTAAATGTACACATTAACCAAAATATGGTAGATTCAGGGGAGAACTCAAATGGTATAATCCCTTAGAAAGTTTAACTCACAGTCTAACAAAATATGCACCAGGACACAGGTACTTGAAAGTGATGAGGCTCAGAGAAGGGGTGTAGATGCATGCAGAGGGGAAGAAGGGAAGAATTCATTCATAAAATTCAATACATATTATATGAAATTAAGAAAAGTGAGGGACGAGGTGGGGTTGGGAGGCATGGAGGTGATCAAGATGCATGGTCTTCATAAATAGCTTTGTTGAATGGCAACTATTTTGCACATGTACTCATAATAAAATATGTTAAAATAAATTTTCCTTATAGGTTCCACTTTATATGACTATCTCATGAATACATGAACACACAGAGAAATTTAAGCTGAGTTAAATGACAGTGAAAAATCAAAATTCATATCAATAAAGACATGTTATAAACTTCCAAGACTAAGTAGGATTTTATTTGCTACACAGGCAACAGACATAGAGAGTGTCAACTAGTCCTGAAGACCAATGCATTGTGGGTTACAAGTAGAAAATTCACCCAGAGGTAGTGGAAAACATTTCATATGCAGAAGGGTTTGTATTCCTCAAAAGCCCCTTTTTCTAGTCTCATGTTATTTCATCAGTTTCTCAATGTACTGTTATTTATCTCACGTTTTCCAGGTACAGAATCTGATGGCTTGTAATGAAATCACTAAAAGGACACTACTTAGGCTATGAGAACATATATCACTAAAGCATCTACAAAATTCTACCTAAAAGCTTAGTTATTACCTGTGCAAAACACTGCCCATGGAGGCTGAGATGACATCAGTACTGTCCTCTAGTGGCAGATACTAAGAGAGGGCACTGCAGATGGTAGGAGTGCCAGGCTTCTTTTAATCCTGAGAAAAGTCCTAACAGGGAAAACAGTATGTAATGATATGCAGTGACATTTTTTACTCAATCAAAAGGACAATAATAAGGACAAAGGAAGCAAAATTATCAGGTGAGTCCATAAGTTTTGTGACCCGGGAATACTTTGAGGCCAACTTGTTAATGTGTGAATTTTTGCCAATTATTCAATTTCATCAAAAGAAGATATTGAGATGAATGAAGCACAAATACTCATTTCAACTATTTATTTCTTCAACCTATAGGTTCTAAATCAGAACATCTTATTTGAGACTACCAAGGAATCTTATGAAATATCTTCGTGAGAACTACATTGACATATAATGTGCCAATTATTTGCTAAAAAACTGATGTTTTGAGAAAATATTAATACACAGGATGGTTTAAACTTCATTAGTGATTCAGTTGTATAGTGAGATAATTCTCAGCAAATTAGTTGTTAAACAGTAAAAATATTCATCATAGTAAAGCTATCTACATGCGATTTTTTAAATCATAGAAATATATATTTTTAAAAAGTTCCTGATTTCAGTGTGAAAATGAGAATGAAATAATGTTATACAAGTGTGTTTACTTTCAAAATCACTTTATTTTGTTCAAACATGTTTGTTTAACCTAGTAGCAAGGGTGTTTTGTAACTTTTTAGAAAGAAACAAATTGGCTCATTTTTTTAATGGCAGACTTGATAAACATTTTCTTTTGCCACAGCATATTCTAATTCTTGGCAAACCCTAAAGTTTTCTTTGAGAAATGCACCCTTCTTGTTGCTGTGGCCTATGCAACCTTTAACAAATGTGGTTAGGAACCTTGGGTCCCGGTTATTGTAAATGGTAGTGGTGAAAAACTATGCTTACTAATACAATTTCACATCCCAATACTTTTTCCATTCCAAACCTGTGCATCCCACACCTACCACTTGTATAACACTGGGTAGCATGTAAAAAATTAACTGCTAGGACATTATTATCTTTACTCACAACATTCAACTTTTGTAAGACAACATCACAAAAGGAAAATGTGTTTCCCTCTCCTTGAATGTGACCCCAATTACCTAGCAGCAAGTGTCAACAGGGTGCTTGCTCAACTCCCTGGGAAGGTCCATTGGACACAGCTGGATGCATAATTTTCTTGCCTAAAGTTTCCCCTGCCTTCTGTGCACTCCAAACTCCCATGTCCCTGGGTGTCATTACCTACACTTGGCTGCTTTTTGTCACAACTCCCCTGTGAAGCTCCTTAGGATACTGAACACTTCTCTGCCACAGGGGAGGTGGTAGGTGGGAAGTGCACACTCTATTTGGGTCGACAAAAGGTCAATTACCAAGAGACCTTGTTCAGGCAGCTCCAAAGCAGACTCAAAGAGAACTTTAGAGTTTTATAACAACTCAGTTTTTGTTTAAGCTTCCAGGATGGTTGAGAACTAAACTTTAGACAGGTCAAAGATTTTTAAGAAGGCAAATCTTTCTCTCTCTCTCTTTCTCTCTCTCGCTTGCTTGCTCTCTCTCTCTCTCTCTCTCTCTCTCTCTCTCTCTCTCACACACACACACACATACACAGACATTCTTTTTTTATATAGTACATATATGTATATTGTTGTTGTTGTTAGCCATGGGGCTTGAACTCAGGGCCTGGGCACTGTCCACAAACAGGTTTGCTCAAGGCTAACACTCTACCCTTTTGAACCACAGCACCACCTCCAGTTTTCTGGTGGTTAACTGGAGATAAGAGTCTCACAGACTTTCCTGCCTGGACTGGCTTTGGACCATGATCCTCAGATCTTAGCCTCCTGAGTAGCTAGGATTACAAGTGAGTCACCAGCACCCAGCTTATATTCTTTTCTTTTTAGGCTTCACTTGACAATGTTGTCCTGAACTTATTCCAAAGATAAAGAAAAATCTAAACGCCAACCACTCAGAATGGATTTGAAAATGTTTACCTTTGTGTACAGTAGCCACATCTCAAGGTACAAGAAAACATGAATGTAAGTCATATCTGCTATAAATGACTGGTATTCCTGGAGTTCTACAAAGGTGTTGGATATTGTAGCACTTTATTATTAAATACTGCCAGTAATCTAATGAAGGAAGGTACTGTTTATTATACTATAATTCTTCTTTTCTAGTTTTGAAGACTCTTTCCCTTTATTCCTACTTCTTCCCTCCCTCTCTCCCTTTCTCTCCCCTTCCATCCTTTCCTTCTTTCCTTTTTTCTTTTTTTTTTTTTTGTGGGGGTGATAGGCTCTCACTATGTAACTCAGGCTCTGGCCCCAAACTCTATCCTTGAGATTCAGTCTCTTAGTACTGAAATTACAAGCACGTACCATTGTGTCTATCTTTGATGCCTTTTCAAATTTGCCCTTTTTATCTTTTATCTTCTTGTTAATATAGTGCTTTCATTTTTTTCTACTATAAAGGATGGAATCCAAATCCATCTATTCCTGTGCTTTCCTCTCTTCTGTTTCATTTTTCTTTTCTCTTATAAAACTCCTATTCTATGCAAAGCTGAGTACTGGATCTCTAAAAACATACACAGTCCTGAGGGTACATGCTATGTTTCTTCATTGTGATTTTCCTTATGCTTGCCAAAACTACAGGTATAAATTAAAGAGTGAATGCATAAATGATATTTAGAATACAAATCCTGCTGCCTAGAAACCTCATTTCCTTGGGGCTACCCCAGCACTTGATATTTGTTGCTGAGAACAGACAAGTTATGGTGAGCAAGGGACACACATTAACTCATTTGTGGAGAAGTCTATGAAGCAATTAAAGGCTTTTATTACTAAATTGCACATTGAACCATCTTTCTTTTCTATGCACATTTGCATAGACTGAGGTGCAAAAACTTAAAAGAGAGATTTGATTAGGTGTGCAAGGCTTAACATGTGTTCTGTATAGTGGTAGAACTCCAGATACAGGAAAGTTTTTTAAATCTTTCCCAGGTTTTCTGTATATTGGCCATAAACAACATTTCATCTTTAAATAATATGCTATGTGTGGTGCTGCCAGAAGTCCCCTGTGCTCGCACTGCAGACAGGTAATGTTTTACTGAGGAAGGATATAAATTAGGGTAGAATATTTAAAAATATATTTAGATGTTCCCAGGATTGAAGGAAAGTTTGCAACTGCATTTATTCTGTTCATTTTCATAAGTGTATAGACTTCATAGAGAGGAATATAAGCAGCCGCTTCATTGTTTATAGGCAGTAGCGAATGCCTTCCTGGGTAAATGGGAAACTACTGTAAGTAAAGGGAGGAAATGTTCTAAACATGCCTCTTTCAACATGTACCTTCAGGTGTTGCTTCATATTGCAAAATGCAGTCTTTTGAAATAACTATCAAAAACAAAAGACGCCCTAAATAACAATCATGGCAACAAAAGTGGTCGTTTGTTTTCTCTGTCCACAGTAATGCTCTCAGAGGAGTACTTTCATTTCAATGTGTTGTGAGTGAGTTGTGAAACCAAGCTTCCTGCAAATGTGAGCTCAGAATGATTTGAGAAATTTCACAGCCTTTTAACTACTTATTCAATAGTATGCAAAGCAGACCTATTCTTAGTCTATAAATCAGTAACAACAACAACACCCATAACAACAACAACCACAATAACCTTCTCTGCTGCACAGGCATCTTCAAAAGATCTTTTAAAACATCTGGTATTGGTGGCTCATGCCACCAACAACTCATTATTATTTTCCATGGCCTGTGATAATCACACCAGCTTTAAACTCATAAGAACTGTAATGTCTGGTGTAGCTAGTGATAAGGTGTATAACTGGAGCACTTCCCTCACATCTGTTAACTTACTTTATCTATCTATCTATCTATCTATCTATCTATCTATCTATCTATCTATCTACATCATCATCATCTATCTTCTGTCAATCTTCTATTATCTATCTGTCTATTCATATACCAAGAGAACTGAGTAGAGAACAGGATAATTTCTTTAACCAGTGATGCTGGACAACTAGATATCCACACACAAGGAGAATATAGTGGTGCAGACACATCACATCATATACACAGTTACTTCAAACTGGATCGTTAACCTGAAGTAAAGGGTATACATATAAAACTCTTAGAAGAAAACACTGAAGTGATTCTTCATGCTATTAGATATTAGGCAATCATTTTTATTTTATTTATTTATTGTGAAAATACTGTACAGAGGGGTTACAATTACATGGGCAAGGTAATGAGTGCATTTCTTTTTTTTGGGGGGTGGGGGTCCGGTCGTGGTGCCTGAACTCTGGGCCTGAACGCTGTCCCTCAGCTCTTCAGCTCAAGGCTAGCGCTCTACCACTTGAGCCACAGTGCCACTTCCGGCTTTTTTCCTTTTTGCTTATGCGGTGCTGAGGAATCGAATCCAGGGCCTCATGCATGCAAGGAAAGCGCTCTACCACTGAGCCAACTTCCCAGCCCATGAGTGCATTTCTTATCAAACATTGTTGCCTCCTCCTTTGTTTCCCCTTACCATTCCTTTCCCTCCCCCCTTCCTTGCCCCCCCTCCCTGCCCCCTGCACCAAAGTTGTTAAGTTCAGTTTTGACATAACATCTTGTACATTTCATTGTTGCAATGGGTCCACTTCTATCCCTATTTAAACAATTTGTTTTTTCCCTTCCCCTCCACAAATTATACCAACCTCAAATACAGTGGGGGTGGGACATGCAAAGCATTTGAATCCTTATCTTGGGGTTCATTTCACCTAACAAGGTGATCATTTTTAAAATCAAAAGTACAAGTGAGACAAAAGAATATTGTTATCAGAATCTAAAACTTTGTGCTCCAAAAGACACTATCACAAAAAGAAAACACAGGCAGATGTGGTGATTCACACTTATCCTAGTTACTTAGGAAGTAGGGATTGGGAAGATGTTAGATCAAAGTCATCCTGGGCAAAATAGTTCCTGAGACACCATCAAAATCAGTAAAAAGCTGGACACAGAGGCATGCACTTGTCATCTCAGCTACATGGCAAACCTAAATAGGGGGATCATGATCCAAGTCAGCGAAAGTATAAGTAAATGCAAAACCCTATCTGAAAAATAACTAAAGCAAAAAGGCTTAGAGTTATGGCTCAAGTGGTAGAGCATGTGCAAGTGCTCTAAGTAAGTGCAAGGCTCTAAATTCAAACCTCAAAACATGGGAGAGAAAAAGGAGAGAAAAAGGAAAGAAAGAGACAGTAGAATCCACAGAACAAGAGAAAATGATTTCAAATCACATGGGTTTGTATACAGAAGAACACCTACACCTCAACAATAAAAATCAAAATAATTCAATTATAAATGGGCAGAGGATCCAAGTAGAAAAATACACAAATATATAATAAGCGTGCAAAGTGATGCACATTTCTCATTAGAGAAATGCAAGTCAAAGCTGTAGCTGAACACTACTTCACACCTATTAAGGTGGATAAAAGGGAAAGGGAAGTAGTGACAAGGCTGGAGATCAGTTCTGACATACATTGCCGATGGGACTGCCAAATAGTAGTTTCTATACTTTACGGCAGTTGCTCAGACAGCTCTTGCATTGCCGTATGATTTAGCAATTCTCCTCCTAGATGTGTACCCATGTGTTTCCATAAATAGAAATCTAAACAATGAATATTTTTATTTTAAAAAATGTAATGAATGAGTACTATATTAACCATATATATTAAGTGACATGAACATGAAGATTTTTATTTGAAAAGACAGCATTGTTTTCGTACATTCACTCTGATGGGAGTATATAAAAGGTTTGCGCTTATGTCAGGGAGGTGTTCTTAGTAAGGCCACTATGAGTTCAGCAAAAGCAAGTGAAATCGTTCTTTGGAAGAATGGGTTTCAGGTAATTATAAATTCCTAAAGACATGAGTACAGAGATCAGTATGGAGTCTCCACAAAGAATAACCTCCACAAAGAACAAAGAAAACAGCAACTTCCTTTGAAAGAAATCAGCACATAAATAAAGCAGTTATAATTCTACAAAGATTTAAGTCAGTGAAATTATTATATACCAAAATGTAATGTTTACAGTAAGAAGACACCATGTAAAAAGACCAAGACAATGTTCATAAAGTAAAAATTGTTTAGTATTCCCAACTAGCCTGAGAACAAACAACTCAATATCAACAAAAGACAGGGAAAAACACATGGAGAAAATACCTGAAGTGGACAAAAAAAGGGTAATTTTAGATAGACTAAAATTGTGTTAACCATTAACAGAAAAGCATCAGTGAAGCTTCTGAAAATTTAATTCAAAAAGAAAAGGAAATCTAGGTTCAATAAGTAATTAAAAAGCAAAGCTATTGGCAATATACAAGTAAATCTATGTAGGAATCTAACTTAAAGAGCAACAACAATAATGCTAATATCCAGTTTGTTAAGTTTGATAGAAAATAATTATAGGGCTGGGAAGGTGGCTCAGTGGTAGAGCGCTTGCCTTGAGTGCCAGAGGCCCTGGGTTTGATTCCTCAGCACCACATAAGCAAAAAAAGAAAAAAGCCGGAAGTGGCGCTGTGGCTCAAGTGGTAGAGCGCTAGCCTTGAGCTGAAGAGCTGAAGGACAGTGCCCAGGCTGAGTTCAGGCCCCATGACCGACCCCCCCCAAAAAAATAAAACAAACACCAAAAGTTGGACATAACCCAAGTATCTTGTCAATATAAAAAAGAGCAATAGGAGGGGTAAATCTGGTCAAAGTACATTATATACATGTATTAAAGTGTCAGAATAAAACCCCTTACTTTGTACAGTTTAATACATGCTAAAAATGACCGAAGAAACAAAATGTGTTATATCAACACAATGGTATAGTGTTTAGTATTTAAAAGGTGTAAAAAAGCTAGCCACTGGTGGCTCACACTTGTAATTCTTGCTACTCAGGAGATAGAGATTAAGAGGATTGTGTTTAGAAGCCAGCCAATGCAAAATATTCATTAGGCTCAATCTCAGCAGTAAAAATTAGATGTGGTAGGGTCATCTGTGATCTTAGCTACATCAGGAAGCATAAGTAGGAGGATCATGATCCATGCTGGCCTAGGTCAAAAGCAACACCTTATTTTCAGTTGGATAATTTTGTTTTTTATAGTCTCTGGTTAGCAGCCTAAAATGATTTTTAAAAGTTAGGATGTTATATGTGTTTCCTATTTGATCATCTTTACTGCACTTCATTGAATGACTATTAAATAGCTCATGGTTTTAAAATAATAATAACAATAACCACAACAACAACAACTAGTGAAAAGAGCATGGCTAAAGAAGTAGAGTCTGCCTAGAAAGATTCAAACTCCACTACTGGCAAAAAAAACTCCCACAAAATCATGATACACGTTACCAAATAAAAAACATTGAAAAGATTATGCTAACTGAAATTAGACATGGATAAGATTAAATGCCTTACAAAGGTGTTTGATGGAGTTTGTTTTCTCTTGCCTTTCCACCTTCAAACAGGCTGATTCAAAAGTTATAAGATATCAAGACTAGATAAACCCATAGAATGTGAAACAGTAGTAATCACGGACCTAGAGAGAAAAGACTGGGAAGTCATTTCCATGGGTGATGAAAAATTTGAGACATAAATAGTGGTAATTGTTGCTCAACACTGTGACTACAGATAATGCCACTAAATTGTGTATTTAAAATGATTAAAATTTCAAATTATATGCATATATGTTTCCATGATCAAAATATTTCTAAACAAAATGTGAAGGATTAAGTGCTTTTTCAATTTGGAGGATAAAGGAGTACTCAGGCAGAAAACAAGGGAATAATTTGATTTGCAGGCTTGTTTGCAAGCTCTCTAGTGTTTCCTTTACTTGGAAGCAACCAGTCAAGACATACAAAATGTATCTTCTGTCTAGTAGATGTCATGGGACAGGCAGGCCCCAGTGTCTCTAATGACAAGATTATTCTTTCCAAGGATTGCAAGAGTAAGAGTTCTGGGATTATGCCAAAAAGCAAGATAAAACAGCAGCAGGTATTGAAAACCATAAGAAACAGAGTAGCCCAGAGGCTTTATGGGGTACAAGCAAAATTAGAAAAAAAACCATTGAATGCAAGAAATTGAGTTACAATGAGATAAAGAAATGAAAGTGTTTCACATAGAAGATGAAAAATACAAGAAAGATCACTAATTATTAAGGTGATAATTATAATTACTTGTGCTGTAAAAATTATTTTAAGAAAGATAATTATATGAAAGTAAATCTGTCTTACACATGGACAGGCAATTGAATCTGTACCATTTATGGAAAGGGAATTAAATCAATCATGTTGGGGCGGTACCCTTGGATGAAACCTTAGGCCACACCTTCAAAGCAGTTATCAATGGGTTGGAGAAAATTTAAAGAAAAAGTGACAAGGAGAATTAAAGGACTATTAGAACTATAAAACAAATATTATTAATATTATTAAATATCAAATATCACTTATTTTATTATCAAACAATGTAATATATATAATATTATTGCTAGAATATTAAGTACCATAAATATCAAACAAATATTTATAATGATATTAAGTATTACAAATAGTATAAAATTTAAATATTGCTGGAGCATACTATGCATCTGGGAGAACAGAAAGACAGAGAGAGATAGAGAGACAGAGACAGACAGAGAGAAAAAGGAAGGAAGGGAGGGAGGGAGAGAAATGTTGACATAGGACTATAAACCACAGGAGTGGCTACTTTAGTAGAGGGTCAGATACACCTACAGGATAGTGACCTGAGACTTTAGCATACACATTAATACACATTTCCTAACTATACCATATATAACCTGGATATAGATGGGCTTTAAGCTATTAAGCTTACTGGATTTACCAGTAAGCATCATATATTCCTTATATTCCTGATTATTTCATATTGGTAAACCAATACACACAGAGACTTTGCATATTTAGCATAGAAAATAAAAAAATTAGAAATACATTGACATGTCACCTATTCATATTTTGCTATGTATGAAATCCTCAGGAAGAAAAAAAAGTTAACTTATCAAGAGTAAGTATGTTTTAGTGCTAGATTTATGAAGAATTTTTACTTTCGTCATACCTTTTGCTGTTTATAGAGGAAAAGTTTATATAAATTTGGGAATTATATAATATATATATATATATATATATATATATACACACACAATTGGGAATAGAATAATTATGGTTTCCTAAAAAACTAGTGTCCTCTTGGGTGCCAGTGGCTTATGCCTGTAACCCTAGCTACTTGGGCTGAGATCTGAAGATCACATTTCTTTTTTTTTCTTTTTTCTTTTCTTTTTGTTGGTCGTGGGGCTTGAATTCTGGGCTTGGGCGCTGTCCCTCAGCTCTTCAGCTCAAGGCAAGCACTCTACGGCTTGAGCCCTAGCGCTATTCCTGGTTTTTGAGTGGTTTATTGGAGATAAGAGTCTCACAGACTTTCCTTGCCCGGGCTGGCCGTGATCCTCACATCTCAGCCTCCTCAGTAGCTAGGATTACAGGTGTGAGCCACCGGCACCTGGCTTGAAGATCACATTTCAAAGCCAGTCTAGGCAGGAAAGTCTGTGAGACTCTTGTCTCCAGTTCACCACAAAAAAGCCAGAGTGGAGCTGTGGCTCAAGTGATGGAATGCTAGACTTGATCAAAAAAGAGATCAAAAGCTATGTACATATGACCATATAAGATAATGTTAAGTGAAATGACCCCAGGATAGAGACACAGGTGTTTTTTTCTTTCTTGCTTGCTATTGTTTTTAGTGTACTCATAACATACTATGTGATTTTTTTTGTTTCTTTTGTATGTTCACACCCACAGTATAACTCCTATTTTCATTATACTTGATTCTGGTGCCCTGCATCTTATATACACTTTTCTAATTTGTAAAGGGGAAGGGAAATAACAAAATGCTTAAATAGGGATATGGGTCGGCTGATTATAACAATGAGATTTGCAAGATACCATGTTGAAAATGAACTTTACAACTTCAGGGAGGAGGAGGGAGGAGTTGGGGAGGTGGGGAGGGAAAGGATGGTAAGGGGAAAAGAAAGGAGGAAGTAACAAGGCTCAATAGGCAATGCACTCATTACCTTACTCATGTAACTGTAACGCCTCTGTACAGTATTTTTACAATAAAAAACATACACACACACACACACACACACACACATATATATATATAAAGAGAGAGAGAGAGCACGCGCACAAGAGAGAGATTGATCAGGGACAGTGCTCAGGCCCTGAGTTCAAGCCTAGGACCTGGTACAAATGTGTGTGCATGTGCACATGCATGCACACACACACACACACACACACAAACACAAACACACATGTGTCCTGTTCTCTTTCCTTACTGAGTTTTTGTTTGCTTGTTTTATTTTTGAGACAGAGTCACACTGCACAGCTTGGGCTGGTCTTGAACTCATGATTCTTCTTCACAAGAAATGCTTACTAGGTATGCAAAGGCAGTGGCTGAATCTTGGATTTCTACCTTGTAAAACTATGAGAAATAAATTCCAGTTCTTCTTTAATGACTCAATCATGGAGATTCTGTTAGAGGAGCAACACCTAATAGACTAATTCCCTTCACTCCTTCAGACCATTCGGGTCATCCCTCAGCATTGTTCATGTTACTTTTCTCTGATGTGCATTTCTCGAGTTTGGTTTTCAATCCATTGCATTTCAAGCTGAGCTCCAAACCACAAACGATTGTTAGTGGGTGCAATGGCATGATTCTTTATGGGATTAGGGAAGGGTCCGCACAGAGACAGAGCTTCCCTCATCCTTACTAGACCACCTGAGTAGAGACAGTATACAAATTTTGACCATCCCAGGTTCCCATGTTTTGAAATATAAGTAGAGTGTTACTATTTTCTCACTTTCATTGTTCAAAACTTTTAAAGTGGGATGAAAATGAGATGAGTTGGCTTTATGTTTTTTGGTGCAGAAGGAAATAGATAACATGGCGGGGGGCGATGTGAAAACTTGGATATATCCCCGACAGCAGGCTGGCAGGTGCAACATTGCCAAGTAGCTCCAAAGATGTGTCCCATAAACCTGAAGTTCATTTCGATGAACAGCATACATATTTGTTCCCATCTAATGCTTTCCAATGAACTAGGAACCAGATTCTCTCTTGACAAATTTTACTTTACAGCCAATTTCCTTTTGATGCAGGTGAAATGGAAACTTTCTTTAGAAGTTACTAACAAACTTAAGTGATTTAAAAGAATGGTAATAGGAAATGAAAAGAGAGGAAATGTTCTACCCAGCACTTCCAACAGATCTAAACCTGGTATGATTTATTATGCAACAAAGTCTTCCTTGACAAGTACAAAGTCTGCCCACCCTGCCGACTATTACAGAAATGGAGGAGTCTCTGACAGTGTGTGTGTGTGTGTGTATGCATGTGTGAGCGCACGCGAGCTCATGTTTAATTGGAGATAAGTGTTTCACATGCTTTGCTGCCCAGGCTGGTTGTGATCCTCAGATCTTAGCTTCCTGAAGCTTGAATTTAGGGCCTGAGCACTGTCCTTTAAGCTTCTTTGGTCAAGGCTAGCACTCTACCATTGAGTCCCTGCATCACTTCTGGCTTTTTTTTTTCTTTTTGCAGTATATTGGAGATAAGAGTCTTTCCACAAGCCAGTGGTAGCCTTGAGCACAAACAGGCTCATGGACAGTGCCCAGGCCCTGAGGTCAACAACAGGATCACAACAATAACAAAAACTTTCATGAACTTACCTGCCCAGGTTTGCTTCTAACAGCAAGACTCAAATCTCAGCCTCCTGAGTAGTAGGATTACAGGCATGAGTCACGGTCACCTGGCTCTGCCACTATTTATTCTGCATCTCACTGGCTAGACTGCAGGTGTAGGGTCTAATTCCTAGTGTCACTGAATACATTATGGTGTTGCCACAAATGGCAACCTTTTTTGTTTTGTTCAAGTCAGTGTGTGGTATTAAAATGCACAGCTAAGTTCGGCATTAGACAAAGTTGAAATGCCATCTGGGATCATCCTGATTCATTTCAACAACTATCGAGAGGTAATCTTGAACCACAAAACTTCTGCTATTTAAGGAGACTGCATTCCTGACTGCATATGCACAGTGGGGTGGTACATCACAGAATCAGGGCAGGCAGAAAGTTTGGAGCTTCTCTTTCTCTGGCCACTAGCTTCATTCACTCAGAACATAGCAACCATCTGCCTAGTGGTCCAGAAGGGCCAGTTAGGGACCTACTCCAACTGGTGTCAAGCCAAAGCTAAGAAGATCCAATGAAAGACACATCGCACAGAGCTCTCCTCTAATTTACCCTTTAAAGGCTTCACCAATGCTTTCTGGATAAAAATTCAATCTTTGTAGCATGTAACTTTCACTATCTAAACTGGCACTGCAGTTTTATGTCTGTTTCTCTGACTCTCTCAGAAGACAGTAAGTTTCATGTAGTCCGGGATTACAACTTACTTATAATTAGTGGCCCACTGGGTCTTGACATAATGTTAGATATAGAGTAATCACATGATGTTATATAACAAACGAGGGAACAAGTGAATATTATTTAACTTCTTGAAAGAATCTTAGGCCCAGCACAGTGTGACTTGCCAAAGAACTCACTAGAAGCAAAGGGCCAGGACACATCTCCCTGTTTTCCAGGGTTCCATGCTATTGTCAAATGTGGGCAACCACTGCACATGGTTTCCCATTGTGAAAGGGTCTTCGTGTGCTACTTTGTATTTGAAGGGTGACAGAAGTTAAACATATATACCATGTATGCAAAATTCTTGTGCCCCAATTTATCATTTTTGCCTATTCCTATGATTAATGAGTCTATTAGCCAAATTTGTTCAAAACTCTATTATATATAATCACAACATGACTCTGACTA
The DNA here is from genome assembly GCF_000151885.1 of Dipodomys ordii. NCBI lineage: Eukaryota > Metazoa > Chordata > Mammalia > Rodentia > Heteromyidae > Dipodomys > Dipodomys ordii. The sequence goes on from NW_012267444.1 coordinate 520,423, forward strand.
CCAAATGTTCAACAAAGATATTTTGGGCTTTGAGAAAAGCCCAGAGAATGCATGAGAAGCAAGATAGATAAATTGTGTTCTTGGCTTGAAGAAGGTAGACTATACAGGGAAACAAGCAGGCGGACAAATAACTGCAATATTGTTATTAGAACTGGGCACAAGACCCAAAGAATAAGTTAGAATTTGCCAAGGTATAGTTATAATTGTAATAATTGTATAATAATTATAGTGTGTAAGTGGAATGCAGTCACCCATAACACAATGACTTTTATGTCAATAACAGATTGTATATATTATGGCAGTTCATAATATTATACAATTGCCTATTTCCTAGCCATCTTGGTTTGTATATGTGCACTCTACGATATTCCCATAAAAATGAAATAGCCTAATGATGGATTTCTCCAAATGTATCTCACAATTAAGTGAGACATGATTATACTTCTTTCTTTCACTGGTCCTTCATCTTGCTTCTCCTCTACCTCACCATGTCTAACACATTGTAGGTGTCAATATGTGGTGAACTGACCTATGCACGGGCAGTCTAAGACAATGTCTTGTCTACTCTGCATGGGGGTTGTATGTGAAAAAGCTTTTAAAAGGACATACTTGAAGTAGATCTTATGGTTAGTTCTTATGGCTTATGATTAGTTCTTTATCTGGTAAAAAAAAATGGAGAAAGAGTATTTCATGATGAAGGAAAAGCAGATGCGTGTGAAGTAGCAAGCTGTGTTCCCAGGGCTTCTAGAACCTGGGCTTAGGGGGCTGTGGGAGGTGAGGTTGGAGACATAAGCCAGGCAGACACCTTGGTAAGGTGTCTGAACTTGATCCCCTAAGCAATGTAAGCCATTGGAAGCATGCAAGGAGCACACGCAGATCTGTAAGTAGAAATGCAATAACACTTGCAGTTCAGCCAGTGGAGATGTCCCATATGTGCAATTAATTTCCAGAATATGCTTCCTTATGAAAAAATAATTGTTTAACTCGGCATTTCTGACTGTGATGTCCTCAGAAATTCTACAGATAAACTCCTCCGCTGCAAAGAAACAACACAATAAAAATGTTTCCTTTTCATCCTGAGCTTCACAACAACTAGCAAGGTTAATTTTCTCTCCCTTAGGTAAAAATAGTTATGTGTCTGAAATAATTTAAAACAAGTATTCCATCTCAGAAATTAGGAGTTAGTGATATTTGCAGAATGGCATTCCCCCCACCCCCAACACTTCATTCACTGTGTCTCCTTCTCCTTCTCCTTCTTCTTCTTCTTCCGCTTCCCCTTCCCCTTCTCCTTCTCCTCCTTCTCCTTCTCCTTCTCCTTCTTCTTCTTCTTTTTTTGAGTCCGGTCGTGGGGCCTGAACTCTGGGCCTGGGTGCTGTCCCTCAGCTCTTCAGCTCAAGGCTAGCGCTCTACCACTTGAGCCACAGCACCACTTCTGGCTTTTTTCTTTTTGCTTATGTGGTGCTGAGGAATCGAATCCAGGGCCTCCTGCATGCAAGGCAAGCGCTCTACCACTGAGCCACCTTCCCAGCCCTCTTCTTTTTTAAAAATAAGTTTTTTATTGTGAAAATACTGTACAGAGGGGTTACAATTACATGAGCAAGGTAATGAGTACATTTCTTATCAAGCATTGTTGCCTCCTCCTTTGTTTTCCCCCTACCATCCCTGCCCTCCCATCTCCACAACTACACTCGCCCCTTCCTTGCCTAAATTGTAAAGTTACAAATGGTTTAAAAAGGGATACAGGTTGACCCACTGCAACAATGAGATGTACAAGATGCTATGTCGATTAAGTGCGTCTCTTGATGTTTTCCTCCCTACTGTGGAGAAGGTAATTCTGCTAAGTGAGTGTTCTGGACATGGCATCTTCTGCAAATAATTAAACATGACTTCTTTTGTCTTAGTGGATGTTTGTAAAAGGTAAAGGCTACTCTGGTTTGCACATTATTCCAATTACATTAGTGCCATGCCATCCTCAGAGTACCCATGACAATGTTAGTCATTGGTGGAAGATTCTTTTTACCTATCCAGAGTCATGTTCTCATATCCATTTCAGAATAATAAGATGTTTAAATATTTATTTCTTTCCAATAACTTGATAGGTCCAGGCTCTTCATTTTAATAACTTCTGTCCAAATAATAGTGAGTTCCTGCTTCGAAGATATTGGCACTGAATTTTCTTGATGGTAATGATGTTCATGTTGGATTCACATTTTCTCCTGAGCTCTGCCACTAATCCGTGACCTTGGACAAATTATATGACTATTAGTGAATTCCTTTTGATAATTTTTAAGTTTCTCTTGTAGCTCAAAAATTCTGAGTATGTTCTAAGAAGTTTGATTAGTGCAAGAAAGTATGAATGAATTAGTTATAGAACTACAAATTATGGCAGAAAAAATTGATACTTATGATATGCACCTATTCCTTTTAAATCACACCAGATTTTGAGAAATTCTTGAAGAAGATTCATTTTAGAAGATAATTACAATCCTTATATAGATAATGCTCATTTGTTTGACATATATTTATTTAAGATTTTGGTATTATGTTAAAGTCTAGTAACAGAGAGGGAAAGAAAAACCTTCCCAACCTGCAGAAACTGGGAAGACAGACAATTTTAGACAAGAAATAAGCCAGAATAAGTATTATCATGGGACTCTGGCTATGAAAACAAAACATACAGCTAAGATCTAACTGGGGCTACATGTCAGGGAAGGCTTCCCTGTGGATGGGCTATCGAAGCATAGTGTGATTTTTGGTAAACCATATTGAATGGAACACAAGAAAAGTATTTGTCCCATCCCCAGACTAAACATTTAAGACTGAAAGAACGGAAAAGAACTGAAAGAAAGGTTGTGAAAACATCTCAAAAATGCCCCTACCCTCAAGTTTTAGCAATGATTTGATCATAAGTTCACTGATGGATCCAGTTCAAGGCTATAAGTAATAATATTATTTAACAGATAACCAATCATTGTCTTTCTGTCTTTCTACACAGCTTCTCAAAGAGTAAATAATAGGTATACATGCTGACTGGTGTTGTTTTTCAACTTTTTGAAAACTTTTCTCATTTCCCTGACTACCAGTATTTACAGAACAGGAATTATATCATACTGCCTTGACACTCCATGTTATTCGAATTCACCTCTATACCAAGACAGACTTGACTGCAAACACTCTGCCTTTTGTCCAACACAATTACATTCACATTCATCATGGTACAAAATAGAAGATTTAACTTGGCTTTGGAAGTTACCATATATGTTACAGAGATGTTTAAACCAGGTTGTTGGCCTTCAAGAGTCCAGGAGAGTCCTATTTATTAAAAAGCATACAGAAATGTCAATCCAATATGGTTGCTTTGATAATCAAATCAGTTACTAATTATTCATTGGATGATACACACATGAACCCAGGAATAATAAACAAGATAACACTAGTTTGAATGCTTTACAAACTTCTAAGGTAATAATGGTCTTTAACTTGTTTTATAGTTGGGAGAAAGATTATAGAAACTGCTTCTTTTAGTATCACTGCCTTGATTTATTATTTCCTGTATTCATATTTTCAGTCAGCACATGCTTTATTATTAAGCTTTCCTTGCTTTATCTTTTGTAGACAATTTGATCAAAGGTTCTTTGAGGGTGAGATTGTGCTCTTCCTCCAGAATATCTAATTTTGAAACTATTAGACCTTCAATGAGTATTTACTAAGGACTATAATTAGTTCAAAAATGTCAAAACGAATCAACCACAAAACTCCTCATTGTGATGACTTAAAAATTTCCAATGATGGTTCTAAACTTCAATGTGTTCAAAAATTGTAAGAGAAATTTATGGAAAATAGACTCCTATACCTCATTCCCAAAGATTATTCTGTTTTAAATCATTCTCACCTTTCTTCTCAATTATTATCATTGTTCTTGTACAAAACAAATTTAGGAAATAAATACTGGAGCCTTGGGATTGAACTGATGCTTCTTAAAGAGAAAAGGCTTGACCTAAAGTAAGGCATTTCTGTACTTTTCTCCATCCGCCCGTTCTTCTACTAAATATTTATTGTATATCCACTAGTACCATGTACTAGGTCCTGGAATTAAACTGCTCAACAAGATGTGCAAAGACTTTTGCTGATGTGGCACTTAGATTTTATTTGAGGTAGGATAGACAATAGGCAAATAACTTTGGGATTATTACAGATATTGTTCTCTGAAATAAAATAGGCTAATATGGCAGGCAAATATTCAAGAAGGATTAAATAATGTGGTACAAAAGAAGGGAACACAAGATCTGAGAATTGAATGACCAGAAAAACTTAAAGCATGCCAAACACAGCAAGTATGAAGGTTTTAAGGAAAAAAAGAATCAGTAAGAAGAAAGCATGTTTTGGGCTTGAGATATAACCTGGTCAAAGTCATCCACCAGAAACATCAGGGAGGAGACGATTGGGATTACTCTCAAGGAAATCTGGGAAAAGGTTACTAGCTGACATATCATTAAGGAAGCGGTTTTTTTAATGTTGTACAAACACTTCTGTTAAAAGCAAATATAATATGGCAATGCCTTATCCATTAAAAATAGTTCATTCCATGATTCCTTTTGAAGCTTCATGGTAATAGGATTCCATTATGACTGGCAGATTACATTTTGTAATACCTGAGTATTGAAAATAATCTCATTTTGAATTTCCTTGAGATCCTATTGACTTATTATTCATCGAATTACTGAAATGTCATTAAACAGGACCTAATAAATGATGTTAACTTGCCTTTCAGAATTCATATACTTTTCTAAAGGAGAAACGCTTATCCTATCATTTCTAAATCAGTTATATGACATGAGCTTTTATGCTACCTTGGGATTATTTTTCAGTCTGGCATTGATTTGTCTTACCATTCCAACTGGACATGTATCAATTAATAGTAATAGTTCTACTACAACTAACCATTTTTTAAAATTTATCTGCATAAATGAGTGTCTAAGGAAGACAGGAAAGAGCCAAGGATGAGCATGTTATTGTTATGTAGGAAACACATCCTGGGACAATGTGGTAGGGTCAGGGGAGGGGCTACTTCGGAAATGAAGAGATAGATGCTCAGCCTCAGACCTCATTGATCACTAGCTGTCCTTTTATAAGCCATCTCAAGGAAAGGCAGCCAGGGTGACTGTGGCCTTCTGTGATATGGTCCTGTCCACTGACAGTAGGGATCTGCTCTTAGTTTCATTACACAGGGCTACTAGAAGACAAAGGACTAGATCTGTCCAGACCAGATCCAGATTAGAAGCTGCATTTTTTATCTCTTTTTACTCTGCTCTTAGACTTAAGTATTTCTTTGGGAGGGGGTGGGAATCCCTGTTTGTGTGTGTGTATGTGTGTGTGTATGTGAGTGTGTGTGTGTGTGTCTTTTGTGATATTTGATTATACATAATGCTATGGTTCTAATGAAAAAGTTTCCCACAGCCATGAAAATTGAGTTTTTCACTTGTATCTGGTCAATCAGGTTAGCACCAATAGCTTCCAAAACTGGGGAGCAGAAGAATAATCAATCACAGACTACAATTACTGTAGCTGCAGTACCTGAAACAAGATGGAAATATGCTGGTGGAAAGTTTATGGAAAAAGGTGTGGGAAAAGGAATTGGGAAAGAAAAGAAAGGCTCTATTAGAATAGAAAAAAACCTTCATCATCACAAGAAATTGAGGAGTTTAGTCATGCTGGAAATACTGCAGCTCACATCTTTTGTTAAAGTAAAAAGGGAAGTAGGGGATAGGACCAGGCAAAGTGATATTTTAAGCTTCAACACATACTGCTCATCACTGACTTGACTTGCAGCCTCTTTCAACAAAAGCACACAGTGATTTAATCTCAACAGCAGTGTAGTCTGCAGCCATATGAGACAAAACTATCACTGCAGACAGGCTGTAATTTGTGAAATTCAGGTGCCGGGGATTAGGACCACCTGTTGAATTTAATCTTGGAGTTATAATGTTAATACCATCGTGTAACTGAACATAAACACTACATATTTATCAGTCTTTGAGACCTCCAGCTATGGAGATGTGAACGTTTTCCTAAATAGTGTCTGCAACTCTCTCCAGACTCTGTAAATCAACGGCAAATAAAAAGTCTGTTGGAATTCTCATTCAATATGCAGCAGCATATGGCTTCATGGTCATCACATTCGGCATATCCTATCATTTTTTTCTGAGGCCTGATGTGAGGAGAGTGGGGGCAAAAAACCCATCTGGGTGTTCCTTAGCAATATAAGAATAGGAAATCTTTTGCTTCTTACCCTCTCCTGCGTTAATTGGGAGAAGATATTCCTAGCAATATGCTAACAAATGATTTCCGCCCTTGCCTCAGCAAGAATATAAGCTCTCAAATGAAACCTAATTAACATCAATTTCTAGAAAGGACAAATACATCGCACACATGCACCTTCAGCTGGCCATCAGAGGAGAGCTCTGCCTCTTTTCCAGCCACCTCAATAACAGCAGTAAATGGGGTCAGTAAGTGACTGCATTTTGTGTAGAAGTTTACATTTACTTTGGTAGGATGGATGGGTTAATCCCTAAAGAGAAGGTACATACTTTATCATTTCCATTTGTTCCTTTGCTTGAGGTGAGGTAAACTTCATTGATAACTTGGATAAGCAGTTTTGTAAGAGACAGGTTTGGTTTGGTTATCCCTCCCTTCCTTTTTGGATTTTTGAGACAGAATTTCACCATGTAGTTCCAGGATGGCCTTGAACTTGATTTCTTCCTGCCTCTGCCTGGAATTACAGGTGTGTACACCACCTCACTTTGGGAGATATTGGTTTTCTATAAAAGAATTTTATTGATTTACTGGTAAAAAAAAGATCTTCCTCTGCCAAGAATTCCAAGGACTTTCATGTAGTATTTATCATTCATATAGTACTTCACAATTTATAAAGCCACTTTACTATAGTTTGTTTCAATTTTTCTTGCAGAGTTGAGAATTTCTTCCAACAAAGAAAAGAGCTGTTCTTCACTCTAATTATATAAGGCTCTGATTCATTGAATACTTTATTTTAAAAATCAACAGGAGGGCATTATGTTTCTCTTAAATTTCTTAGCCGGCATCTCTCTAGCAGTATTACACAAGGAGGAAAGCATTAGGAATAAATATCTTTCCCACCAAACAGATCAGAGCTTTCAGTAAATCGATCTTTTGACACCTCCATTAATCACAGCTTCACAAGTGTTAGCCATTTTCATTGAACAATAGCCATGAAAATCTACCAGTTCAATATATTCATCAGACATCAACTACACAGAAACACCATATCCATCCAACAGCCAGAAGCTCATGTCTAAACTTTCCATGACTTCAGCCCTTACCAGTTGCTTGTACATACAGATCCAAACTATGCAATCAATCCACAACTAAGAAAGAAAACTGAAGCCATAATTGGTGAGCCTATCACCTTCAACTTTTGTATTTTAAGTCTATCCTCCATCATTTCCTCTAATATTTCCCCCTCTTTCCTGCTCCTCTGAGAAATTCCTAGTATAAGTGTCACCTTTTCAAAGAAACTTTTCTTACTTCTTCCAGGAGATGTGACCTTTCTCCTCTGAACCCCAATACTGTTTGTAACTAACATCTGCTTATTTGCCCAGACTTACTTCGTGACACATTTTGTCTTCTACAGACATTTAAAGATCCCTAAAGGCTGGCTTCTGCCTCAAAGTCTTTTTTGCCCTCTGATCCTCAGCATTATGCATGGCACAGGTGAATGGCAATCTTCTGATTGTCATTTAAAAAGAAGTTTGGCTTTTTCATACATAGTACGAGCAGTCTTTCCACATAGGAACATCTGCAAAATATTACTTCTGTTTACATAATAAAATGTGGCAATTAAAAAAAAAGCCCAGTTGTGGGATTTTAAGAAATCCCCTAGCTTTATAGGGAGGTACAGATCAGATGTATGGAGGTACAGATCAGATGTATGTTTTAATAAAAACACATTACCAGGTTTAGTTAATGAGAGATGCACTAAAACTGTATTAAACTATCCTCTGAATTAGGAAAGTTGATTAGGATTCTCCCAGAGGCTTCCTCCACTGAAACCAGAGATTTATTATTCCAGGGAAAGGAGGTTCAATTTTTTTTTTAAAAAATCAGCTTATTAATTATTAGCCAAGTCATGCTGTAGCTTCTCGGAAGGCAGAGGAAAACAAGCTTTCAAGCCAATGGGAGCTGAGTTTGTGCCTCTAGCTTTCAGAGGCTGCCTGGGCACTGCTCCTTAGAGCTAAAGTCATCCAGCCCAGGGTAATAGGGAAAGATCAGAGGGGAGCCTGCAGTGACTAGGGACTGCTGGTTGCTTCCTGCCCTAGTCCTGGATGGCAGAAATGGTGCCTGATCATGAGCTATCCCAGGTTTCCTTCTGCCAGGGCACATCCTCCCAAATTGAAAGCTTCCGGCCATAGGATATCACAGGCAGCCTGGAATTCTGAGGCTTGATTCTAGTACCAAGACTGGTTCCTGTTAGTACCATTGAGCTTTGGGGTCTACCACTCACCTTATTCCTATTCACCCCCCCCCACTAAAATAAATAAATAAAATAACCGAAAAGCATACAAACAAAAACTTTGCATTCTTTTCCAAATAAGAATTCACACGAAGTAGGAAGAAGGCCACCCCACCCACCCCAGCTAGTCCACTTCCCAGCCGGTCTCCTGGGAAATGAACCTACTCACGGCGCCTCCCAGCCTCCCCAGGAAAGGGTGGGGGAAGAAGGCTCAGGTGTGCGGGATCCCCAGGCTGAGTGGCGCACGGACTGGCACGCAAGCCTTCACCTTGTGGTCCGCCACGCCGAGGTATCCGTCCAGGGGTCGCGGTCCCGCGGGGGCTGCCAGGCGCGGCGCGGGGCTGCTCTCCGCCGCCGGCTGAGCGCTCCCGGTCGCCGGCGCCTGTGGTTGTAGTGGCTGCTGTGGCTGCTGCGGGGGCCGCTCCTTCTGGCCGCCGAGGCTGCTGTACACGAGCAACAAGCTGGTGCACATGGTGGTGAGCGCTAAACACACTGCCAGACCATGGCGCTGCGGGCGGGCGGGAGGGAGAGAGCAGGAGACAGCGACTGAGCCACGACCCGGGAGTGAGTGCGCGCTGCGGGGGATCCCTGCACCGCGCTCGGATCGGCCCGGGGCCGCAGCCTGACGGGCGAGGCACGGTCCCCGCGCGGGTGGCAGGGGATGCGCCCCGCGCGTCGCCGCTCTCGGCCGTGGCTGCCGCCCAGATCTCTCAGTAGAGGGCAGGTGGTGGCGCGCGGCGCGGGGATCAGGGAAGGAGAGCGCGTCCGCAGCTAGGGCAGGGGTGGGCTCGCATTTTGGGGAGGGGCCCTCCTCCCCACCCGGCTGGAATCTTTACCCTTGGGCACCCCCTTTCCCCTCCCCGCTTCTCTAGGGTTCCACCTCGGCGAGCCTTGCAAGTTTTCAACCTGGCAAGGAAACCCAGAAAAGTCTGCAAAGGTTTCCCCCTCCCCGCCCCTTGTAGTTCTTGCCAGGCTGTTGCTTTGGGGGGGCCTCTTCCGTCCCCAAAACGATCTACCCGCTTCTTGGGCTCTCTGGCTCGCGGTCCTGCCCCTTTGGACCACCGGCCGGAGATCCAGGAGCCTGAGCAACCCAAATACCCACCCGGGATTGCGAGCCAGGCAAAGCCAAGCAATCCGGAAGGGACACGAAGCAGGTGGAAAGTTGTCCCTTTTTTACAGGCGACCCCACCGCACAAGGTTAGGTCCTCCCTGGAGCTCCTCCGTGGGACCCCGAGACGCTGAGCCCGAAGGGGTCCTCGCCTCTGCCCGGCAGAGTTGTAATAACTGACTCACCATCAGGGTCTTCATTTTGGGCGCCTCTTTTGTGCGGAATCCTCAGGCACGCGCGTCCGGAGCCACTTTTTTTTGGAGGGTTTCCATCGTGGGCGATAGGGCACAGGCGGCTCTGATTTTTTTTTTTCTTTCTTTCTTTCCCGCGACTGGCGGCGGCAGAGCGGGCGCAGGAGCCGCGGGACCCGGGAAGCGCCGCTGTGGCCAAGATTAGAGACAGAATTAAAACTGAACCGGACCCTCGTAGTCTCTCAGTGATCTACACAACTGCTGCCTGCCGCCGCCTGCTGGGTCCTAGAGACCTCTGCATCTCCTTTCCCACCCGCCCACCCACCCCCAAACCCCGCCCCCAAATAATCTCAGCAGAGTAAAATTTCTGGGACCAAAGAGTTGACCGTGTCTGTGTGACCATTTCTTGGTTGCAGGGTTTATTTATTTATTTTTTTATGAAGACATCAGCCCCAAAAGAGAACCTTAGCTTCGGAATGTGATAGCCATTTGAAAATGGGCAAATTCGATTTTCTTTTGAGTTTTTGGTACCACCCCAAATATCAGTAACCCTCTATGTAGTTTCTTTATTTAGGGTCCTAGTCAAGAGAAATCTACCATGAAATTATTTCTGTCGCCCCCGCCTCCCCCCGCCAATTATATTAGCTGTTGTCCAGTTGTAAGCAATCAAATTTTGTTTTCTCCTTTATTTTTATCAGTTGTCTCCATATGCGCTCTGTAACTGTATTTTATTCAAATGATTTCATTCATTATTTGCATCCAAGATTACGATAAATGTTTTCATTTGGCCTTTGAGGAATCCAATATTCATCTAAAGGCTGGTAAAGTTTTTAAGACATTCAGCAGATCATCTCCACATGGTTGGCATGGCTTGTAGATTCCTCTGAATTTCAATGAAGAATTCTTGGCTAGTTGAGCTAAAATTGCTCATGGCTTATTTCATAAGAATTCTACGGCCCTCCATACTCTCCTTATGCTGGTCACTTTTACAACTTGGACTAAAATTAAAGCATTAATTATTGTTCCGTGTTGGGGAATCCACACCAATAGCTTGGTTTTTTTTTGTTTGTTTTTTTAACCAATAGCTTGTTTTTAAGGATGCTGTCTTTCCTGCCTTGAGTTGCAAATGTCATTTGTTAAATGTCTAATTTAGCTGAAAAACATATTTCTTGTAAAACTACTCAGTGGAAATAGTTGTCTTAATGTGATACTTAACACCTCACCTGCAGCAAGGTAACATTAAAGATTACATTAAGATGGAAACGATCAACAGGCCAACTGAAGCATGGGTGCATTAAGAGCTTTCTCAAGGCCAAAAAAGGCATTGCAATCCTCTTTTAATCTCCACGACTCTACTGCTGGACTGATGCTATAACAGGAACTATTTTTAATTTAAAAAGCACCTTTCCATATTTCTGATTGAGGAACTTATTGGTTCAACAATGAATACCAGTGCGATGCACTTGAGAGGCAAAAAAAAAAAAAGCATGTGCTTTTTGTCTTTCAAGGAAAAACACAAAATTCAAAACACTGTTCAACATGGCCAGCCTTGGAGCTATTTATTCAATTTGTGCTCTAGGCATGAACAGTGGCAGTTGTTAGGGCAGGAAAAGCAGCAGGCAGAGGAGAATCTTATCAGGTCTTGGCAATTCTTTATTGTATGGTTGCACTTGACACTCAAATTAATGAAACAAAGGACCAACTTGATGAATCGTTGCAAGCAGATTATCTGGGTTTCTCCAGGGCTCTTGTTTGAGATGGTACTAGAAGGAAGCTCTTTCAGTTTTTCAGGATTATTCTCCTGCCACAACAGCAAGTTGTCCAGTGACCGATAAAACACTTCTAATACATTTCTCCATGCCAAACAGAGACATCATCTTTATGATTTAAGCTCATAGCAGCATGCTGGACATCTGTTACACAGTATGTCTGACCAAATTCATTAAGCTTATGCTCTCCCACCTCCCCATTCCCACGATAGCAGCTAGCTAAATGCAGAATCTACTTATAAAATGACCAGGGTAAAAATTAAATGTTTAATTTTGAGCTTGATTTGAATGTCTTCAAGGTGTCTGTTTTTCAAATAGTTGATTACATTGATTGGGCTATTTTAGGTATTTCAACCGAAGAGCTAACTGGCCAAAGGCAGGGTGTGAAATAAAACAAGTAACACAAGTTTCATTCAATTTGATGATTATTTTAATGATCAGCTGGTATCTGATGCTTCTATATTAAGGTCTACAAAGATGAATTAAATAGAATTTCCTCTAAGACTTCATTACCTAAAGTGTGTGTGCGCACATGTGTGTGTGTGTGTGTGTGTGTGTGTGTGGTCATTTCATGCATCAACAGCAAAGAGACCCAGAATACTATAGAATCAGCACATATGCTCAAAGCACCCACTATTAGAAATTAAATTGTTATTGTAAAGGTAATGCACAGAGGGGTTACAGTTTCATAAGTTAGGTAAAGAGTACCTTTCTTTTTGGACAATGTTACCTCTTTCTTCGCTCTCTCCAAGTTATTCCCTTCCATCCCCACCCGTAAGTTGTATAGCTCACTTTCAACATAATGTCTAGTGAGTAAGCACCTACTCTTTTAAACACTTACCCTGTTAAACACACCAGGCATTGGGATACGTGGTTAAATAGATCTCCTCCTATTTCCAGAGAACTCACAGGCTGTTCACAGATGTGTGCTATGAAACTTTGTTACAAAGAAGCAGGAACAATCAACATACCTGGTTCATTTTTTCAACTTTTGATTGCTCTTTTATTTAAGATCTGAGGAATTTGAGGCTTCAAGGGCATCTATCTATATTTATACAACTTGATTCACTCTTTTAAGTTAATAGTTTGAGTAGCTGGAAAGAGCAGAAAATAGGCAGCATTCACAAGCACTTGATTGACTTGGAGACAAGCAGACAGGTAGACAAGTCAATGAGGCATTTGTAGTTCATCTAACTTGCACAGTTCAATACAAAGCCAGTTGAGAAATCACAATTTGCTTCTCAGAATCCATGTAGCTCAGATGGATTTCTCACCATTTAAAATTTTGCCACATTTCTGCCTCTGGTGCTATCATATCCAATCAAATAGATTCCTATTTTTGAAAAAAAAATGAACGCAAGGAATGGATTGGAAAAGAAATTGAGTGTTCCACAATGTAAGTTTTGTGATAAAGTGAAGCTAAGAATTTATGAAACAAAGAATGTCAGAGGCAATGAGGGAACAGGTGGAACCTGGAGCTCAGATAATATGCCAGCCAATGCATACAGCCACAAGGACAGCACAATGCTACCAAAGGAGGAACAAACACAGACTGCTGCAAACCCATGAGCCGTGCCCCCTTCCCCAAGTGACTTTTAAGGCAGAAGTAAACATTACTCACATTTCCAAGATGAATGAAAAGCAGTAAGAACACAGTGTAAACTGAATTTGAGACCCAACTGCCTTGAAGCTTATGCTTTAAAAAAAAAAAAAAACATGCAAATTCTGCAAGATTCAGCAAAAGCCACAAAGTTTTATTATGACAGAAAGTCCTAGAACAAGTTCAATATTTGTTCATTGTGCCTTGGTGTTTACCTTATTTATAACTTTATATATATTGGAGGCTAAGCCCAGAGGGCTGGTCAGTTGAGAACAAGACCCTGGAACCAGGTTGTGGGGCCTAGATTCTAACCTTGCCACTTACAAGGTCTTCGACCTCCATGTCTTACTTAGCTGTGCGTTAGTTTCCTCATTTGCAAAATAGTTCCTGAAAGTGTTGTTGTGAAAGGTTAAATGAACTATACATGAAATGTCAACAGCAATATTAACCTTGACAGTTCTTTATTATTAGAATTAAGAAACTGTGTTTGAAAGCAAAACTAAAGTTTAAGAATTTTACCTAATAAGCCTGAGACAGGGGAATTATAAAAATATTCAGAAGAAGCTGGGCCACTGAGGCTCATTCCTATAATCCTAGCTATTCAGGAGACTGAGATCAGAGGATCTCAATTTCAAGCCAGCCTGAGCAAGAAGGTCCATGAAGTTCTTATTTCTAATTAAGCAGCAAAAAGCCAGAAGTGGAGGTGTAGCTCAAGTGGTATTGTGCCAGCCTTGAGTAAAGAGTGTTAATGTTTCAACAAAATGAATATAATAAGGATAATTTGACAAATTGCTAGAGGGCTTATTAAGAAATTGTTTATGTGACTGCTTTATAAACTGTGATGCTTTGCAGAAGCTAAGTAATAATACTGTGATGTGAAAGATTGTTGTGCAGGGAATTTTATCCCCCTGGAATTGGTCCTGAAAAATGATGTAGATCTTTAGGAGATGGGGCCTAATACAAGGTCCTTAGGTCACTCAGAGTCTGCCTTCAATAGAGATTATGGGACTGCCTGGCTTGCCATGTGGTCCTTTCTCTTGTCACAGTCAACCATCTGCCATTGTCCGTGTGGTCCTTGTCAGAACTGAGTTGCTACAGATGTCATGCACTTGATTCTCTAAAACTGTATGCTTAATAAACCCTATTTTCTCATTAGGTCAACCATTTCAGGCTTTTTGTTACAGTGATGAAGAGCTGACTAATACAAATAGTAACTCATTCATTCATTCATCCAACAAATATCTGTTGGGCATTTACTATGTTCCAGGCATTATTCTAAGCCTTATACATTTGCAAGGATTTTGCTTCATGAAAATTCAAGGGAGGACAAAAACAATATAAAAGAATGCTAGGTACAAGAAAGAAATCAGGGTAGTTGAAAAGTTGACACTCCCACCAACAATGCAGTAGGGTTCCCTTCTGTCCACATCTCCTCCAGCATCTGTTGTTATTAGATTTCTTGATTATAGCCATTCTAACTGGGGTGAGGTGGAATTTCAATGTTGTTTTGATTCAATGTTGTTTTGATTTGCATTTCTTTTATGGCTAGCGAGGTTGAGCATTTCTTCATGTGTTCATTGGCCATTCTTAATTCCTCTTCAGAGAAGTTTCTCAAAAGACTCCACATAGAGCTCCCCTATGACCCAGCAGTCCTACTTTTAGGCATTTATCCAAATGATCACAAACAAGACCATACTAAAGTTACCAGTTTTATTTACCATAGCTAAGATATGGAATCAACCCAGATGCCCATTAGTAGATGAATGGATCAAGAAAATGATCAAGAAATGGAATTCTATGCCTCCATCAGAAAGAATGATATCACTACATTTGTTAGGAAATGGAAAGACTTGGAAAAAATTATATTAAGTGAAGTAAGCCAGGCCCAAAGAAACATAGGTCCCATGGTTTCTCTTATTTGCAATAACTAGTATATGTCTGGGGCAAGCAGAAAAGGTCAGATAAGATGATGTTAAGCGAAATGAACCCCAAGATAGGGACACAAGTGGTTTTTTCTTTCTTGCTATTGTTTCTAATATATTTATAAGGTACCATGTGATTTTTTTTTTATTGCTTTGTATGTCCCTCCCCCACAGTATAACCCCTGTTTTCACTGACTGTATTTTATGTTAATGTACTTTGGGGAGGGGAAAGGAACAAACAAATTGTTTAAACAGGGATACAGGTTGACAATGAGATATAAAAGATGCTATGTTGAAAAACGAACTTTACGCTTTAGGGGAGGGGGGAGTTGAGGAGGTAGGAGGGAAGGAATGGTAGGGGAAAAACAAAGGAGGAGGCAACAATGTTTGATAAGAAATGTACTCATTACCTTGCTCATGTAACTGTAACCCCTCTGTATAGTATTTTCACAATAAAAAAACTTATTAAAAAAGAAAAAAGAAAAGGAAAGGAGAGGAAAGGGGAAAAAGAAAGAAATCAGGAAAGTAGTTGGAGATTGAGGTGAACCTGCTGTTTTAGCTGTGATAATGGCATTAAGCAGAAGTGTGAATGAAGTGAGAGTGAGCCATGAAAGTCACCTTGAGGAGCAGCATTCTTCAGAAGGGAACAACAGCTAAAAAGATCATGGGGTAAAAAAGAACTTGTTGAAAAGACAAGAAAGAGGTTGGAGGGTGTGGAGCCTGAGGGAGATTGGAAAGGGCAGAGGGTAGAGAAGTTTAGGACTCAACACCGCCAAAAACTGTGGATTGTTCATGTTTCAGAAACATCATTTGGCTGCTGTGCTGAGATTAGCTTCTGCGGGAGTGACAGTAGAAAGGATGACTAATTTGGTTGTTTATAAAGCCCGGGGCAGGTGGCTCATGCCCGTAATCCTAGCTACTCAGGAGGCTGAGATCTGAAGATCGTGGTTCAAAGCCCGACAGGAAAATCTGTGAAACTCTTATCTCCACTAAACCACCAGAAAACCAGAAGTGGCATTATAGCTCAAGTGGTAGAGTGCCCTCCTTGAGCTGAAGAGCTGAGGGACAGTGCTCAGGCCCAGAGTTCAAGCCCCCATGACCGACTAAATAAATAAATAAATAAACAAAAACACTCATTTATACTTTTAGAAATAAATGAATTCAAGGTTTACTAATTGTTGGATATGAAATGCAGGAAGAGAAGAGGCAAGGAAAATGTAAGACTTTTGAACTGGGCTACTGGGAGGATGAAGCTGTATTTTTGAGTTGAAGGTGCTATGGGAGGAGCCCGTGTGGAGGCAGAATTAGATTTCCTCCATGTCAGGTATCTCAGGCACTTGTGGCTCAGATGTGATGTTGGGCTGAGATACAAGAAGTGAGCCTCTTGTGCATGAGTGATGAGATCTCCGGACCACAAGCCAGGCTGCAGAAAAGAAGCCACAGGCTCAAAATCAGGATGCTCCAAATTTCAGATGCCAGGGAAAGGAGGAACCACATGTAGTAACCCTAACTTTCAAAATCAGTAAATGACTATCCAAATTGGATGTGATTTAGGCAGCAGGTTCTTTTCATTTTTTTCGTGCCAAAGCAGTTAGTCACTTACATTTTCAAACCATTTTTCAAGGTCTATTATTGTACTGAGCATATTTGGTCATATTTATTCTTGAATTTATTGTTGATCCTCCCTTCCAAACTATAAATTTTCTAGAATTGGGACTATGTTCTAATGCTGTTTATATCTACCAAACCAGGCACTAAACAGAGAATGGTAATATGTATCACTGACATTTATGGAGCCCTTACTATGTGCCAGCATTATTCTAAGAGCATTGTTTACAGTAACGCATTTAGCCTCCACAATAGCCCCAAGAGATAGGTGTTATTACTATCTTCATTTTGTTAATGGATGAAGCAAAAGCAAGAGTAACTTCCCCACACTCATCCAGATAGTAAGTGGTAGTGTTGGGCTTAGTACCTAACAAGAATAAACAGAAGGTTAAAAAGAGTTCCTACAGCTATATTTATTTCCTGAAAGCTAAATTGAACAGATTTGGACGAATTAGGTCAAAATCAAATATTTAAATAATATGATTAACGATATTTTCTTATTTAGGGAAGTACTTGTTTGCTACTTTTATTTTTCATATGGTATCTTACATATATACTTATAGTAAGTGTTTCTATATATAATAAAACTTCACTGCAAAATGTGGTGAGAAGTTCCAGGATAACCCATGCTAATCAGCATACTCTCAAGACACAAGTTATTCCTTTTACTCCAGGAAAAGCCTTTATGATTACTTGAAGTCATACTAACAACATCAATAAACAGAAGACGAAACCCTCTCCTGGTTTTATGAGCATAGATTAGGCATGTGTGGTATATATGTGTATATGTATACATATATATACACATATATATGTGTATATGTATATACATGTTTGTATATGTACACACATATATACACATATCTATGCATATACACACAAGAACAAACATACATATACATGCCTTTTGGTCTTCCTTCATTCAGCATAATATTTTGAGTTTTATTCATATTTGACAGCTTATTAATCACTGTTTCCTTTTATTATTTCATTGTGTGAATACAGCACAGACTTTTAGTCTAGTCTTCTATTAATATATATTTGGGTCATTGCCAGTTTGGAGCTCTTGTGAATAAAACTACTAGGATAATGCTTGCAAAGGTCTTTTCTGACTATGCTTGCTTTCATTTTTCTTTTGGGAGTGCCTTGAAGTTCAATGGTTGGGTCATATGAAGTGTATTGTTTACTTTAGAAGAAACTGATGAATTTTTCAAAGTGGTTGTACCATTTTATATCCTCACTGACAATGGATAAGAATGTCAGTTGCAACATACTGTTGTTAGTACCTGGTGTGGTCAGTACATTCTTGGTGGGGTCAATCTTTGTAATATCTTCTGCTTTCCAAAAGTAAACACAAAATCTCAGTTTCTTACCCAGTATCCTTCCCACTTCTGTGCTTATCACTCCCTGTTGAGCTCATCTGCTTGTTTTTTATATAAGAATCCTTGGAACTGGCCATAAAAATAGTTCTTTGATTCCATATCTTAGCTATGGTAAATAATGCTGTGATAAACATAGTTGTGCTGGTAGCTTTAGTGTAGCCTTGTTTGTGGTCATTTGGGTAAATGTCCAGAAGTGGGATTGCTGGGTCATAGGGGAGCTCTATGTGGAGTCTTTTGAGGAAACCTCCATACTGCTTTCCAAAGTGGTTGAACAAGTTTACACTACCACCAACAATACAGTAAGGTTCCCTTCTGGCCACATCCCTTCCAGATGCTGGAAGGGAAGGGGAACAACAAAATGACGAGACAAAGGACAAAGTGGGAACCTATGAAACAATGATATTCACAAGACAATATGTTAGAAATGATCTGTACAACTTGGGGGGAGGAGATTCAGGAGGGGGAGGGAAAGAGGGAGAAAAATGTGGGAGGGAGTAACAAGTTAGACAAGAAATGGAATCACTTCCTTAATGTAATCACTACCTTACTTATGTAACTGTAACCCCTCTGAACATCACCCTGACAAATGTTTTAAAAAAAGTTCTTTGAAAACAGGGGTTAGACCATGGGGGAGGGACATACAAAACAACAAAAAAATCACATGCTACCTTATAAATATGTTAAAAACAATAACAAGAAAGAAAAAAAACCACTTGTGTCTCTATCTTGGGGTTCACTTTGCTTAACTTCATCTTATCTGGTCATATGTATGTAACCCCTGTTTTCACTGTATTTGATGTTGGTATAATTTGGGGAGGGAAAGAGAAAAAACAAAATATTTAAATAGGGGTACAGGTCGACCCATTGCAACAATGGGATGTACAAGACACTAGGTTGAAAAACAAACTACAATTTAGGGCGGGGGAGGGAGGAGGGTATTTAGTTTCAGAGGTAGGAGGGAAGGGATGGTAGAGGAAAAACAAAGGAGGAGGCAACAATGCTTGATAAGAAATGTACTCATTATCTTGCTCGTGTAACTGTAACCCCTCTGTACAGAATTTTCACAATAAAAAAACATTAAAAATGTTCTTTGAATTTGCAGTATTGACAGCCACTCAGTGAGATTTTTGAGAAGTCAGTCTACCTCTTACTCCTCTGCATCTTACCCAGGACCCTGTGCCATCCACTGGCAGCCACATTTCCCAAACATCTAATCCAAAGTAAGCCTCCACTGCTATGCTTCAAGTTCCTGCTGGAATCACATGACTGGTTGGGACTGGTCTCTGACACTTAACTCTCACAGGATCAAGAGAAGCCACTGATTGTGACTTGGTACTTGATAATCAAACCTTTCTAGTGGAGTGGTTGTATAGTCAAAATATTCTAATTACATTAAATACCCATCATTCTTCTGGATATATACTCTAAAGGCATGTTATTTTTATGGAGGACTGCCTGATTGGTATAAAGGTAGGCCCATTCATCCTTCAAATATTTATTCAGCTTAAAGCAAAATACCAGCCACTGTGTATTTGTGCCTGTCATTAGGTATTGTGTTTATTACAGACAAAGCTTATTTAACCCCCACAATGACTACCTGAGGTAAACAATGGCAGCATTTCCATTTTATCAACAAGGAAATAGAAGTGTAGAACTCTAGAGATGTGAGGCCATTTGTCCAAGGCCTCATGACTAGAAAGTGACAGATGGGGAAGGGAAATAACAAAATGCTGAAACAAGGATACAGGATGACCCATTGTAATGATGAGATGTACAAGACACTATGTAGAAAACGAACTTTACAACTTGGGGGTGGGGAGGGGGGAGGTGGGGAAGTGGGGAGGGAAAGGATAGTGGGGGGAACACAAAGGAGGAGGTAACAATGCTCCTTAGGAAATGTACTTATTACCTTACTTATGTAACCATAACAGTATTTTTACAATTAAAAAAACAAAGAAAGAAAGTGACAGATTAAGATTTGAACAGGTCTGTTTTGCTGTAGAGCTTCTTACCACCTCCACACCCCAGGGTTTTCAAGTTCTCCATCCAGCCCCCTGCTAGATGCTGGGACACAGAGGAATAAGACAGCTCTTACTGTGAGGAGAAACTTGTGGGCAGTGGATTATAATATACATATATATAATATACTCATATAAACATATAATATTACAATATATATTATATACATGCATAAAAACTGCATGCATGCATAGATAGAGAGATTTTATCAACTTCCCTAAAAAATGACCATCAAGCTTTCTGCTTTATACTTATCAGAATTCTTACAAATATTTTCCTGTAGCTAGGAGTGATGAACATTGTAACTGAAAGGTTCTTTGTAAAATTTTACAAAAGTACTGTTTGTCCTACAAATAGTCTGCCTAGAGTTCCCTTCTTGGTGGGTGTTACTGGAGATGGGCCATGAGGAGGATGGATTTGTATATGGAAAACTGGAGCTGGAGAGCATCTTGGAGATTCTTGGAGAAACTCAAGTGGGAGATAAGGGCTCTGGCCAAGGAGCTTTGGTCAGGATGGATTTAAAGGAAGAAAAAAAACAACTCTTGGGTAAGTATGTTTTAATGGCTATAATGGTTCAAATCCTGACTTTTTATAAGGAGATTAAAAAATACAAAGCATCACTTTTCCCATGCAAAGTGGCATGCATAATCCTGGTCTCATTTCAGAATGATAGAGAATAATAATAAAAATGGTTTACATCTTGTCTCAGTATAACTTCTCTCAGAAGCATAGCCAGGGATAAGGACCTACAAAGTATTCATTTAGCAGGCGAAGGAAACTCCATTGGGGGAGTGGGGAATTGACACAGGAAGGGAAGATAGCCAGTGAACTGTGTGTGATCAACAAGTGCCTATACTGGGAGCACCTGGAGCTTCCTTGTGCTGGGAGAATTCCGGCAGTCAGTGTAGAAACGGGGCCTGGGTTATCTCCTTGAAGGTTGAGAGTGGTGGGCTCTGTTGGGTACGGCCTGCTGTGGGTGTGGGGCAATGGCATTGATTCCTTAGCACACATGGTCTTATAGCACAGGTGGTGAAGCTGGCAGGCTCTAGGGGCTGGAAAAGTCCCTCCTGCAGTGATGCAGGTGCAGAGGTTTCAAGTCCCCAGCTTGCACTGAAGTGGCAAAGGCACAGGAATATGGGTGGCACCATAGCATCTGCTCTGCATGGGAACTGCTCTTCAGAGTATTGAAAGGATTCAAATTCAGTTTATCATTTGAACCTCCCCATAACCTTGGAAGGCAGAAGAATGTGAGGCTGAGATGCTTTTCATGAACAGCCAGGTCCTCCTGGCTTTACTGTTGCAGGTTCCAAATGGAAACATTTTCCTCAAGGTCTCTGTCTCTGTCTCTGTCTGTCTGTCTTGTCTGTCTGTCTGTCTATCTTGTCTGTCTGTCTGTCTGTCTCTCTCTCTCTTTGGGTCTCTCTCTTTTCCTCTGATTTATTTAGGTAACTGTCTCCTAATCCCCACTGTGAGCAGCTGAATTTAGAAACCTCATATTACATTTGTTTTTTCTGGTGCTTAGCAAACAGTAGGTGCTTAGTGAAAAGACTTGTAAAGGAATGAAGGATTGTTGTCATCACCATGTAACTTTGTTAAGATCAGGGTGAGAGAGCTAAGTAGCTTGCCCAAAGTTATACAACCAGTTAGTGGTGACAGAGCACCAACATTGAATGCAGAATGCTAAGAGACAGATCCTTGAGTTTAAGCCCAGTATTGCCAAAAACAACAAACACAAACAAAAATAAAACCACTATGATGTAACCTGAAGGGAGTATTGGAGGAAGATTTAGTAGAGGGAGCTCTGAACATTAAGAATTGATTTTCAGGGGCTGGGAAGGTAGCTCAGTGGTAGAGCACTTGCCTTGCATGCCTGAGGCCCTGAGTTCGATTCCTCAGCACCACATAAGCAAAAAGAAAAAAGCCGGAAGTGGTGCTGTGGCTCAAGTGGTAGAGCTCTAGCCTTGAGCTGAGGAGCTGAGGGACAGCGCCCAAGCCCAAAGTTCAGGCCCCATGACCCGACCCCCCCAAAAAAAGAATTTTCATATATATGTATATAATTATATATGAGGCCTCTAAGTAAAATAAGCAAAGGCAAATAGGAGTGAACATCATGGTCCCTCATGAAAGAAAACAACGTTTTCTTCCAAATACTAAGGATAAAGGACTGTTTCTCTGTGGCATCCCATATTATGCTCCAAAGCTATCCTATAAACTCCCTGTGTCCTGGCTGAACCACTGACTCAGATGACAGTGGCTGTGTTGACTGCCCTTGCTTTCAATATGTTATGCAATGTAAGAGGAGAAATTACAAGAGGGGAAACCGACTAGACTTTTGAATTGTAAGTGAATTTTCTCTGGTCTTTGCCAGTATTTGGTGATGTAAAAAGCGTGGTTGGTCCATCTGCATTGTTCTTTTTTAGTTTTTCTTTATTATCTTTAAATAGTTTTACAAAGGACTTGCCGTTCAGCAGGGCAGCGTATGAAAACAATGCATCTTGATCAGTGTCACCTCGCCCATCCCTCCCAACCCACTCCTTCCTTCACTGTTCTTAATTTTGTAGGACCATATGCATCTTTCAGCCTCTTTCCCACATGAATTTATGTCATTCTCATCTGCTTGCTTTTGTTTGGAAATGCCACATGCTCCACTTGAAAGGGATGGTTTTCTTTAAGTGATATTGAATTGTTAAAGTTTAAAAAGTCAGCATTCTTGAAAAGTCAATTTGAATCTTTAAGAAGACTTAAATTGGGAATTTTCAAATTCCTTATTTGTGAAACATACACTCACCTCTGTGTAAGTTTAAGGACAGAGATTCCACTTTTGTGCTTCATTCCTAGTGCTGTCACTTACAAACTGACTTGGGATAAGATCCTGAATCTCTGTGTACTTCATTTGTCTCTTCCATGCATAGACAATGGGATTACTGCTTTCCTCTAAAAACTGCAAGCAGTTTTAAGAAATGAGTAAGATAAAGATAACAATATATTACACACACACACACACACATATATATATATATGAATGGATGTATCATTTTCTACATCCTTAATTGTATTCAATCAATTTTTGTCACCACAGCAAAGTTATCTGACACAGGATGGCTTAATAAAGAGGGTTTTTTAGCTTAGTTTTGGATATTCAACAACAAGGGGTGAACATGGGCTCAGCCTCTGGTGAGAACCCCATGGTGAATGCCAGAAGGTGTCCAAACAGAGGCTGTACAGAGGGAAAAAGAGACACATCCTGAGAAGGAAGCCATGGACAGACACAGGGGCCAGGCTTGTGCATTACTAACAGTTCCCTCTTACATGGATCACTCCAGAGCAACATCCCAATGACGTAAAGCCCATTCTTGAAAGGTCCAGGCCATTGCCCAACACTACCTTCTTGTGATGCAAGTATTCAATATATGAACCTTCAATATATGAAATTTTTTTCCAACCACAATCCTCATGTTACCTGTCTGGTGAATACAAGTCAGAAAAAGACATACTTAATCCTTAACATACCCACCAAAACACCAAATATGGTACCAGAAAATTTAGAGTAGCCAAATTGACTTCAGTCCTTGTATATGGCAAGAGAATACTTCAGGCAAGACACGAGTATAATAAAGGTGATAGGAAAATTTATTTAAAAAGAAATCTGGCATGTGGCATCTACATGCTGTGGGAAGATCCCACTTTACCCACCTCAGCCATCTGACCCAGTCTTCAGAGATTGGCTTTGAATAGAGAGACTGGGTGAGTAGGGAGGATGGGAGTTCTTAAAGATGACTTTCTGATTGGGTCTCCTTTCTGTTCCTGATAAGGTCATGGCACCAAAGATGTCCTTACTTCCTCATTCTTTCATCCTTGTTTTCTCATTCTTCAGTAGCCCCCTGCCCTTGGTTCATTGCCAGGCAGTTTTTGATTTATCAGCTTATACTGCCATCTTCAAGTTGTATAGGCTACAATTCTTTGACTGCTGCTTTCCCACTAACTCATTATCACTGAAAGATCACTATTTCTTTTTACACAGAAAGAAACTGAGGCACAGACTGGCATAGCATGTTCCCTAAATTCATGTAGATTTTAAGTGGCGATGCTGGTATTTGTACTCTGGTGCATATTAACCTTAAAAGACTAAGCTTTACTAATAACTATTGTCATTCAAATAAAATCCTACCTGGAGCATTGGTATATAAATTAAAAGTGGAGCTTCTCTGATTAATGTAGATGTGGGAAACAGAGATCTCATCCTCTTCTCTGAGACAGCCACTGAGGCAGCTCTTTGGAAAACAAACACAACATGAAAACCACTCACCTCCCTAAGGCTCATAGAGCAAAGCAAACATTAATAAAAAATGAGAACAGGCTGATGGATCCCTATACAACATGTTCTGTTTGTAGTGCCTTATATGTCTTATTGGATACTTCCGACATAACTACTACTGTCACTGCACAAATAAACAGCTACATCTCTTGAGATGGCCAACCGGAGTCATGACAGCACATTTTCCTTAGGCCTGTTTTTTTTTTTTTTTCTGAGATCCAAGTGAAGATATAATAACACAATCAGCTGGGATTTTTTTTTTTGCATTGAGATTTGTACTTAAATACCAATTTAAACATTTTGGGAATGTTTATATATTCAATAAATATTGATATAGGACAATGTATGAATCAGACTTGTTGCTGGTAGGGGATCAAGATACCAAACTATGTACCAGTATACTTTCTCCTTCTTAATCAGGTTACTGGACACCTGCAGGTATCCTCATAGCTTGCCCAGGTCCCCTTCTGCACAGTCTGAATGATCATTTCTTTGTGGCTCCATCTCAACCCAATTATTGCATCCTTCCACCCTCACCCTTGCCTGCCCTGCAATGTGTCTGTCTTCTCTGGAAGACGCATGGTTGGTTTTATTCTCTACTTTCAGAATCTCCCTCCCATTGCCTTTCAACCAGAGTAACTTCTCACGTGATTTTATTTTCCTCTGTCATTCAGTGAGAAAACTAGTGTCTCCTTTAGCAAGCTGTCTCTGAAGAGGCAGAGCTGGCGCCAAACTTACATCTTCCAAGACTTAACTGTAGGATGTCATTTCATACCTGGTCCCGGCCCAGCACAGAGCAGGCTCTCAGCTCTATGTGATCTCATCCCCTCTTAAAAATACAGTAGCTGAAATGAAATACTGTGTGATCATTTACAATTTATTCTTTGTTATACATCAAAGACTTAAATATATGGAGGTCATTTCTTCCTTTTGTAAGTTATCAAATAGAATTTATGAACCCTCAGATTCATGGGGCTGGGATGAATAGTATAAAATCGAGGCAATAAAGCTCTATTCTACACTTTTACTCAGAGCTTCTTTCACACATATTTTCATGATCTAATATTTTACAGGTACAGAACTGATAGTCATTCATCTTGGAAGTTTGCATTGTTTCATCCTTACATCAACTAGTTAGATATACTGATGAGTAAAGATTTAATCATTTTGTACATAAATTTGGTGCCTGGATTTATATATGTCATAAATGAAAAGGCCAACTGACCAATGATGAAATTTGAATTGAAGTGACTTAACATGTCGTGGCTTCTAGGAGTGATTAATTAATTGTTTTACTTATATCTGGCAGTTGGTTAGGTATTGATAATACAAAGATGAGTGTTAGGTTTTTTAAAAAGAGGTGATCGAGTAAGAACAACACCATGCACGTGGTATTCAGCTAAGGAGTAGGTTTATTCAGTAGACCTGCTGGGATCAGGCCAGGTTGGCACTCCATGCTTATGGGAGAGGCCTGGGAAAGACCTAAGAAAGAGAGAGAGCCGGGAAAAGAGGTGGGAAAGAGGTGGGAAAGAGAGAGCACTGGGAAAAAGAGCTAAGAGAGCTGGGAAAGAGCTGAGAAGGAAAGAGCTGAGAGAGAGCGTCTGGGCCTGGGCTAGGCCTTATCTAGGGTATGGGTGGAGAAAGGTGTGGCCACATCAAATTCAGATGTGACCTCAGCGGATGCAGATGTGACCTCTTCCAGGTGTCCCAGTTGCCTAGGTAATGCAGGTACTGTGTGGAAACTTTGTGGCAAGGAGGGTGGAGTCTTCTCACCATCCAGGAGCACACCTTTGAATGAGAATTTCTCATCTTTTGGGTTATCTGCAGACAGATGTAGTATAATATGGTACTTACAAAAATAGCCATATAGTTCAGTGGCTCACTCCTGTAACCTTAGTTATTCAGAATACTGAGAACTGAGGACTGTGGCTCAAAGCCAGATGAATTGAGATATCTATGAGACACTTATTTCCAATTAACCAGCAAAAAGCCAGAAGAAGAGTTGTGGCTCAAGTGGTAGCACTAGCCTTGAGCAAAAAAGTTCAGGGACAGCACCCAGGCCTTGAATTCAAGCTCCAGGATTAGTATATGAGCACACACATGTGTGCGCACATGCATATACACACACGTCCTATGTGTGTTGTGGTGGAAGTAACAATCAGAAGCAATCAACACACTCTATTTTATGTGCATTTATGCATTTCTTCAAGATCCCAGTAAGGTACTGGGGCTTGAACTCAAGGCCTCCACTTGCTAAGTAGATGCTCTACCACCTTAATCATGCCTGCAGCTCCAACACATCCTTTATAGATTTTCTTATTATATAGATACAATGAGGCCAACAGATCTGATGATTGCAATTGAAAGCTAGTTTCTTATACTAGAGACTCCAAGAAGAAGGGCACACCATGTTCTGGGGGACACCTGGAGGACGATCAGGGTTATTGGGGAAATGCTGCTTCAGGTGGTGGAGGAGGGCAGTCTCTGGGTGAGAGTCTTCCGGTTGTTGGGCGGGCAGAGTAAGCAGATTCAGGACTATCTAGTTGTAGTGATTTCAGCAAAGCAGTAAGGCTGTTTTTGTCCTTTGTCTGGTACCTGGCCCTGAGGTAGAGTTAGGTAGATGTGAGCTGATAAAGGAAAGAAAGCTGTGAGATGACTACTTTGCATATCAAAGAGGTGTTCCCAGCTGTTTATTCTCTAGGGGAATTATCTCACTCTTGATATGGAAAGGCTCAAGATGTCAAGCATCAAAATATGCCGAATTAAAAGAAATATAATTAATGAAACCATATGAAATCAGGGCAGCCAGGAGAATGCCTAACCCAGATGGTGAAGATCCTTCTGAACAGATGGTTCATTTTATGCAAATTCCCAAGTACATGGAAGACACTAGTTGGACTTCAAAGTGTTTGAAATCTTCAGTGAGAAAGTAACTTCAGTAACAAGGAAAAGTGTCTGGAATGTCAGCAGGGGCCAGCTCAGATCATGAAGTTTACTTGGCTATGGAATTTCTATTTTATTATTAAAAAAATAAGCAAACAACCAAACACATAAAAAAACACAGTAGGAATAGCTGAAGGAGAGTGGCCATGATTTTAGTTTACTTCTGTTTGTTGAAAAATCTATGCTACTAAATCTATGCTACTTAAAAATTAATGAAGTTCCACATTTCATCTTTGTAAGATAAACAACCTTGTATGTTTAGTACTATCAGTGTTTATGTAAAGAATGTTTACTCTTTTTTTTCCCTGGGATTATAAATCCTTGATTTTCTCATTCCAGTGCCCACCCTAGCAAGGAGGTAGCACAGCTGAGAGCATAAAAAGATAGGAAGTAGTAGGAAGGCTAGCATTTTTGGTTGGTGCATTGAGTGCATTTTTCTCCTGAATCATTTTTCTCCAAGATCTCCCCTTCCCTTTTCTCCCATATTTTCAGTCATGCCTTGAAGCCAGACAATGGGTGTGTGAACTCATGCTGTGTGACCAAAGGTAAGTTATTTTTTGCATTTTTCTCATATGTAAAATGACAATCCAAAGAATATATATGACATAGTGTTGATAAGAGGATGTGGATTTGCTTTCTCTCCTTCAGGCCTTAGCAGCAACTGTGGGCATAGGGCTGCTTTAGGCAGTGCTATGCTGGTATACAATTGAAACAGAGATGCATGCATTACAGGATAAAAGATGGTAGATTCATGCTTACAGAACTCTACTAGTATTCCTTCAGCCTCCAGGAGCAAATTCTCTCCTGTTGTGCATGAATGGAATATTGAAAAATCATTGTTCTTTGATGCTAACACCTTTTCAAGTTGGTGCCCTGGTCTATATGTTGTGATACATTCTCAATAGGTGGTCCATTTTCTTTCCTACCTACTGTCAATGAATATGATGCAGAAACCTGGGAACCAATAGGTATCTCAGGGAATGCTGCCTTATAAGACCACATCTAATGGTCTCCTAGCAACATTTGTCTACTTCTCTTATAATACTGGGTTCTATTTCTACCAGGAAGCACCTTTCAATTGAAAACTGCCATTACTGTTCTGCCCCTTTAGGTTCTTGATGACATTGGGCAATCACACAAAGAATTTGTATCCGAGCTGAGCTGCCTGCCCCTGACAGTACAAAATAGGATAAGAGTAGTAAGAAGAATGGAAACCAAACCATAGATGTCAAGTGGCATCTCTGCTACAACCCTTCCTCAGCAGACACATCAAATGATTGAATCCCTAGGTCTTCCTTTGAACTTGGCAATGGATTCCAAATGTGTTTCTCTAACATGTATTCCCTTACAGACATTTATAGTAAAATTCCACATAATTCCAAAGGTAGAGTCCCAAACTTAAAATTGTACTTTCATAAAATTGGTGAAAAAAATACAGTATTATTACATGAAATAAAAGAAAATGCTTTCATTATTAGTTATATAAACAGAATGTGTCCTGCACATTAAAATAATAAAATTAAAATGATTATAAATGTCAACTCTCTAGCTTTATCTTTATCTTCTTTCCTTCTAAGGAGGAAGGAAATTTGGTCTAGTTTTAGAACACAGAGCTAGCTGAAGCATGGGAATTAAACTCTAACCATAATCCACTGGTCAATTCTCCCCTGTGGGTGTGAGGGAGTGAATATATTTTTGTTGTTGTTGCTTCTGATTTGGTATGGTTTCATTTATTTTTACCTGAGAAAAGTGAAGCTTGAATTAGGTCTAAAATATTATAGAATTTAATTTCATTGGTTAGTTTCATTAAACCACATTCTTACCTCTATCTCATTCTTGTCATCCAGATGCCATTTAGAAACACAAAATTTTTCTTCCTCTCTAACCAATGCCTGATTCCTGACCACTTATGTGTCCAGGGCCCATCAGACTTTTCCTCTCAGGTCCTGAGGAAAAGATGAACACAACATGTGGCTTTCCCTATGATGGCAGCACTATGGGTGACCGCTTTCACCAGGATCTCTCCTTCTTGCTTGTTCTGAGCCTTAATTTTGTGCGTTATCTTATGGCCTTCTAAAAATTCATTTTCTATTACATTGTGTTGCTCATATAACAACCTGAACTAAAAGTGGAGTAGCTATTAAAACAGGTGGAGAGAGGCAAGTGGGCTGGAAGCATGATTCAAATGGTAGATAACCTGCTTACTAAGTGTGAGTCACTGAATCAAATCTTACTGAAAATTAAAGGGGATGGGGTGGAGAGTCAGATTCTTTTGGTATAAGGACAATGGGAACAAAGTTGTGCTGGTCTCAGTAGCAAAATGAGTCTGGATAACCCCAAGAAGCTCAAGCTTCTTGGAATAAATAATATGTTAAATTATCCTACTTAAAGTGATGTAGATAACCCATAAAATCCATACTAAAATCCCAGTGAGATTCTGTATAGAATAGATAAAAGAAAACTATGCTAAAAGGATACAGGCAGGAATAGTTACAACAATATTGAGCAAGAACAACAAAACTGGAGGCTTTACATTTTTAAAATTTCAAATAATAAATCATAAATAATAAAATAAATAAATATATTTCAAATCTACAAAAATTAAATAAATAGAAAATAAATTATAATAAAAATTCAAATATATGGTAATAAAAACAATATAAAACAATCATGAAGACCAAAGAAATGGAACAAAAATCCTACATATAAGTTGAGACATCTAAAGCCAACTAATATTTAACAGAAGCAAAAAATACCCAATGAGGAAAAGATAGTTTGGTTTTCTTCAATAAATATGTTAATAAAGATAGATATCTACATAGAGAAGGATGAAATTGAACTCATATCTTCTGGTGAGAAAAACAGTAATTTTTGGTCATGAGGAAAGCAGCAAAAGCACTGGCAACAAAAGCAAAAATGGAGAGAAAAAAAAGTGAGACTGATTAGTAAAGCAAGCTGCCAGCAGGGTAAAAAGGCAATAAAGAAATGGGAGAAATGGTTTGTAATCTACATATCTGCTGGCATGTCCTCAAAGAAACAACTGCCCCATAAATAAGTGGCAGCATTATTTACCATAGCTAAGATATGAAACCAACCTGGATGCTCCTCAGTAGATGAATGGATCAAGAAAATGTGGTATATATATGGGAATTCTATGCCTCCATCAGAAAGAAGGACACTGCCCCATTTGTTAGGAAATGGAAAGACTTGTAAAAAAATTATATTAAGTGAAGTAAGCCCAGCCCAAAGAAACATAGGTCCCATAGTTTCCCTTATTTGCAATAACTAGTACATATGTAGGACAAGCAGAAAAGGCCAAAAGCTATGTACATGACCATATAAGATGATGTTAAGTGAAATAAACCCCAAGATAGGAACACAAATATCTTTTTCTTTATTGCTATTGTTTCTAATGTATTTATAATATACCATGTGATTATTTTTATTTCTTTGTATGTTCCTCCCCCATGGTATAACCACTGTTTTCATTGTATTTGATGTCAGTGTCCTGTATCTTGTCTATACACTTCTCTAATTCGGGGAGGGGAAGGGAAAAAAACAAAATGCTTAAATAAGAATACAGGTTGACCCATTGTAACAATGAGATGTACAAAACACTATGTAGAAAATGAACTTTACAACTTCGGTGGAAGCAGGGGAGTGGGGGAGTAGTTGTGGAGATGGGAGGGAAGGGATGGTAGCAGGAAAACAAAGGAGGAGGCAACAATGCTTAATAGGAAATGTACTCATTACCTTGCTCATGTAATTGTAACCCCTCTGTACAACATTTTTACAATTAAAAATGTATAAAATTAAAAATGTGGTACCTATATGCAATGGAATATTAGTAGCCATTAGAAAGGACAAAATAATGGCATTCGCAGGGAAATGGTTGCAACAATTTTGAGCAAGGGACGCCAAGAACAAAGAGACAAAAGGCACATGGTCTCACTAATATGTGGATGCTAAAGCCAAAATGAAAGGAAATATGACAAAGCAAACAGGACTCAAGAAACAAAGGACTTCCACTCATTTTGTCATATCATTGCTAAGTGACTCCATGTTCTTGACCACATATATGGTATATGTATGTGCACACCTGAAGGAAGCTAAGAGGAGGACACAAAATCATAGGGAAATGGGAAAACATACAACAGATGGGCCCATCAGCTGCACTGGACATAGATGAAAATGAACTAAGCAACTCAAAGGCATCGATAGGAGAGAGGGAATGAGAGGCAAAGAGGGAACAGCTTACATTAAGCAAAAGGAAAGAAAGGTAAATATCACCTGATGCAGAAGAAATAGTTGTATTGTCAAAGCTTATAGGATTCACAAACTTTATAGACCATGATGATGACAATTGCCTTGTGAAGGTTAAAATGTGCTTGTGACTTTAACTAAGTATCACTATTCCACAATACTGTGAAATATGTGAAATTTATGTAGTCACGTAATCTCAATAAAAAATTTAAAAAAACAAAAAAGATAACAACAAATAACCCAGTTTACCATTTGTTCCCCTTGGGCAAACAATGAGTGAGTCTAGATACTAGTTCTACATCATAGTGATGAAGTCCCTGACAGCCACTGACTTTGGCCATGAGACACACTAAAGAGAGTCAAACAGCAGAGTGACATGATGAGATTGTGTTTCAGAAGGATTAAACTGGCCTCCAACTGGAAGTGCCAGAGGAAAGAAACAGACAATCAGAGAAAGCAGCAAATGCCAGGGGAATGTAAGAGAGAAGCCATTTTAGAACTGACAGGGAGAGGAAGATTCTGACCAAGAAGCACTGGACACTTATGCACTGGGCATGTTCAATTGTGGTCCCCTTGTGCAATCTTTTGAAGTACAGAAAAATTTTAAAAAAGAGAGAGAGAAGAACTTATAGCATTGGGCTTGCAGCCCACAGCCAGGACACCCTGTAGGAGTAGCCTGTAAAGATGCCCAGTGGGTGCTCTCAATTTAGCAGCCCACAACCTGGAGTAGTATGAGCACCTTGAGGTAGTGCCCTGTTCAACCACCCGGGGATGACACCCTGTGAAAGAGGCGCATTCCAGATTCTAGTGACTGCACGCTACCTGAGGAAGGTTCTACTGCCAGAGTCATTTCCTGTGGGCTGACTGCATGCTACCTGAGGAAGGTTCAACTGCCAGAGTCATCTCCTGTGGGCTGCGTCTTAGTAATGAAAACTGTGCTGATGACTGTAGGCTCCCAACTTGGTTTTCCTTTTGTAGATATGTTTCCACTTAAATGTATAAATACGGGTGGAGGATTCAATGGTCTTTGATTTATTTATTTTGGTTTGGACTTGCATCATGCTTGAGACTCAAACCAACTGAGTGACTCATTTCCAAATTCTTATGATTAACATTAAGCCTGGCACTTTTTTAATGCATCCTAGTATCATGAAATAATACATGTTGCTGAATTATTGAGGTAATTTCCCGGACAAGAAAAAGGACTGACCTTAACTGGATGCTACTTTTTCTTCTTCTTTATTTTAGAACAGCTTGTGTCTAGGGAACAAGGATTCTCACTTTTTTTTTCTGGTTCTCATAGTCTTCATTCATATTGGATCTCACAGCATGACAGGGAGGGTTAACCCCACTACCCCCACCATGTGTGGCTTCTCACCTAAGGTAATGCTTGTATGACTGAAGCATTTCTTATTTCCCAATATGAGTGACATTGTGTTCTGTCTGCTGAGTTAGTCTAGTCAGCCAAGAAGACTTTGATGTGGACCTCTCCTTACATCGCTCATAGATACTCACAGGAGTTTTTCAAATCACTCTGCATAGATAAAAAGAAAGCAGTACCACTTGAAGACCTACACATGCATCTCTTGGGCTTTTTAAGGACTAGACTTGTCCCAATAATCTTTAATCCTGGGGTTTATTGCAAGGATGTACCAGAGAGTGGTTATAGTGTTTTTAGTACATTGAAGATAGAGCTAGCTGCTTGTCAGTGTTCTTGCTCTATGCCTTTATTTACAAACCTTTCAGTGCATGCATGCATACACACACACATACACACATATACTCACAAACATACACACACATACTCACAAACATACACATACCTCTTCACAGATCACATAGCTCCAGGCAGCCCAGCTAAAGGCAATATTCCCAGGTCTCCTAGCAATTAGGTATGACCAAGGGTAGTGTGAAATTTCATGCTACTTTCCTTTCAGAGATTTGCCTGCCTTTTGTGGGCTCACTTTCTGCTCCCCTATAGGCTGGGAATGAACACTATGTTGCTGAGATGCCTTTGATTACAAGACCAAGGCCCCTCCCTCAGAGATGACAGAGGCAGCAGTTGACATGTACAGGTTCTCACAAAGTTGATGTAGCTATAGATCTACAACCTAGATGCTGACACAATACCTTCAACAATAGAAATAATATTAGCACCCCTGTGAATATTACCAGAGCATTGTTTGCATATATTTGAGAAGCATTGGTCATTTTCTGAACCACTCATCTTGACATTCCCAACCTTTCACTTCAGCTGCTGAGCTAGTGCCCAAACATTTAGCTTGACTGTACCAACAAATAGGCTGACAAAATGATGACATCATGGAGTAATTCATTGCTTCAAATACTTTTCCTTTTTACTGATGGAGGCAAAGAATTCCATTATATGTATGTATGTATGTATATATGTGTGTGTATATATATATATATATAGAAAGAGAGAGACAGCGATAGATAGATAGATAGATAGATAGATAGATAGATAGATAGATAGATAGATAGATCACATTTTCTTGATCCACTCATCTACTGAGGGGCATCTGGGTGGTTCTATATCTTAGCTATGGTGAATAATGCTGCAATAAACATAGTTGTGCTGGAAGCTTTAGTATGGCCTTGTTTGTGATCATTTGGATAAATGCCCAAAAGTGGGATTACTGGGTACAGTGGAGCTCTGTGTGGAGTCTTTTGATGAAGCTCCATAATGCTTTCCAAGGTGGTTGAACAAGTTTACACTCCCACCAACAATGCAGTAGGATTCCCTTCTGTCCACATCCCCTCCAGCTTCTGTTGTTATTAGACTTCTTAATTATAGCCATTCTAATTGGGGTGAGGTGGAATCTCAATATTGTTTTGATTTACATTTCTCTTATGCCTAGAGAGGTTGAGCATTTCTTCATGTGTCTATTGGCCATTCTTATTTCCTCTTCAGAGAAATCTCTTTGTTTCTTTGAGGATTTGTTGTTGGGGGATTTATTTTTTTGAGTTCCAAGTATCTTTTAGATATGAAACCCTTGTCTGTTGTATGGCTAGTGAAGATCTTCTCCCAATCCGTGGGCTTTCTATTGATCTTGCTAGTTATGTCCTTTGCCATGCAGAAGCTCTGTAGCTTCATGCAATCCTATTTGTTCAACCCTTCTTTGATTTGTTGTGAAAAAATATTCTCTTAATATTTAACATTTTTCATTAGAAATGAATACCCTTGATTCATGAGAGTGTTTTGTTTTCACAGCATCACTTTGTGAAAGCTAACTGATAAAATCAGAGTACAATTCAGTAATAATAAATCCCCAAATCCCAGTGATTTAGCAGAAAACACATAATGCTCTTGTTTAAGGAAGATGATGTCCACTTTGTCGGGGTATACTCTCCTTTTAGGCATTGTTAAACCATTTATCATGAACTGGTGGATTTGAACTTATCCATTCAACTTCTTCTATGTGTACCACATTTAGCAAAAACCACTGGATGTGACCTTAAGAAGGTATGAATTGTTATTTTTATTTTCTTTTACTTCAAACCCTCTGTCTCCTTATCCTCTCCAAATCCTACAGAGGACTTGTGTATATAGTTTGATGCTTGCCATTTGGGGATTTATTTTAATTAAGGATGTACCATCTTTTTAATTATTAAAAAGGATTATTTTGATTGCTCCAAATGAATTTATTCTATTTTCCAAATTGAAAATTCTTTTGAACTTATTCCAGAAACTGTCTGGAGAACTGGTCTTATAGTGCAGAGAGTGATTTGGGCCACTGCAATCTTGGTAAAGGGGAGATTGAGATCAAGACTTCTATCTCTATGCTATCAGTCTTAAATCCCACCTAGCATTTCTAAGTGGGCCAAAGTGACCTGCTTATTTTGCCCTTACCTAAAGACGATGATTAAATTAACTCAGCGCCAAAGCTTTAAAAGTCTTTGAAAATAGTTTAAAAGCTCAGTCGATCTTTGATTAGGATATGTGTATTTAGACGTCCCAACTCTTTTAAAAATTCTTCAGTAAATTTCCAAACCTCTTGTTTAATGCAAGTGACCAATTGCCTTTCCAACTGTCAGCCCTAAAGAAATCTAAAATCATTTCTCTGACATTCTCATCGACTAATTGGACCTTGATTGGTGTCAGCTGCTGACAACTGTGATAAAACTGTTTTCAGGAAGCCTTGACACTGGGCCACCTCCTCACACTTATAAACAGGAGAGAGAGAGAGAGAGAGAGAGAGAGAGAGAGAGAGACAGACAGACAGACAGACAGACAGACAGACAGAGAGACAGAGAGAGAGAGAGAGAGAGAGAGAGAGAGAGGAGAGAGAGGGATGATAATGATGATGTAATAGTCTTTCATTCAATAGACTGAAATTAAGAACTGACCAGTTACTAGGTCCTACCAGAATGAAGTCAAAATTTACTCCCTCTTCCAAATTCTGTCTGGAAGGATCAAATTAATGTAACTGGAAAAGATTATAAGTGCACTCAGGAAAATGCTTTCGAGCTTTGACTGCCTCTGCGTTGTATAGAGGAAAAGTCTATCTATGTAGGGTTAAGAAGAAGGAAACACACTGGAAGGCACAGTAGACACTTGCAGAGGCAATGGGGCATTGCAAGAGGTATGTGTGTGTGTGTGTGAGAGAGAGAGAGAGAGAGAGAAAGAAAGAAAGAGAGTGACAGACAGACAGAGACAGAGACAGAGAGAAAGCAGGAAAGAGACGATAGAGCAGAAGAGAGATAGAGCAATATGACAACAGACTCCTGATATAGATCTCCTGGCATATAAGACAGTCTTCCCTGGGCTTACACACATTCATTTATTCAAATATCACACTGAACTATGAGGTCAGTCTTAGAATTCTCATGTGTAGATGCACTAAGAGTTTGTAATAGACTCAGACATGCAATAGAATACTGTAGCTTCCTAATAATGGTGTTTTTGCCAAGTTCAGACAGGGGACAGGTGGCCCAGATCACATTCTGAAACACATGGAAAAGAACCTTAATAGCTGGCTCAGAAATGAAGCCCTCTCTAGAGGTGACTGCCCAGAACGAGTCCACCCCACCCCCATTTCCTGGAGCCAGTCACATGTCTTACTTGCAAAGTGAATCTACTGTAAATCTAAATCTTCTTTTCTATTTGTCTTGGGCCTGAAATATTTGATCAGGGACTCATATTCCCTGAGCAGAATCTGCCTTAACTTTTTTTTTTTTTAGAAAATTATCATCAAAGAGTTGTACAGAAACAGGTTCTATTGTAACTTTTTGATCAGTGTCATCCCCTCCATTGCCTGAACTTTTGATGCTGGACAGAAATGGCTAGACCTTTGCTGACTGACAAACAGAAATCTCACTGGATAGCACAGAATAAGTAGGGACTCAAAGGATTAGGGTAATTTATCCTTCAAGTCATGGGAGAAGGAGGGGGAGGGGAAAAATCAAGTGAGGGAGAAGTGGGAAGAGAAGAAGATGGAGGAGGAGAAAAAAGGAAAAGAAAGAGAAGGAAGAGAAGGAGAAGGAAGAAGAAAGAAAACTCTCAGTTATGCTCTCATTTGTAGTTTCAATAAGAGAATGTGCAGACACTGAGCAAAAGAATCTGAGAGGAAGAAGTATATGTTGGATATGACAAATTCTGAATTTTTAGAATGGAAAAAGCAGTCTGCAAATGGAATCATAAGAAAACTGAATTATTGGTTGAGAAATAGCTTTGAACTTATCTCAAGGTAGCAAGAAAAAGATAAAGGAATAGACACAATTAGAGGAAAAGGACACTGGGCATGATCTTTGTGATCTGATGTCACATGATTAAAACTCCCTTTAAGTAAGGACAATAAATGTTCGGAATTAATAATCAGAGAAATAGTAAAAGAAAAATATTCTTATGTGCAGGGAGAAACTTAAATCTTGGGGTTGAAATAATTAAAATGACTAGAGAGAATGGGGCAAAGCTTTAAATTTCAATGATCTCTCAACTTTTAAGCATTCAGAGCAAGGGAAACAAATTCATTATAAAGGAAAACAATCCAGTTGTCACCAAAATTCTTCTTTTTAAAATGAGTAGTGCCAGAAATAATGGGACATTGTCCATATAACTTCAAGGGACAATATATTATTTCTTCAGGATTTTAGTCATACCCACTTGTCTTTATGTAAGAGAAAAATAATTTCCAGTGTTCAAGGCTTCAGAAAGCATACTGTTAGTGTACCCTTCCTGAAAAAATTACTTGAAGAATTGCTCCAGTGAGCCAAGAAATTAATCATAATAAAGAATTTAGAAATCAGGAAGATTTATCAAAGGAAATGTAGTGAAAGATGGAACCAGAGAAATTGCATTAAATTTAGACTACTATTGCTAATGTAGTTATAAAGATTACTGTAAAGGTCAAAAATAAAGGGACAGTGAAGACATAAAATAAAATAACCTTGATACAAATGTCTACATCATTTCAACACAAACTGAATAGTGAGGTGTGTGTATGTCATAGTTGAGGTTGACAGAAATATAGTTATATATTTATATATACATACACATGTGAAAACATAAATGAAAATGTATACACATACATAAATGTTTTCATTTATTTTTTCAAAAAAACTTTTAAGTTGAACAATGTTATATATTAAAATCACTTGGCTTTTGCTTTGAGTGGCTGAAATTCTCCATCCGTTACTCCCTTCACACACCCACATACCTGAATATAAAAGAGAGAAGAGTTAAGAGTGTTTGAGATGGACGACAGTAAACACAAGACTCTAACCCCTGATCTCCTTTGCTTTGATGGCTCTGAGGAGCTGTAACAAAATCCTGAAGCTAATAGAACAAAATTTCAGAATTCTTGCCCTAATAGAGTGAATAGAACTTGTGTTTCAGGCATGTATAATTTAACCAACGTGCTTGCTATGTATGATTAGATGGCAGGTATGTCATGAGATACTGGTTTGTGACAGAGGGGTGTCTGGGCAGGCTTGGGGCTGCTGGCATCCTATATAGTCTTAATGTGGAGTTTTCTCACCTACTGTCTTACCTAGAGTGACCTTAGAGTGTGCTTCTTGATCCCTACAGGCCAGAACTCACTTTCCTTGATTATACCCTGGCCTATTGTGTTGTACCCAGCACTGATCAAAAGGTTCACTGCTACCTGGGTATCTCTTTAGGCAGCCAATGCTAAAAAAGACATCTTGAGAGAGGGCCAGGTATAACATTGGCCCCAGATAGTGCTGGTCTAGTATATGGGATTACACTAGTAAAAGCTCTCTGTGCTGTCTCTAGTTTCCATTCATACATTCATTTCTGGTGTAGAGTCTTTGTGGTAGCAATTTAGCTAGCTTCAGGCTGGCCTTTCTAAGAATGTATGCTCATTCTGGAAATGAGAGCATTATCATTATTTTTAACTACTTAATTTGAGAAATTCCAGTTGCTTCAAAATTCATTCACATTATCACAATAAATTCCAATATTACATTAACAGAGAAAAGGAAGAGCTGCTAGTTTCTTTAAATATAATTTGAACATGTAGTTTTGAATTATTGTAAGAATGGGTTCACATTTTTTTATCACCTATACCTGTGCAAACAAAATTTCTTTTTTTTCTTTCTTTCTTTTTTTAAAATTTAATTTAATTTTTTTTGTGAACATACTGTACAGAGGGGTTACAATTACATGGGCAGGATAATGCATACATTTCTTATCAAGCATTGCAGCCTCCTCCTTTGTTTACCCATCACATCCCTTCCCAGCCTCTCCCCCTCCCCCCACCCAATCCTCCCCTCTCCCCCACCCCACACCAACAACAAAATTTCTTATGACGGTGCTTATGAAGAATTTTAAATTAACAGCATGAAAATTTCTTCATCAGGATTTTTCTATAGTTATTTCAAATATAAAATGTAGAAGAAAGAACAGGTAGAGATGAAGGAAGCCCAAGATCTTCATTAAACATTTGGAGGATATTTTAATGGAAACTTTACATAAATTCACTATTTAGTAAGTTCCTTCAAATTTGTTCTTCTACATTTTAGAATTGTGAGTTTATATAAGAAACTATATTTTACCCTATGTCCTGTATAATGCTATCCTATCTTCCCCTTTATTTTGGGTGGAGGTGGCAGAAAGTCTCACATTTTAATTTCTATGTTTTTGTTTCATAATGTAAAAGAGGTTAGGAAGTACTGCATTAGGGAAATAAATAGCTAAGATTTCATCTATAGCAAAAATAAAGAGGAGTAAAAGAAAGCTCATTTGAACACTAGCTATTGTGCATTAAGTGAAGGGAGAAAGTAGTAAAACAATTTATATGGTTTATTTTCATCTTTGCAAAATAAAACTGTACAATTACCACTAGTATGTAAGTATGACTGTTTTCCCCAGTGCAGTGTGATTCTATTCTTTTTATTGTCTCCCTTCAGCCCAAACAAGCTGCTGCTATGGAAGCAGACCTGTTTTTAGAAAATATGTATATCCCTGTCCCCAGCTGCTTGGATCAGGGCTGGGGTCTTCGATGAATCCTTACTTCCTTTGTACAGGCCTTTGGGATTGTAGCCAACAGTGAACAGTTTCATTCTAGCTATCTTGAATAGAGATTTAAAAGCACAAGATGTTGGTACTGGCCATTTTCTGTCATGGGATGAAGAAATAGAGGTGAAGAAAGCAGTGAGCAGATTTTTCTCAGCTCCCTGAAGTGTTTTAGTGTGTTTCTAAAGCCTGGTGCATTTCTGCTGATGAGCTCAAGGGAGATATTCTACAATACTTATTATGAATCTTCTTTTCTTTTAATTACTTCAATTAGGCTTTCTTTGTTCACATCCAATGAATTAATTATTTTTATATTAATTCATAAGGAATGATGAAAGAGAGATATCTATCCTAAAATATTAGTTTAACTATTTTTTCAGGTTGAAGGTACTGCTTTGTTTGGGCTAGATTATTTCCCTTTTTTAAATTAAATATATATTTTTATTGTAAAGATACTGAACATAGGGGTTATAGTTTCATGAGTAAGGTAATGAGTACATTTCCTATGAGCATTGTTACCCTCTCCTTTGTTTTTCCTCTATCATCCCTTCCTGCCACACCTCTCCAACTCCTCCCTTTCCCCCCTCCACGCCCCACCCCCGAGTTGTAAAGTTCATTTTCAACATAGTGTCTTGTAATATCATTGCTACAATGGGTCAACCTGTATCCTTATTTCAGCATTTTGTTATTTCCTTTCACTCCCCAAATTAGAAAAAGGTATATACAGGATGCAGGGCACAGGAATCAAGATAGTGAAAACAGGGTATACCATGGGGGAAGAACATACAATAGAAACAAAACAACCACATGGTCCATTATAAATACATTAAAAACATATATTAAAAAAACAACAGCAAGAAAGATAAAAATCCCTATCTTGGGATTCATTTCACTTAGCATCATCTTATATGGTCATGTGTACATAGCATTTGACCTCTTCTGCTTGTCCTAGACATATACATAAGGGAAACCATGGAACCTAGACATATACATAAAGGAAACCATGGAACCTATGTTTCTTTGGGTCTGGCTTACTTCACTTAATATAATTTTTTCCAAGTTTTTCCATTTCCTAACAAATAGGAGTGTATTTTTTCTAATAGAGGCATAGAATTCCATTATATATATTCATATATATGTATATATGTATGCATGTATGTATGTATGTATGTATCACATTTTCTTGATCCATTCATCTATTGAGGGGCATCTGGGTTGATTCCATACCTTATATTAGCTTAACTTTGACAGTGAACTTCGATGAAGTTTTTGTTGGTGCTGTTTCTTTGTTTTCTTTATGACACTACTGGGGCTTGAACTCAGGGGCTGGCTCTGTTTCTCAGCTTTTTTTTTCTCAAGGATGGTACTCTTCTACTTGAGTCACAACCCCACTTTCAGGTTTTAGATAGTTAATTGGACTTTCCTGCCAGGAATGGCATTTAATTAGGATCATCAGATCTCAACTTCCTGAGTAGCTAGGATTACAGATGAGCGAGCTACTAGTCCCTGGCTAATGAAGGTTGTTTATTTTGCATTTGTTTTTCAATTACTTGTTTACATCCTTAAGAAGTTATACAGGGGGTTTAAATTCAACATGTCAGTTTGTGAGTATAATGCATCTTGATCCATGTGACACCTTTGAGTGACTTTAAAATTTTTGTTTTTAGCAAAATCTTTCCAAGAGATTATTGTTCTTATGATAAGAAAAAAAGTATTTATTTAGGGGATAATAGATTTGGTAGTAACATTTTGGACAAATTTAAAATTAAGTTTTTAGATTTAAGCTAATTGGAAGATAGCTTTCTGTGTATTCAACTCTGGGATGGAGCTCTTGTCAAGTGCATGCTTACAGGCCTGGGTTTGATTCTGCACCACATATAGTAGCATCAACAACTGAACAAATACATAAAGTGGAAGATGGGAAGCAATTCTGAAAAGACTGGTCTTTGTTATTATTACTATAATACTAAAATAAAGATAGAGCAATCTCTCCTTAAATAAATATTAACCATATTATCATTTGCCACCTACAGGAACGTAGAGGCTTTTTCTTGGTGTACAAGTCATACTCCATTTAGAGGAATATTTTATGAAGGGAAAAGTTCTTTGCCCTTTTAATTGAAAGAAAACAAAGGTGAGTCATAAAAAAAAAACAGATTCCCAATTCTAACTCTTATAGCATCTGAAGCTTGTCTATAATGTCTTTAGCCTCAAGTGAGGTTTGAGTGAAAACTGACTGATGTCATTATGTGAGAGAAGTCAGAAACAAGAGGAAGTATATTCAATGTAGGAGCTACTGAGTGGATTAAGAGGAGATATGCACTGTGAATCAAGTAAAGAAATGAAGGGTACAGATTCTCC
The DNA here is from genome assembly GCF_000151885.1 of Dipodomys ordii. Lineage (NCBI taxonomy): Eukaryota > Metazoa > Chordata > Mammalia > Rodentia > Heteromyidae > Dipodomys > Dipodomys ordii. Next base: position 562,949 of record NW_012267444.1, read on the forward strand.
ACAGGTTTCTGTCATAAGAATTGGAGCCATTGAAACTATACATTAAAATTTCAAATTCTCAAGGGACATGAGTAAGAACTTCCTCCTAAGTTCAGTTTCTTTCTGAGAGAAGATATAAACACCTAATACATTAATAATTTGGCAAAGATTGCCATCTGACTCAAGAAACTCATACATGAGGAACAATTCACCCTGAAGATTGTGTGATTTTATGCTTTGCACAGATGGGTTCACCTGTGTCAATTTCTGTCTTATTTAATGTTGTCTTTAAGCCGAGGAATGGAAGGGTGACATGTTCTGATGCATTTTCACCAGTAAGACTTGAACAGAGATAATCACTCACATTATTTGTCTGATGACAATAGAATGTGGTAAAATGAATGATGACAGCCCTCAGCACCTACTCTTTGGGTGAGAAAGTCAAATCTGGGTTTGCTCTAGCAGAGAGAAATATTTGATTAAAATGAAAAACTCAGGATAAGACGGTATTTGAATGTATAAATAATTCTTTTCTACTCTTTCTCCCCTCTGCTCCTCCTTCTCCCCTCCCTCTCCTCCTCCTCCATTTTTAACCTTCTAGGTTGCTTAGATTTTATTTCCCAGGCTGTCATAGACCTCCATCAATCCAAAACTATAGGACTCAGTGATTCTGGCGGTTGACTTCTCTGTGTTCTGAGCCCAACCAGACATTATTTAGGATTGGCATTAATTAATTTCAAGTTTCCACATCAGTGTAGGTTCTAGGTTTTGGATGCAGGTGAGCTCTTTTGAATCCTGTTTCCCAACTGTGAGATTTTGAAAGATGACTTATGTCATTGAATTTTGTTTTTCTTCTTTGTGGAAAGGGCTAATAATACTCACTCCTGAGATAGCTGTGGAGTTAGAATGTGTTTTTTAATCTATACTATATTTAGAGGCTTTATTTCAGCTCTAACCTTGTCTGTGTTGGAAAATACTCACTACTGCTCCTTCTTATCGTTCTCAAACACTCTTTTATCTGCATTCACATTTCTTCAAAAGTGCTTACACATTTGCTAACAAAACTTTTCTAGAATATTCTACTTGGGCTTACTTTTCTTCAATTGTCTTCCTTTGTTAGCATATGTGAACTTTAGTGAAGTTGAAAGCTTGGATAAGATTCACATTAGCCTATGATGCTATCTCATATTGGAGTTTGATCATACTTACATTACAAGGTTATTGTGAAGACTAATAGATAATGTAGCCTAATGCCTGTTTATGGCTATGGTGATGTTGCTTATGTTGTATAGTCCTAAATGTGCAAGGCAAAACATTAACTATAAGTAGTATGTTATAGAGGTGCTTTACTTGTAATTTAAGATTAATGAGTATAAGGTAGAGATTGCAAATAAGATTTTTCTCCTCTGCTGTTTGGGATGCTGAATAAGGAAGGATTCTGAAGCTTTATCTTAGATCATCAGGGACGTTTTCAATGACTGATTAGACAGGGCAACTGTGAGAGCATTAAGTGGTAGTAGATAGCAATTATTTAGCAGCTTCCTTCTGTGTCTCTCCCTCCCTCTCTCTCCCTTCTTTCTTTTCCTGAATCTTGCCTTCCCTCTTTTCTTTTTGACTCCCTTTCTTCCTTTCTCTCTCCCTCCTTTTTTCTCCATCCCTTTATTTCTCCAGTCCTTCTGAGTAAGGGGGAATAAAATATTCCTTGTGTCATCTATCTTATTTCTACTTTCCAGTGTAACAAAAAATGATGTACAATGACAAGAAATTAAAGAACCAAATGATGAAAATGATATATTCTTTCATGTTAGTGATGGAAAAATTGTAAGACCAAAATGTGATTACCAATTTTAGACTTAATTCCAACCATAAAAATCAAAGTAAAAATGAGCCTACAGTAACAGTACTTAAAGAGCAAGCATAATACCTACTGAAAATCCTAATCAACATTAATGATTCTCAATTGGCAAGCTTCTTTCTGTGAATATAACTATTGTAGATCAATACAGTAGAATGTTTTCAATGTCTCCATATCTAGAGGAACAATCATATTTAATCAAATGTTAAATTAGAAGCTTTTGTAAATCCTAGTTACACATTAGTTTTAGATTTATGAGCCTACAATTCCTAAATGCTTCACTAATATCTATGAAGGGGATTGAGCATAATACTTATAGACATTTTCAGGGTTTGTGGAGATTAAGATGCAAAATAATATGAGGACATCATTTGATAATAGAATAAGCACAGAAAAACATTATTCTTTTAGTTTTAGGAACTCCAATGGGATGTTACTAATTCATTAAATCCATCTCTACCATCTTATGATATAACAACTCTACTACTTGAATGTATTTCCTTTATGGTTTTTGTTAGGAATACAACATATTGCCTTGAGAAGACTAACAACTTCATTCCTTTATACATTTAATTATTTGCAAATACCTCCAATAGATTAGACAGCATTCAGAGTATCATTGGGGGAAGAATCACTGAAATCAATGTTGTGGTCATTATGTTAAGGGATCATGAGTCATTCTGGGATTTGAAGGGCTGCCTGGTTTAATCTGATGGTAATCTGGCCCCAAGCTGCCTTTCCAAATGAATTTCCCATGTTGAAAAACCACATTTCTTAAGCAATCCATGCAGTTTCCTAACTCTGGGTTAGGAAAAAGAGTCCATGCTTTCTTTTAGAAGAGAATGTTTAGAACTACAACTATCCCTGCCAACTCTTACTGTATTATCACAGTCTGAGAGCCAGCTTCCCTTCTTTACATAGCTGTAGCAGTCTTTCTTTTTGATGAATAATGGGTTTGTAAATGATTAAGTAATTTTGCATCTTGCCACTGTCATAGTGCATGAGTAAAGCATCTTTTGGTTATACCAGGTAAGATGATATCTCTGGGTTGACCACCTAATTGTTTGTGTACTGTAAGTCATATTTAGTACTGAGAGGCTAGCTCTGGAGTTAAACTTCAGCTCCGCCATTGTGCCATATGACCTTAAGCAGGCTATTCAGTTTTCTATCTATGAAATGGAAATAGCAATGATGCATTATATTATAGAGTCTTGAGAACTAAATGAAATAAGGAATATGAAGCTCTTGATACATTAACTACTGGTATATAGTAGGATGTCAACAAATGTTAACTCATCATTTTCTTTTTCTTTTCTTTCTTTTTTTGGTACTGGGGATTGAACCCAGGACAGTGCACTTGCTAGGCAAGAGCTTTGCCCATTGAGCTATATCCCAGGCCTTATCATCATTTTCTAACTTGTGAGCTTGTTATGCTTTATGTGCCAGTAAAAGACTGTACCCAGTACAAGTTCTAAATCTAGGTTTTTTGTATCTATCCTTCTTCGCAGATAATCCATATAATCCTATGCAAATCTCAAACTGGAGATCATCAAGAGACCATTTGGAGTATCAGGAAATGTGATTTGTAGAAGTTGTATTACCTTTTTTAGATAAGCCAGTTTTTCAATTGGCCTCTTGGTGTAGTCACTACTTAATTTTCTTTCAAGTTCACATCTATCACACTTATGGTCATCTCATCTCGTTAGGTGGAAATAGTTGAGATCAATTAAAATGCAATTAATAAGTGATAAAGCCAGTGTAAAATGATGTTGGCTTGTGGCTGAAACATTTGGAGATGAACAGCTCAACAAGCATGTCATGCTGGCAGAAAATGCTGGAAACCCACCCCAATGTTCTTTAAAAAATAACCGAAATGCTTTTCTGTGAGTGTTGCCAATAAAATACAAAAATGCATCACCTGAGAGTATATTGATGAGGTACTGATTGAAGCATCATGGACAAAATCAGCATTTATGTTTCATTTTATTCATGTGTATGGGTTTCAGTAATTCAAGTGGTCCACTGTAACAGGAAATGTGGCTAGCATAATTTGGAAAGGAAAGAGCAGATGAGAAGATTAGAGCCTTATCTTCTGCAGCAATACAAAGGAGGCGAAGCAGCAGTTGAGGTCAATCAGAGGTCCTGTGAAATCATTTTACATGAGTACTTAAGCTACATCTCATTTGCTGTTTCACAGTTTTCAAGTGGACTGGTAGGTCAGACAATGATTGGATGAATCCCTTGCAAAATCAAACTAAAAACATTTGAACTATGATGAAACACTGCAGGAAGAAACATGATGGGTGAGAGAAGGAAGACATAGCACTTGAGAAGGTGTTTTAGCTGGAGTGGTTAATACATCATGTTTTCTCAGGAGAGGTCCCTATTCATACTGAGTTCAGACCCTTTATACATAGTAACCCTTTCAACTCTCAGAAGTGCCATGGCTTATGCAAGATACTGTTTAGCTACTGGAGTTAAAGTGAAATAGTTCACTTCACTGTCATAAGCCAGAAAAAAAGTAATATGGACCAGAAACTTCCCGTTGGCTGCTGAAATTCAAAATAATCTAACAGAGGCTTAGAAGAAAAAAGAGGAGAGTGTATCATGAAAAGCACAATCATTTAATGACTTAGATAATAAAGGTGACATATTCAAAGCTGACAAGATAATCAAGTATGTTCATACCTCATGTAAATTTGGTCCTTAGAGGATTTATAATCTGTTTGCCTGTGGTCTCCGGTTCATCCTGTGGCAGAAATATCCACCATACCCTCTTCCAGATGGTTGAAATAAGGTTCCAAGATAAAAGGTTTATTCAAGGAGAAGAGCTAGAAGGTAGCAGATTCCACTTGTACAAACATCCTTACATCCTCTCATGACCATCTGGGAGGGGCCAATTGCTGTCTCGGAGGGAAGAATTTAGCTGTGTCTCTTTTTGGTTAAATATAACAACAATAAAATGAGCTTATGAATAGTACATAATTTCCACTTAAGAATGTTATTAAAATATTCCAACTCTTTCAACCCAATTCTATTACTCTCCCTCCACTCCCATCATTCCTCAACTGTGTAGCCTTGAAACCCAGGCTAAGTCCAAATTTACTATATTTAGCCCAGATTAACTGAGATTCAAAATTCCCCTCTTAAAGTCTCTTGAAGTCTGGAATGATAGTGTGTATTTCTAATATATCTAGATTACTCTGTGTGTGTATTTGTGTGTGTGTGTGTGTGTGTGTGTGTGTGTTTGTGTGCACGTGCGCACGCCCGTCTTGAGGCTTAAACTCAGAGCCTGAGGTGTTTTTTTTTTTTTTCTCAAGGGTAGTACTCTACTGATGAACCATAGCTCCACTTCTAGCTTTTTGGTGGTTAATTGGGGTTTGAGTATCTCAGACTTTTCTGCCTGGGTTAGTTTCAACTGCAATCCCTGGATGTCAGCCTCCTGAGTAGCTGGGATTACAGGCATGACCCATCAGCACCTGGCCATATTATTATTGCTTTTATACTGAAGGCTATAGTCATTGATGCAAGGCAAGAAAAATTTTCCATGAATTAAAAACAAACACAATTGATGATCTAGAGATGACATAAAAATATGCGAATAGAAGACAAAATGGATTAAGAAAATGTGGTATATATACAATGGAATTCTATGCCTCCATCAGAAAGAATGACATTGCCCCATTTGTTATGAAACAGAGATAATAGGATAATCTTACTAGACAAACAGAAAAAGTCAAAAGTTATGTACATATGACCACATAAGATGAAGTAAGCAAAATGAACAAGAGACACAAGAGGTTATATCTTTGTCACTGTTGTTTTTAATGTGCTGTGTGATTTTTTGTTTCTTTGTATGTTCTTTCCCCTGTTGTCACTGTATTTGATTCCGGTGCCCTGCATCTTGTATACACATTTTGCTATTTTGGAGGGGAAGGGAAATAACAAAATGCTGAAACAAGGATACAGGTTGACCCATTGTAACAATGAGATGTACAAAACACTATGTTGAAAATGAACTTTACAACTTCAGGGGCGAGGTGAGGTAGGAGGAGTTGGGGAAGTGGGGTGGGAAGGGATGGTAGGGGAAAAACAAAGGAGGGGTAACAATGCTCAATAGGAAATGTAGTCATTACCCTACTCATGTAACTGCAATCAGAGGGATTACAGTATCTTTACTATAAAATATACACATATATATAAAAGAAGACAAAATATAAAGACATATAATATATACACACATATATGAGATGAGTCTAATACAATTATAAGACCATGCAAACATTTTTAAAAAGTCAATTGCACAGAACCAGGTAGCAGTAGCTTTCGCCTGTAATCCTGCCTATTCTGGAGGCTGAGGAGTGTATTTTGAAGTCACTCTAGGCAGGAAAATTCATGAGACTATTATCTCCAACTAATCACCAAAAAGCTAGAAGTGGAGCTGTGGCTGATGTGGTAGAGCATCAGCCTTGAGGAAGTTCTAGGACAGAGCCAAGGCCTTGAGGTCAAGCCCCAGGACCAGAACACACACACATACCCAAAAAGGTGAATTGCATAACTATTCAATGACAACCAATGACTACAAGGTGTTAATTTTAACCTTGCTCTAAAATTGCAGCAAAATATTATAATAGGGGATATATTTGAACAAAAAAATCCAAGTCTTATGTATAGAAATTTTGCTGAATTTTATTTAACAACTTAACTGATAAGTACAACTTAGTTAATGAAAACAGGGCATGTTTCCAGATATGGTGATGACGATCAGGTCTATCATAATTAACATGTTAAATATCAATTGAATTCTTTACAAACCTTGCAAGAAGACCTCCAAGTGTATTAGAAGGAGGAAAGGATAAATAGTAGCCAGGGATGTACTGTAAACAGAGAAATATGGAATAACTTACCTACCCGCTATAGAGATTTATTATAAAGCCTTATGATATACGGGTTTGGGAAGGGGAAACAAAGGAGGAGGCTACAATGCTTGATAAGAAATGTACTCATTATCTTGCCCATGTAATTGTAACCCCTCTGTACAGTATTTTCACAATAAAAAAATAAAAATTAAAAAAGTAAGTCAGAAAAAATACCCATTCATTTACTGAAGTCTGATACACACAGGGCTTGCACTTTATGTCCAGAGAGAAATGGACTTCACCATTGATGTTTGGGCCAATTGGCTGTCTCTGCAGGCAAATACAACTGGATGCTTATCTCACATTTGAAACAAATCTATTTCTGGTAAATTAAAAGTTTAAAAGAGAAATAGAAAAATCTCCGAACTTTCAAAAAATAGAATATAGGGTAAAATCTTTACTTACCTTATGGTAGAGGTATGTTTTAACACACTTCACATAAAATATATAAATAATAAATTAAAAAGTAATACATTTGATCATTAACATTCCATTATGTGTTTATCAGAAGACAGAGAAATAAGAACATCAAAGAGAGAAATAGCTCAGTGGTAGAGCGCTTGCCTTGCATGCTCAAGGCCCTGGGTTCGATTCCTCAGCACCACATAAGCAAAAAAGAAAAAACTGGAAGTGGTACTGTGGCTCAGGTGGTAGAGCACTAGCCTTGAGCTGAAGAGCTGAGGGACAGCGCCCAGGCCCAGAGTTCAGGCCCCACGACCGGACCAAAAAAAAAAAAAAAAAGAGAGAAATGGAAACAGGAAAAGACATTTCATAGAAGGAATTCAATTGCTTATAGATACATGAAGAAAATATTCACTCCTCTTAGTAACCAAGAAATATAAATGAAAGTGGTAATGAATAAGCATCTTATACTCATCTTACTGACAAACCTGGAAGCTACTAGAATTACTGGGAATGTGAGACATATAGACCTGAGGGACTGTAAATTGGTACAATCACTTTGGAAAAGTATTTTCTTATTAATTATGATTTTGCTTGTACATATTTATAAGATACAATGTGACAATTTGAATTGTGTATATAATGATAATTGTCAGATCAGGATAGTTAGCATTTCCATCTCCTTAAACATTCAAACATTTTTAATTATGGCTTAACAATCACATATAGTTGTAAAGTACAATGGGTTAGTACAATACATGAATACAATATGTATTGAACAAAGCAGGATAATTAACACTTTCATCTTCTCATCATTACTTTGTGTTTAGAGACCTTGAGCTCCTCTCTTCTAGTTGTTCATAAAATATATATTAGGTTATGGTGAATTATTGTTCCCCTGCTATGCTGTAAAACACTAGATCTTACTGTTTGTATATAATTGTGTCTTGGTACCCATTATCCAATCTATGTCCTCTACTCAGCCTCCAATAATGGCTATTCTACACAAAGAGGGCATGGTTATTTAATGAAGAAGGAAAGAATTTCTTATTACCTAGTAATTTCACTCATAAGTGTGTGTGTGAACTTTGTAGACATTCTTGTTCATATGTACAATATCCATGCCATATATGTTTAAATATCAGCTAAATGTCCACTGACAGGAAAGAGTTGATCAATAAACCTTGTACTCTACAGTGGTGAAGAAGATTGACTAAGTCATATGCTTTATCACAGATAAGAAGCAAAAATGTAATGTGAAGAGAAGGAAGCAAATCACTAAAGAATACACAGAATATGTTTCCACTCAATAAAGTTCAAATATATAAAAATGAGTAATTGATAGCAGCTACATATATATGTAATAAAATGATTTCTAAAGAGTATAATTTTTGTGAACAGGAGGAAACAAACAAAGCAATTCAGGAGAACTTCAATTGCTTTACTAGAAGTGGTAATTTTCTATTTTGGAGCTCACTATGGGCATATGAATGTTCACTTAGCTATTCTTTACACCCTTAGCTATTCACTAGACACACTTTTTTTGAATAAAGTAGTTCTTAAAAAGTTAAAAAAAAAGTTTCCAGTTGGCGAAGACTCTCATCAACTGATTCAGGCAGTCTAATTACTTCCCTATTTACAGCTGGATTTATTCTTTTAACTTTGGCTCATCCCTGAGCAAATTTACTGAACATGGTCTAGTGATCAGATTAGCAGCTCTCCGTGCTGTTTTAGCCAATCTCAACCTCAGCATATGCATAATACAATTTTAATGGCCCAGAACAACATATTTAGTCATCTAATATAGGCAGTTTCCCCATTAGCAATTTCATTGGAAATCCCCCAGTATGTAATTTCTATTAGTGACTTTATTATGAAATTCCATTGCTGCCTGCCGGGGGCTGTACCAGAAACCAGATTTGATGATCCCAACAAATGTTACTTTCTCAGTGAAGCCTTTCCCAGTTCCTGAAGGCAGACTTTGCTCACCCCAATATCAGTCCCTTGTCTGCAGAATGAAAAATCCTGACATCTAGCTTATAGGTTATTGTGAGGAAAAAAAAAACACCAGAAAGTGCACTTGGAACTCAAAGTAGGCACTCACAAATATCGAACATTCTGATGTTGCTGTTTGTCCTCATAATCATTATCACTCTTATTCATGCTCTATGCCTCTGTTAGGATTCATGCCACAATATGACACACTTCAGCTAATTTTTAATACTACTATCTCCTGAAGTTTGCAAACTTGATACGAAGGAGAAGCTTATCTTATTCATCCATGTGTCCTTGGTGTCTAGTGTAAATAGTTCTTAGCATGTAATAGGCACTCAAGACATATTTTTAAGTCAACTTGAAGAGAATTGTTTTTACATTTCTGTATTCTTTTAAATTTATGCTTTGAAGGTTTATTCCAAGTTCTAGTCCCTTGAATGCTCCTGAAATTAGGCTTCCTTGTGTGCCTAGGAAATGGGGAGGTGCCCTCTGCATTTGCTTTGGATAAAATCACAAAGCAAAGGTATAGTGATATAAAAAACAAAATTATCATTTAGTTTTAACTTCTTAATTTTCTCCATTTGCAAGTCCAGAACTGAGAATATTTTATTCCATAACATAGAATGAGTATTCTAGTAAGTTGAGCAAGAGGAGGCTGGTTTTATGCCAGCAAGTGTTGAAGAAAAAGCAAAAACAAAGATCAAAGACAGGTTTGGTCATTTCAAAGTTGCTTTTCATACAAAGCAGGGGCTGGAAACAGGACAGTGGAAAAATAATGGACTATTTAATATCAGGTCACAACAGGTCATTTCTGTGTGTATCAGAATTGAGGTAGCTTTGGTTTCATGATGTAAGTCTTAAAGTGGAAAATTTGGAAAATTTGTCTGTTATCTTCTTTTTCTCTTGATTTCTTAGAACAACTTAGTTTTTTTTGATGACTTAGAAATTTAATAGGAATGACTTGATTTTGGTCTTTGGTCTAGTCTGTTGAGACTTCATGTAGGATCTTAGTCCAAAATAATGGCCTCCTATAACATTTACTTAAATATGAGACAAGGCTAGGAAGTGAGAGACATCTACCCTTCAGAAGGAATTGATCTGAGGTGTCTGTTCTTTACTACTTCATGCTTTCATTAGAAAAATGTAAGACCCAAACATGAACAGAATCTTCTTTTCCTACATGGAATTAGCTTATTGAGTAGATCTATTTTGGAGAAAATGCAAAGAACGTTGGACTTGGGCCTGATTCCCTGGCTGTAGACTTGGTTATTCTGTATATATGAATCTGAGAAATAAATGACAGTGGATACAACACATGGCAGAGGGAGGGCAAGAGCAGTACAGTTAGTCCAGGCTGCCAGAGCTCTTAAATTTGAGTCTTCATCTAGTTATGTAGTTATACGGTAAAATTATTTAAGAATTTCTCTGCTGGAGAGGCAACATAGCGTGATGTCATATTTAATGCAAATCAGTATCAAAGTTTATTGGGAATTTTATGAGTTTGATTAGCAAGCATATAAAATTTATATGGCTAGAATGTTTTTAAAGGTATAATTATATGGTTACATATACTTGGAAATAAATATAACATATTAGTGTATTTGATGGGAATTGATTACTACCCAAATGTACAGGAGAAGATTATGAAGCTCTGTGGGGTTTGTCACCACAGTAATGGTGACAGTGAAGGACCTCAGGAATCCTGGGCCAGGAATCCTGCTAAAAATAGATTACTTACTCATGTCTCTTATGTTCTAATAAGAGATTACATATGCATGCTCTTCTTAGCTGGTCTTTGGAACAAGGCTTGGGATGAAGTGCAGAAATAGTTATAGTAGATGGTAAAGTGTGAGATTTTCAATGGAATAAAAAATAAAAATAAAAGGTTTTTAAAATCAAACTTTCACTTTCAAATCCAGGATATATATATATATATATATATATATATATATATATATATATATATACAGGGTGTGTATATACATATATACTGGAGATATAAATACATATATACTGGATATATATATACATATATATATGTATACAGCGTGTGTATATACATATATACTGGAGATATAAATACATATATAAATGTATGTGTGTGTATGTTGTTGTGTTATTGTGTGTGTTGCCAGCCATTTTGCCCATAGATTTATTGTGGTACAGTATGATAAACTGAGGCTTAAAAACCCATGTTACTTCCCTGGTACTGTCATGCTAAGGGTTCTAGGAAACCCCCAAAGTGGGAGACAAAGTGTAAGTTAGGAGCCAGGTAGCATATAAAATCCACTGATCATGAAATCTTGCATAAATGACTTAATAGCTTTGAACCTTTTTTCTATTGTTCATAAAATGGATGGGAACAGGTTCTTTTTTGCATTTTGTTTTTGTATTGTATTATGATTAAGAACTGGAGAGTGTATATATGAAATACTTGCTATATTGTAAGAACTTCAAGTTCTCCTTCACTCAAATATTTGCTAGATTGCTCTGTTGTGGACTCTGGGAAAGACAGACAAACAAGACACATTTTGTGTTTTGTTATTTACATTAAGGAACTTATTTCCTGGTTGAGGACATAGACAGATAATAAAGTACATGGTAACCATATATGAGTAGGGAATACTAGAAGCCCTCTACTCTCCATATGTTCTTTTCTTCCAGCTTCTAAAAAAATTCATTACTCTTACTAGGGTGTTATACATAGGAGCTACCATTTCTTCGGTCAGGTAATGAGTGCATTTCTGTTTTTGGACAATGCCATCCTTTCTTTCGCATTCTCCCAGTTTCTTCTGCCATCATATATTCTCTTATCATACAATAAGAGTTTCAAATCTTTCATTGAGAACATGATCCTTCAGCTAAAGTACTACTCTCTCAACCTCAACCTATAGCAAAATACGTTGCAGTTAAATTATAGCCAATACAGGAAGCATAACTTCTTTTTGTCATAACATCTAGAACATTTCTTGAAATTAGAGGGGGTATTTCTTTATTATTTTTTCTTTTTCTGGTGTCTAGGTATTTGGAGCATTAGCAGCCATCTTCAGACTGAGGTGAATTTCTGTAAGGGAAGAATGTTGCATCAGCAAAGCAGAACTATCACCAAATCTAGGTCCTTGATGACCACCAAGGCAGCCTCTAGCCTGGGCTTCTTCAGTTTGATTATCTAAGCAGATATTGGTTAAGCTAATGCTCTTTAGAATTTTCTGTGCAGTGAATGCAACAGGACACATTGTGGGACACTAAATAGGGACACTGGTGATCTTTGTATTAGGGGATCAGGAAGGCAGGAAGGTTTTTGTTGTTGTTGTTGTTGTTTGTTTTTAGAGGAAGTGATAGTTAAGTAGGTTGAGAATGAGCAGAATGCCCAGCCTCCCGACATGGTGCTTTGTTAGGAGTTTGGCACTACATCTATTTATAGGCACAGTGTGCATTACCTAGATAAGCTTATTAGAAGGAGGGTTTGAGAGCTCTCACACAAATTGGTCTGTCATTTCCCAAATAAGAGAGGCTGGAGATTTTCATTGAGAGGTTAAAACAGCTGGACTGGTGTTTTTCAATTTATTCAGGTGTGTGTGTGTGTGTGTGTGTGTGTGTGTGTGTGTGTGTGTGATTTTGAAAATACAAATATATGTTTTCTCCTTATATTTCCTTGGATCCTTGACCTTTCTCCCACATTTGGCCAACTAAACTAATGGTGTTCACTGGTTCAGAAAAATAGTGCCTATCTAGAAAGGAGAAAGAAAACTTGCTTTTCAGGCTTTTGAGTTTCAAAAGGACAAACTGAGGTTCTTGCCCAACAACACAGGAGAGAACATCTCACTCATGGTAAAGGTGTCATGGAAACAACATAGAAGAGTCCTTGAGAAAGGATCTCTGTGTGTTCTGATCCCTGACTCCGGCTCAGGCAAGGTTAGATAGGTTCTAGAAAAACCAAATAGGCTTCTGAGAACTGAGCCTAGCATGTCTCTGAGGCCTTGCTCAGGTACATTTCTAGCTAAGCAACAGGCTCCATGGGAGATCAAGTATGTGATGTCAAGAAAGACAGGCTTTTAGATATGCAGAAATATTCTGGATTTTGGTATGGCAATGGGAGCTGGAAAATGATTTCTAGGTGTCTTAAAGAGGCCTAACTAGGACAGAAAGACAGACACTAAACCCAAGAAGTCTGATGGAGTAAGATACATGATTCAGTGAAGGACAGAAAAAAACATTGTTTTATCAATATATAAAGACAATTAGCTGAAGTTGGAGCCCAGCACCATGACATGTTGTAATCCCAGACCTTACTTGTGACAGCTCCATTACCATAAATAATGGGATCTCACACTGCTGGTCTGATGAAGAGCTGCTGCTTGAGTTGTAGGGGGAAAAGGATTGTTCTTACACTCAAGTATGGGAGAGATTTGAATCTGCTGCTATTCATTCATTCAATAATAATGTACTGAGTGCTTAGGAGGTAGCTGCTGTAGCTATTGAGGATACTGTTAGTTTTTTGTAGTTAGGAAGCTATAAATATACAGAAATCACATAAATACTGTTAGATTATTAAACAATGTACTGTTAAAAACTAGGTAAAATAGAGCGGGGTCAGAAATAACTTACTGTGAGAGGTAGATATAAAGATATGATGAGTCTGAATGTAAACCTTTGTTCTTATTGCAAATTGCATTACTCTTGTGTTCTTGGTATCTTATAGGAACACACAATTATTGATCCACTTCAGGAGGAGGATGTATATCCCGGAAATGTTGATGAATTGTGCATTATGCTTTCCAAAGATCAAGGCCAAGTTGGAGCTAAGTACCAGTGTTGGGATAAACTCAGGGCTGAAGTTGATTTTTTTTGCTGTAAAACACATTTTGATTCCTCTTCCTCCTCTCCCCCCTCCCATTTCCCTCCTCTTTTTTGTAGTAATGGGGATTGAACACAAGACCTTGTAAGAAATACTCTACAAGTTGAGTCATACAACAGTTCTTTTGTTTATATTTGATTTTTAAACACGAAATCACTATCTTTGTCCAGGTTGATCTCAAACTCATGTCCTGCTGCCTCTACCTCCCAAGGTGGGATTACAGGCACAAATGACCATGCCTAGATATATAATCTCTTTTATGCCTTCTGTGCACTGCACCAGGTAAATGTCTGCACACAGTTTGGTGGATGAGAGCACTGATCCTCACAGTGATTAGTCAAGTGTGTAAGGATTCACACCTAGAACTGTGAATCCAAGGACCTCAGTCTGCAGTCAACCAGGCTGAGATTTCTGGCAGTCCCCTAGTGCTTTGCAGCCAATTTTGCAGCCTCACACAGCAGGTGGAACAGACCTGGGAAATCTCTGCAACTCTGGAGCACCCTCTGCTGGCCAGGTAATTCTCAATGATAGCACTGTACTGCAGAATGGAGTGGGGTGAGAAGCTGGGCAAAAATGCTGGGCTAAGAGACCCACAGAAGTCTACATTACTCTGCAGCAAACCACAATGGAATTCATCTGTTGTAATCAATTTGCAAGTGGCAGAAACCCAGTAGTTGTCTTAAGTCAGTGCAGTAGGGAATTAGAAGGTGTGGTGGGGAATCATCCAATCTGATCCCCTTTGTATTCTGAGTTTCCTTAGTAGGATCTCTGACAGAGACAATTCATCTTTTTTTCCCCTCTACTATCTCTTGTTGTAATAGAGAATTTTTAATCTGACTGAGCAAAAAAAAAAGTCTTTTCTGTCTTAGAGGCAAGCAAAAGGTAATGGCTTGATACCAGGGATGAATAGGTTTGTATTGTCTGGAAGGCGCAAGTAAGGACAAAACTCAAGGGTCTCTGTCCAAACTCCAATGTGCTCACTGATTATGGCAGAAAAAGAAAATTGGTTCTGAGTATAATGTACTGAGGGCCATGGACCTCAATTTCATGGCCTTCCTTAATGTAGATATTAACAATTGGGCAAAGTTATTGGTCAATTTACTCAAAGAACAAACATTAATGGAGGAATTCAATCCGAACAATGTGCCATTTTATAGCTAGTACATGGAAGTTCACCTGTATGAATTTACTGTGCTTATTTAATACCCCTTTAAGATGAAAAATGATGCCAGCTCAGTGTTAATAGCATCTTTTGATGCTGAGAAAATGTTCTTGTGGATTGAATGGTAGTTGCTCCTTCCACAAATGGGGATTGAAAACTTTATCTTGAATGTCTTGCACTGATGACGGTGTCACTCACAAACATTCACACCCGAATGTACGTTAATGGAACAGTGTGTTATCACTGGAACCTTGACTTTGCGGGCTTGCCGGTCAAGGATGTCTTGATTCACAGGGCCTTTGCCAGTGGCAATCAAGCTGGGATAAGAGGATCTGCTAACGAATTCACATGTCAATTTTACGGTCAGATCTTGGGATATTTTTCCATCGATGCCCTATTTTGCTTTTTTTCATCTTATATCCTCCCGACTATACTTCTTTGTGCCTGAAAAATTTAAGCATTGGGAAACTGTGATAGATTTATGGAAACCCTCTGGTTATGAAAGTATTCAGAGGTTCCTAAGAGATTCTGAAGTGGGAGAGAACATCCTATGGTAACACTTCAGCAAATGTAGGAGCACAAGGTATGGGTATTGATCTTTCCTGGTGCTCAGATTCATTGTGTATAAACTCTGAAAGTGTCTGTTAGTCCCAATATCTCATAAATCTATTATTTCTACCTTGCTTTTAAGAACAGCTTCTTAGAACAGTCTTCATATTCAGACACACATCATTTTCTCATTATTTTCTATATGAGATGGTATAAACTGAGTCTGGTGTTGGGCAGAAAATGGCATTGGATTGGACTCAGGAGACAGATTGTAGTTTTGGTCGATAAGAACTGGACGGCTTTGAGTAAATCACTGAACTTCTCTAAGTTTTGGTTCATTCATTTATAAATGAAAGCTCTTTCCCCCTAGTTCTAAAGTTTAATAGAGTTTTATAGAATATTTGGGATTTTAGCATATATAAAACAACAAAATCATATGATTATTGTCTTGAATTCTATTTTAACAAGGTTCAATTCCTTTAAATAGAAAGTGTTAGCCTGTGAAACTTTTAGGTTGAAAAATGTGGATAGACTGACTACTTACTAAACTATTGCTTTCCAAACAGTATCCATCAACTTGTGAGAGGCTATAAACACATTTTCAGATTCTATGTCTGAGAAATATTGGTACGGACACCAAACCAAACAACATGAAGAAATTCAGAACTTGTTATCCCCAAATATGTCACTCTGGGGGCATTGGCTATTTTGAGCTATTGGCATTTGAAAAGAAACCGATGAAAGAGCTTTCTGAAAGTATGTCTTTTATCTTCTGGAAAATAACAGGGGAAATTCCTACAATGCCCTTCTTATACTAGGAGAAAAGAAATACTCCTTTCACCAAGGATGTAAAGTTAAGGCTAGGTGAAATTGCACAAACAAACCTATCAAATCCTTACTTCCCACTTTCTTCTCCCAGGTAAACTATCCTAGCCTAAGCTCTTTTTCTTGTCATGGTTTCACAATTTCAACTTAGTATAAAACTGCTCAACTCTAACTCTGGGTAGGTTTTTATTTTTCTTGTGATACCTATGTATATGCAAAAAAATGTTAGGCCTTGTAATTTTCTCCTTGTTCATTTATTTATGCTCTTTCCTTCCTTCTTTTCTTCCTTCCTTCCTTCCCTCTTTTCTCCCATTGTCTCTCCTTTTCTTTTTTCTTCCTTCTATTTTTTGTTGGTTGTGAGGGTTGAACTCTGGGCCTGGGCACTGTCCCTCAGCTCTTCAGCTCAAGGTAGTGCTCTACCACTTGAGCCACAGTGCCACTTCCAGTTTTTTTCTATTTATGTGGTGCTGAGGAATCGAACCCAGGGCCTCATGCATGCTAGGCAAGCACTCTACCATTGAGCCACCTTCCCAGCCCCTCCTTCCTTTCTTCCTTTCTTTTCTCTTTCTCTCTCCCAATCTCTCTTTATTTTTCTTTCTTTTTTCTTCTTCCTTTCTTTTCTCTGTCTTTCCCATTCTCTCTCTCCTCCTTGCTTTCTTCCTTACTCTCTTCTTTCCTTCCTTCTTTCCCTCCCTCTCTCCTTTCCTCCTTCCCTCCCTTCCTTCCTTGCTTCCTTCCTTCCTCCCTCCCTCTTTTCTTTCTTTCTTTCTTTCCTTCCTTTCTTTTCTTTCTCATTCTCTACTACTGGACTCTCATTCTCTTTTTTCTTATGTGGTGCTGAGGAATCGAACAAAGGGCCTTGAGCATGCAAGGCAAACGCTCTACCACTGAGCCACCTTCCCAGCCCTGGACTCTCATTCTCTACTCAGGACTTTGTGCTTGTTCAGTTAGTTCTCTATCACTTGGGCCAAACCTCCAGCCTAGATTTTTGCTGGTCATCTTGGAGATGGAATTTTATATTCTTTCTGTCCAGGCTGGTTTTAAACTGTGATCCTTAGGATCTCAGCTGGGATTATAGGCATAAGATACTGTCATCAACAATATTGGCTTAATTCTTAATGCAGTCAGACACTCTACGACGGTAAAGGAACAGTGTTTCTTTGTCATAATGTCCTAGATTTGAAAGCCCAATGAGTGGAGGTAGAAAGGATTAGAAGTTAGAAGTAGGATGTAGTTGATATGCTGATTAGGGTTTTGATAACAAATAGACAACTATCTCAAATGAGTAATTTGAAAGTAGTCTCTAAAAACTGTTTACAAAGATTAAGAGAATGTAGGAGAGTAAAAAGGGAAGTATGTGCACTGATACACTATTAATTCTCCATACTATCAAGATTGGAGAAAGGCGCCATCCTCTGAATGGATCAGTGGAACTGTGACCTTTAGCTTGGAGCCTGACAAGTCTGAGGAGATACTCCATATTTACCTTCCCACCCTCCTCCGGTTTTCTTTCTGACTATATTAAATCAGGGCAAGGAATTCTGTTAATCAACACTGATGTATGCACCTCTCGGGGAGAGGACAAGTTGGTGAAAAAGGGAGATGGGTTTGTATAAGCAAAAAGCAGATAGCCAGCACAGGGATTAGAGAAAAAGAAAAGTCTTAAGAATGAAGTCTGTATGAAAATGTGACTCAGGCTGGGCTTGATGACTCAACCCTGTAATCTTAGCTACTTGAGAGGCATAGATGGGAGATCAAGGTTCAAGATCAAGATCATCCCAGGCAAAAGTTCGTAAGACTCCATTTAAGCAACGGCTGAGTGTGATGACGCATACTGGCTATCCTGAGTTTGGTAGGGAAACAAAATGGACAGGTGCAGTGCTGCACATCTGTCACTTGTAGTGATCGGAGTAAGCATCAGTAGGAGGATCACAGCTGACCTTGAAAATAATCAATGCAAACAGGGGTTGGAGTCACAGTTTAAATGTTAGAGAGACTTCCAAGCAAATTTTAGGCCCTGTGTTCAATCCCTAGTACTACAAAATAAAACAAAGGAAAAGAAAACCTGTGACACCAATATTCAACACCAAAATGAGGCATGGGAACCAGGAGTCAGGAATTCAGGGTTAAACACTAGCTTGGATTAACCACTAGCTTGGTTAAACGCACACAGGCACTATTTCCTTTGCTTTAAGCTTTATACTCCTTCAATAAGTTCCATCATTTAGTTTCTTTTAAAAGCAGCCTTTTCTCTCTCTGACCTTTCTTGCTTGCTGAAATGATTACCACATTCTATTTTATGGAAAGACACATCTCTTGTTGGGTAGAGAAGTGTCAAAAGTGTGAGCAAGAAAGGAAAAATTACCTTAAGGCAAGTCTCCTGTCTTGCAGCTCAAGATCAATGTTTGTTTGGTTTTTAACTCAACTTCCTGCTTGCATAGGCAAGTGCTGTAGGACTTGAGCTATGTCCTTATTCCTTTCATTTCTTTATTATTTTCCAGATATAGTCTATTGCTTTTACCTCGGTCAGCCTTACACCAAGATCTCACTTCTGTCTCTCAACTAACTTGGATTACAAGGATGCCTCACTATGCTGGTCCCCATCCTATGTTTAAAGGAACACTCAGACATCTGTATCTTAATGTTCCAAAATTTAGAACGATTTTGGTATTTCTGGGATCAGATGACAAACCAGTAAACAAGAATGATTGAAGTGTACCCAGTGTCCAGAACAAAGGGGAGTCATTATTGTGAGACAAGTTTAAACCAACTTGCTTCTTACCTGATAGAAATACTCCTGATAGCAAAGTGGATTAAGTGTCTTTCTCTGAGCACCCATGCTCTGCCTTTTAGAGTGTGCCCTTACTTTGCTTGTTCAATGACACTATGTCAAATTTTCTTACCTCTGTTACTTGTCAGGAGACTGTTTCTGAAGGAAACAAGCACCTAGTACAAAACCCTGTGTAACTGTGAAGGGGGATTATCACAGATTTTCATAAAGGATTGGCAATAATTATATTTCAAAAATCTACCCCAAATTAATATGCTTCTGTGATCCTTCTCTCCTTATAGTTCCTAATGAAACACATGACACATGGGATACATTGATTTGATTAGATGGTTAATTATTAATGCTTTAAACTTGAAGCTAAAATCTAGAGGAATGTGATAGTTATTCATACTTTCCCTTAATAAGTTAATAGAAAGAGAAGATATAAAATCTATTCTAGACTTGGGGTGATCAAAAAATAAAAAGGAAAAGCAGATGCTGGGACTTCATTTTGATGATCAAACATTCTTCATGATGCTATTGTATTTTACAACACTTTTTTTTTTTTAAATTTCTGTGCCAGTACTCTGGGTCTTAAGTTTTTGCTTGGCTTGTTGGTTCAAAGTTGGTACTCTACTACTTAAATCATGCCTTCACTTGTGGATTTTTGTTTTTTAATTCAAGATGGGAGTATCAAGGATTTTTCTGCCTAGATTGGCTTCAAACCATGATTCACAGATCTCAGCTTCCTGAGTAGATAGGATTACAGACATGAGATCCCAATATCTAAACTACAATAATATTTTAAGGTCACTATCTTAATGTGGTCCTTAAAACAATCCTTTGAGTTTTTTAAACATCATTTACTTGTTTTTTTTTTTTTTGCATCCCCTTTATAGATGAAGAGAATGAGGCCCAAAGAGGCTGAGCAATTTGCCTAAAGTCATACTTCTAGTAAACAGAGCTGATCACAATGGTGATTTCACCACAGTGCTCCTTAATTGAAAAAGACTTCTTCCAAGAGTCTTTCATGGAGGGGTGATTCCAGAATGCTAATTTACTCATCTCCCACACTTTCTTTTTATAACTTGAAAATATGACAATTTTATTTGCAACCAAATGGACTAATTTTTTTGAGAACTGAATTTAAATGGTATCATCAATCACCTAGCCAGATGATACATGGCTTCAGGAAACAACATTAAAATAGTTAAAGCAGTTAAGCATATATTTATTTCTCTCTTGCATTTTTAACAGAAACAAAATACAGTATATTCACTAACACCTGTGTATTGTTTGTAAAAAGCTATATTTAACTTGTTCTTTTCTTTAATTGCAAAAGCTTTCATGTCAAATTCAGATTCTGTAGATGAATTGCTTAGCAATAAAATGTCAAGTTTCTTATTCACACATCTAATTTCATTTTGACCTTAGAGAATTCCCCAAATCTAATGAAACTGCTAGGTAGAGGAATGAGAAGAATTGGCAGCTTTCAGGCAGTTTTCTCTTTTTTTATGTGTTGTTGTGGTATCTACTGCACAGGTACTAAATGGTGGGCTCAGGGACACCCATCTGTCATGCCTAATTAGGGTCTATAAATGGGTCTTCTACAAATATTTCATTAAAATGAGATTTCAAAAAAAAGTGATTTCCAAGTAACAGGAAAACATTATACCCTAGCTATAATGTCAAGCACTGTACAAAATACATTACAGAGAAATAGGGAGAAATGAATAATATACTATATTATCCCAATTTTAATTAGACTTCTAGAATGTTACAGTAAGGAAAGAGCTCAGAGAGAAAGTAGTTGAGAGGTAGAGAACCAAACATCCATTTAAATGAATATGCATTATTTAATAGCCACAATAGTTCTAGAAAGTTGGAATAATTATTGTTATTTTACATAGGAGGAAGTGGGGGCTAAGTGAGCTTTATAATTTCCCCATCACCACATAACTGGAAATAGAAATGCCAAAATTATACGCTTAGACTGCTCACACTTGAGTCAGTTCAGTTCCATTACTAGACTAGATTGCAGACTTTCTGCCTTATAGTTCAGCCCTCAACACATTCACTATACTTCTAAGCAAGAGTGAACTTTGTCTCTGAGAATAAGCCCTGAGGATTTGGGTGCTGTTGTTTTTCTTCTAACACCTCTCTCCTATTCTCGATAGCATCCTAGATATGAACATTTGGTTATCGTAAATAAAACCCATTGAACAAGTAGCCAGGAGGAAGAGTCAAAAACATCTATTCTTTTTTCTTCATTACCATGAACTTAAATTCTTATAATACTTCATGCTTTCAGTTTATTAATGATTTTAGTGACTTAAATATTGCACAAAACCATGCATCTAAATGGATATCATTGGCTTTGGTTGCTAGAAGATATCTTAGAGATAATGTAATCTTTACTCCTCTTTTAATGTGTGGAAATTAAGTCTGTGAGCTTTGAAGACTTAGCGAAAACCATCCATTCATGTCAAGTTCTACTGACAGATTCTTCTGACTTCCATGTCCTCATAACAGGTTTGTACAGACACAATACCAACACCAAAAGACGAGATTAAAAATAAAAATAAATAAATACTCATAGGGCACGGTCTGTTGAAGCAGCAGAAATTTAGAAACAAAAGCTGTTTGATTGATATCCAAGAAGCAAGAGTAAATGACATTCAAGAATGAAAACTCAATTGGCTCTAGATTTGGGAATAAGACTTTTACAAGTCTGAAAAGAGAGAATAAAGAGTAAGCTAAGGATGTGAGATAAGCAAAGTTATTTATGAAGAAAGACTTCTCAAGTATTTGAGCCATAATTGGTGAAGAAAGACATAGGGAAAAAAAAGAAAGGACTAGAAAACTGTGAGAATTATGGTTGCAGACCAACATGCAAAAGACACTAAAATTGACAAAATTAGTAATCCTAGCTACTCAAGAGGCTGAGATCTGAGGATCATGGTTCAAAGCCAGTCCAGGCAGGAAAGTCCATGAGACCCTTATCTCCAATTAACCACCAGAAAACCAGGGTGGCACTGTGGCTCAAGTGGTACAGCTCTTGCTTTGAGCTGAAGAGCTGAGGAATAGCAAGCACACAGGCCCAGAGTTCAAGCCCAACAACCAACAAAAAAAAATTGACAAAGTCTGAACTGTGAGGTGGTTTACCAGGTTTGGAGAGGAAGAGATAGCTGATTCAATACAAACTGTTAAAACAAGAAGCAGCAGCTTGGTTATATTAGAGATAGTTATAAAAATGAATACCAAAAGAATGAAAGGGAGATCAGAAGTGAAAATTTGCAGAACCCAAAAGAACCAAAATACACGTCATCTAACAAAAATATTAAAAAGGCATGAAAATTAAAATAGCTTTATGAGCATATTTATATAAAAATAAAATGCTTATCAAATATTTATATGCCTTTCCTATAATACCTGTTGTTAATGATGATATGTGGATTGAATTTGGAAGAGACAGGGAAAACCATAACTTTTTTTTACTTCTAGTGCTTCTTTTATAGTACAAACTATTACTTTTATAATAAAGTAAATATTATCAGACGTTTAAAAAAATCAACATAAAATGATCCAGCAATAATGATTACTTAAAATTTTAGCAAATATTCAGACAAAAATATAGGGATATATGAATTATTACCTACCATCCACAGTTCATTATGAAAATACTGTTTTCCCAAAGTCACAGACAGCTATGTCGCCTGTCAGAATACCAAGGAACAGCTTCTGCTGTCACTAGCAGACGTTGGACACTTTTAAAGTCATTAGTGTTTCCTCTGGTCAAAATGACTCATCAGAGTTATATGAAATCATATAAGAACCTAAACTTCATGTGGTTATTTTGGCCCACTGACACTGAGAATATTTTTGTAGTTGGGTGCCAGTGGCTCATGCCTGTAATCCTAGCTACTCAGGAGGCTGAGATCTGAGGTATGGTTTGAAGCCAGCCTGGGCAGCAAAGTCTGTGAGACTCTTGTTTTCAATTATTCACCAAAAAAAAAAAAAAGCTAGCAGTGGCTCAAGTGCTAGAACACTAGCCTTGAACACAAGAAGCTCAGGGGCTCATGTTCAAGTTTGAGTTCAAGCCCCAGGACCAATACAAGAAAGATAGGCAGTGTATTTATTATCCCACACATTATAGTACAAGCAAAACTTTCAGCTTTCTTTATGTCTAGGCAAGTGGAATATGAGACCAAAGTAAAAAAGAGAACCTGATCAAGAGGCAGGTGGTGAAATTCTCACATTTCATGAGAGATGTAATTATTTAGGACATGTAATCTCACCAAGGACATCTCTGATGTTCTTGTTTTTCATTAGTGTCTGGCCTTGCCATTAATACTTCATGTATTTAAAAATAATTCATATTTCTGTTACTTAAATAAAATTTTGTTGTTATTATATAAAGGTGATGTACAGAGGGATTACAGTTACATAAGTCAGGTAAAGAGTACATGTCTTTTTGGATAGTGTCATCCCATTCCTTTGCTCTCTCAGTGTTTTCTTCTCGACCCTAACCACAAGTTGTGTAGTTCAGTTTCAACACAGTATCTAGTGAGTACCACTGCTTCATTTGTTCACCCTTTGTTCCTCCATTTCTGTGCCTTTTCTTACACTTTAAAACATATAAATGGACATACAAGACAAAAAGAAAAAAAACCCTGAAAATCTCAACTAAGAAAAAACCTTTTTGTTTCCATTTCCTGGAGTTCATTTTGTTAAATATTATTATGTATTATCAGAGGCACATGGGCATTGTATTTTGTGTTCCTCTCCTAAAAGTTCTGTTACTTTTGAGACTTGAAAATAAGATGCTTTTACAATATGCTAGGTGTTTGTGCACTGAATTGATGTGTTATATTTGAGTGTCCATAAAAATTTTAAATTATAAATATCAAATGATAACAAAACATTATTTCTGTTATTTTTATTTTTGTTACTTTTTGGGGAGGACAGAGAGAGGTAAGGAGGGTGATTCTGATTAAGATTCATTGTACATATCAAGATGTACATGTTAAAATGAAATCTTCATGTACAACCAACTGATTCTAATAAAATATTTATCTATGAAATGTTATTTTCTCTAAGACAGTTTCTCAGGAATAGGAATTCAGTAACAATTCTCTTATAATAACATTGTTTTTATTGAAGACCTTACAAATTATTAATAAGTAACCTGGTTGTCTAAACTGTAGATGTGTGTGTGCATGCATGTGTACATGTGCATGTGTGTATACATTCATGCCAGTCTTCAGCAGTGATAATTTAAGCTGACAAAAAAGTAGCAAGGATGATCCTCTTACCCCCTTAGTTTGTATCCTTCTGAGAGTACTGAATTTGCAGTGCAGCTAGAAAGACAAGAATTTACATTTACACAACTCAGGCATAGTTTTGTGCTAGATTCTGTCAAATCAGCATTGAAGTTCAATCATTTATTCAATAAGCATTCATTAAGAATCTTTCATGTGCCAGGTCAAACTAGTCATCAGGAATGCAGCAGAGACCAGAGTTATAACTTCAGTGTTTTTGATAATTTTTGTGGATTGATTTCCCAAGGGAAATGAGCTGAGTTGGAGATTTAGCTGGGTACTCAGTTTCAGCATGTTGGCACTTGAAGGGAAGAAAGAAGGATTGGGCAGTGGAGAGTGAGCTTGCTGGTTTGTATGACTGTGTAGTATCCAAATTCTTCTCTAGAGCTCCTTGTTCCAGACATTCCTGTCTTTGTCCTTTCAAGTTCTCAAATAGACAGCCAAACCATGGAATGTAAGCGGAGTCCATTCGCACTTGGAGTCATGTTTTTGTTTTTGTTTTATTTTTTCTATACAAATTAGATGACCCAGTAAAATGGCCACCACTTTTCCCAGTGAGAGGATTTCTATCATTATCATCTGTCAGGGGCACCTCCCAGAGAGACTATATGCTGCCACTGTTCATCGTTAGCTTTTAGTCCTGTATCAAAATGACTGTGAGCCCAGGTTGGGAGTCTTTTCCATGTCCACTGCTGTTTCATAAGGGACCTCTTGTAAGAATGGTAAGGGAGATACAATTGTGCAAGATCAGTGGTTAGTGCATTTTGAATCTCTTGCTTCTTTATGCACACTCAAGAGTTGCTCATGCTTAATCCCAGCCTCCACTTCTAGTTTAAGCTACATTGTTTGGTCCATTCAATTTTGTGATTGGTGTCTCTGGGGGAACTCAGGCCATGATGGATACTTTTGGATACTTCTGATCACATGGCCATTTGGTCTCTCTTGAATGGTCTCTCCTACAAAGCCTTTGGGCAAGATAGCAAATGAATATCACTGTCTGTTCAGTGAGTACAGCAATTCCTGATCCTTTTTTTTTTCTGAGAGGGATGGAAAGAACTCATTTGTCAGATCAATAGCTGTACAGCATATATCTAAAGTTGTGTTAATCTGTTCTTGTATAGATAACATATCTAGCACTGCAGCTGCAATTGAAGCTCCTACTTTTTGAGTTTTTGGCCACATACTATCATCCTAAAGGATCCATCTGCTTCATTCTAAAGACCAGACTGAGGAATTAAATGCTGTTATGATAGGGATTACTATCTAACATACTTTAGGTCTAAGAGTGGCATTAATTTCTGCCATGTCCTGATACATACTTTGTGTTCAAGAGAGCTCTCAATGTGTGGCAATGTCCTTTCTTCAATACGTAATTACCACAGTAAATGACTAAATATTCCTCTGGGGATGTTATATAATAAGAAACATATATATGCATATATATATATATGGTTCTAGCATAAAACTCTTAGAGCTCTCTTAATTATCTGAGAAATGGGGTGAGAAAAACATTAAAAAATTAATAATAAGCTCTTTTTAGCCATATTTGAGTTTATGCTAATGATGTGATTTTTGCTGTGCTTCTGGATTGTTTAGTTGTTAGAAAAATCAGCCAAATACTTAGAGGATTGGAATTTTCAGCCCTATTCTTCACCTCCAGGGAGGGGAGAAAATAAGTCCAATCATCAATAATTTAACCAATCATGTCATGTAGTAGAAATATTTTTTAAAAATAATTTTTATTGAGATTAAGTGATTACAGAAATTTCACAGTATTGTGAGATAGTGACACCTAAAGTCATAAATACATTTTAACCTTCACAAGGCAAATTGTCATTATCATAGTCAATAATGCTTGTAAATTCAATACAACTATTGGGTGGTATGTACATTTCTTTCCTTTTGCTTAGTGTAAGCTGTTCCCTCTATCCCTTTCATTCCCTCCCTCCCATTGCTGCCCTTGAGTTGCTTAGTTCATTTTTATTAATGTCCAGTGCAGCTGATGGGACCTTCTGTTGTTTATTTTCCTCTGTTTCTCTCTGATTCTGTGCCCTCCTCCTAGTGTCCCTCAGATGTGCACACACACACACACACACACACACACATACATGTATATGTATATATGTATGTGTATATGCATATGCATATATACATTTACATACATATGTATATGTGTATGGGCACATACATATATACATATACACATTTACATACATATGTATATATGTATATGCATATACATATATACATTTACATACATATACATGCATATATATGTATATGGGGGTGTGCACATCTGAGGGAAGCTAGGATATGTATACATATATATATATATATATATGATCAAGAACATGGAGTCATTTAGAAATGATATGACAAATTGAGTGGAATGGAGGTCCTTTGTTTCTTGAGTCCTGTTTACTTTGTAATATCTCCTTGCATTTTGGATTTAACATCCACATATCAGGGAGACCATGTGCCATTTGTCTCTGCTCTTGGCTTACCTCACTCAAAGTGATTTGTTCTAGTTTCATCCATTTCCCTGTGAATCCATTATTTTGTCCTTTCTAATGGCTGCATAATATTTATTGTATATAGGTACCACAATTTTTGGATCCATTCATCTGTGGTGGGACATCAGGGTTGTTTCCATATCTTGGCTATTGTGAACAGTGCTGCAATGAACATGGAGGTGCATGTGTCTTTGTATCTTGGTTCCTGTTGTTCAGGATAGATACCTAGGAGTGGTATTGCTGGGTCATAGGTCAATATTTAGCTTTCTAAGGACCCTCCAGACTGCTTTCCAAAGTGGTTGCATTAGTGTACATTCCTGCCAGCAGTGCAGTAGGGTTCCTCGTTCTCCGCATTTGTGATTGGTTGAATTTAGGATGTGGGCCAGTCTAACTGGGGTAAGGTGGTATCTCAGGGTTGTTTTTATTTGCATTTCCTTTATAACCAGGGATGATGAACATTTCCTGATATTTGCCATTTTTATCTTCTTCTGAGAAGTCTCTTTCTCATTGTAAGTTATTGGTTTATTTAATTGCTTTATTTCCTCTTAGTTCAGTTTGGGTAATTTGTATTTCTCTAAAAATTCATCCATTTCTGCTAGGTTTTCCTTCCTTAGTGAGTATAGATTCTGGAAATAGTTCTTTATAATTGTTTGGATGTCTTAAATGTTTATTGTAAAATTTCCTATGGCACCACTGATCTTATTGATTTGGGTCTCCTCATTTATTTTTTAGTTAATCTTGCCAGAGGTCCATCAAATTTATTGACTTCTTTCAAAAAAACCAGCTGTTCATTTTGTTAATTTTGTTTATAATTTTCTTAGTCTCTATCTCATTAATTTCAGCTCTTATTTTGGTTATCTCACTCTGTCTAGTAACTTTGGGTTCAATTTTTTTCTTGCTTTTCTAGCAGTTTTAGTTGCATCATGAAATTATTTATTTGTTCTGCCTCTATTTTCTTGATGTGTGCACTGAGAGCAATAAATTTGCCCCTCAGTATTGCTTTTGTTATGTTCCACAGGTTTCTTTGTGATGTCTATTCATTTTCATTAAATTGTAGGAACTTTTTAATTTCTTCTTTAATTTCTTCTGTGACTCAGGTGTTACTCAGAAGTATGCTGTTCCATTTCCAGGTATTTGAGTAATTTCTACAGTATGCTTTGTTATTGAGAACTAGCTTGATTCCACTGTGGTCGAAGAGAATACAAGGGATTATGTCAATCCTTTTGTATTTGCTTAAATTCTTTGTATGTACTATAATATGATCTATTTTGGAGAAAGTTCCAAGGGCTGCTTAGAAGAATGTGTACTGGGTTGTTGTTGGGTGGAAAACTGTAGATGTCAATTAAGTCCACTTCAGATATGGCATCATTTAATTTGGAGGCTTCTTTGCCAGTTGTCTGGTTGCTAGACCTGTCCTTTGGTGAGAGTGGAGCATTAAAATCTCCTAGTATTATTGTATTTGGATCTATATTTTCCTGTAAGTCTGAGAGTATTTGCTTAATGTATTTGGATGCACCAATGTTTAGAGAGTATAAATTGATAATGGTGATATCATCTACTTGGATTGTTGCCTGTATTAATATGTAGTATCCTTCTTTATCTTTTTGTATTGATTGTAATGAAAAGTTTATTTTGTCAGGTATCAGTATAGCAACTCCTGCCTTCTTGCTGTGAGCGTTTGCATGGTAGATTTTCCTTCATCCCTTCACAAGGAGTTTGCTTTTATCTTTGGCTGTGAGGTGGTCTCTTGAAGACAACAAATGGATGGATCATGTTTTCTAATCTAATCTGCAGTTCTTTTTCTTTTGATTGGTGAATTAGTCCATTAATGTTTATAGTTATTATAGAGAGGTGCATTGTGTTTCCTGTCATTTTCCTGCTTTCCTAAATTTTTCTTCTTGTCTTTCCTCCTGTGCTTACTAGGTTGGTCTTCTAGTGATATCTGTCTGATGTGGATCCCTGATTTTATTTTCTTCAGATTGTAATCCCCTTCTTAATATTCTTTGTAGTGCTGGCTTATTGTTTATGAATTCATTTAGTTTTTCTTTACTATTAAAAATTTTAGTTTCTCCATTGAATGTGAATGTTAGCTTCACTGGATATAACAGTCTGGGTTGGCAGTTATTGGTTCTCAGGGCTCAGATGGTACTTTTCCAAGCTTTCCTTGCATTCAGTGTCTGTATGGAGAGACCTGCAGTGATTCTGATTTTTTCCCATTGTAGTAAAGCTCCTTCTTTGCTTTTGCTGTTTGCAAGATCGTTTCTTTATTTGTCAGATTTAATGATTTTACTATGATGTGCCTAGAAGTGTTCCTCCTGGGATCCGGTTTGCTAGGTGTTCTGTATGCTTCTGTTACATAGATGATATTTTCTCTTTTAAGACTGGGGAATTTTTTGGCAATAATCTTATTGAATAAATGCTGCATCCCTCTGTTATGGTATTCCTCACTGTCGTCGACCCCAATTATACAAAGGTTAAATTTCTTGGCACTGTTGGCTTGTTCTTTTGGCATATTTTGAGTGTTTTTTCCATATCTGTGACTTTTTTTCCAGTTGTTGCATTATGACTTCAGTACCCTGATATTCTATTTTTTATTTCATTTACTCTGTTAACTGTGGCTTCCATTGTGGTTTGCATGGGGGGAATTGGACCATTTATGAGTTCTACATCAGTTCTCAAAGTATTAATTTCATCTTTTAAAGAGGTGTGTACTGCATCTATTTTTGAGAGCATCTTGTTTGAAATCCTGGATCTTTTTTGGTAACTCATTTCTTTGATCTTTAAATTTAAGATCCAGTTCTCACTTTAATCCCTGAGTCATTGCTTCTATCAACTGTTGGATGTAGCATTTGTCTTCCATTTTTTTTTCTGCTTTCACTGGAGTTCTTCTCTGGGTGGCTGCTGTCCTTTGGGGATGTTTACTGTCTTGGTTGTTGATGAATCTTGTGATTTTTCACCGTGCTTTTCACATGAGGATTCAGGGATTATTGGAGACGAATCCCGAACTCTGACTGTTTTGGTCAATAGGTGGCTGCCTTCCTTTCGTGTTGGGTTGGTTCCTGGGTTAGTTTTTGAAGCCTGCTCTCAGCCCCGGGCTGCTTGAGAGAGATTCTGCCCAGTCTTCATTTTGTTAGAGGAGAGGCTGACCTCCAGTTGCTAGTCTGACCCACATAGGTCTCACTCTTGTTAGATTTTGGTGGGCAAACACACTCCATTCTCTGCTGAGACATGTGCTCAGTTCCTGACTTCAGTCAGGGACAGATGATTTAGACAGCTCCAACTCCTGCCTGGGCACACAGGTAGGGCTCATTCAGCTGTCTGCTGCAGTCCACAAGCAGTTCCCATCTTCAGCCAAGGACTGGCAGCCTAGGCTGTTTGTACTCTCTTCCAGGGGTGCTCTTAGCAAAACCTGGTGGGCTGGATGTATTCCATAGTTCCTGACTTCAGCCAGGGACCAGCCGTATTCAAGCTCCTTCCCAGGGGTACTCTTGGTCAAGCCTGGTGAGCTCTATGTGCTCCACTGGTTGCTGGGGTGTTTGCATAATTCCGAGCTTCAGAGGGACCTGTAGCCCAGGTGGTAGGGGGAGAGGTCTGATCAAGCTCTGGGGGTTACTGCCAGTGCTGTCCTCCTGTGGTGGTGGGGCGGGGCATCCCCTGTGGGATACTCACTTATCCTGGAATTGGTTGGGGGCTGTCCAGAGGTGCTGTGGCAGATCACTGTTTCTGTGTGTGCTGTAGGTAGTTAGTTGCCTTCACCTTCTATGTTCAGATGAGATGATTATGGGCTGGGCAGGGTGGTGGTGGGAGCTCTGGGCCAACATTTTGAGGTACCTTGTCCTGCTTCTGTCTCTGTTTACACTGTCCACGTCCATGGGAGACTTCTGCATTGGCACTCTATGGACTGCTGTAGCTCTGAGGTTCCTAGCAGCCATGGGCCGGGCAGCTTTTATGTAGTACAAATCTTAAGAAGTCGTCCATAGAAAT
Source organism: Dipodomys ordii (assembly GCF_000151885.1). Taxonomy (NCBI): domain Eukaryota; kingdom Metazoa; phylum Chordata; class Mammalia; order Rodentia; family Heteromyidae; genus Dipodomys; species Dipodomys ordii. The sequence goes on from NW_012267444.1 coordinate 594,081, forward strand.
CCTAAACCTTTGGAAGCCTTCTGAGCTAGGAAACATCTCTAAGTATTGACAGGGTATAAGCCTACGAAGGGGACCCTCACTCTCTTACCTGGCCCTGTGTAGTCCTTTTATTTTGTTATTCTTCATCTTTATTTTTCATAGTTAGCTGGCAATAGTATGTAAGTGGTTGTTACAAGTTTTGTGAGCTCTTGTAGCAAATTCTCAAACCCTAACAGAGGTCTTGGAAACCCACCTTTATATCTTGTTGGTCAAATGAGAGATTCAGGGCTTGCAATTAGCAGCTGAAAGGGGGAAGTATTATGTATTATGGGATTGAGCCCTTAATATATGGGGTCTTGGTGCAATACCAAGTAGTGTTTGAATTAGTTGAATTGAATTGGAGGACGCCTAGTTGGTTATGCAGAATTACTTGGTATGGGCACACACACACACACACACACACACACACACACACACACACATGCTCTACACACATATCAGAAAAATTGGGAGTTAAAATAGTTTCCAAAGGTGAAAAAATACAGCAGAGGGGCCCATCAGCTGCACTAGCCACTGATGAAAATGAATCAAACCACTTAAGCAATGGGAAGCGATGGTGATGGTAGAGAGGAATGAAAGAGAAAGAGGGAACAGCAGATACTAAGTAAAGGGAAAAAAGGTACATATCATGTGATTTGTAAGAAATAGTTTGTAATTTGTAAGAAGTTGTTAAAGGTCATAGAGTTCATATACCATGTAGATTAAGATCATGATGACTATCATTGTGAAGATTAAAAGGTATTTGTGACTTTAGCTAAGTATAACTATGCCACAGTATTGTGAAATTCATATAGTCACTTAATCTCAATAAAGAAGTATTTGGAAAAATAGTTCCTAAATGGAAGACATTATTATGAATAATTATTTTATACTTATGTACATCACATTCCCATGTTAGTGGATTCTTTATCTGATACCTACTCACTGGAAACTGGGCATAAAATTGGAGCTCTTTCACAGATGTGATCCCCCTTTCTTTCATTCCCATCTTTGCATGGCATCATTTCACTGTTTCTTCATTTCTCTTGATTATGTGTATTGACTATTGCCACTTTTTTTTGGTTTCACACCTATTTCCCACTAAGGAATACAATACATAATTAACCACCTCCATGCTTTTTCAAGTGCCATCCCCAGTAAGCCTTCTGACTTGTCACAACCATAATCAAAATCATCTAGACTTAAAATTTCCAGGGTTCTATCAGCCTCCGATACTTGTGAGACCAGTGCTCTAATGGAATCTTCATGTCAACTGTAAATGCAGAGGAGTGCTGCCATTAAGCTTCTAAGTATGCCCATTCACATCTTTCAAGTGCCTTCCCTATTGTACTGCAGACTATAGTCCAGTTGTTCAGTTTTATATGGTACATCCACTTTAGTCTATATTTTATTCTTCTCTTTCATTTTACAGTGTCATAATTATTCTAGTTTTCTTTGTGTGGATCATGATTTTTATCATCTAGTATATCTCTGCATTCCCCCATCATCTCCCCAAATCCTTGAGGTTGTTAAATCTTGTATTTTATAAACTATTCTCATAAGCTTTTACTAATCAATATGTTAAATATCCTTGACCAGATCTCCCGAGTCCAGTTACATGAGCATATTCCCAGTCCCTCCTCATTCCATGCTAGCCATGCCTTGATGTTGCCATTGGAAGATGTTTCCTTTCCTCTTTATCAAGTCCAGCATATTTCTATTTGAGTTATGATACATTTACCCTAGTTATTTGTCTAGTCAGGACTGGATCACCATGAAGCCAATGAAGACTAGAGGTTTTTTTAAAGACTAAGGTACTTTTGTAAACTCAGAGGAGTGAGGGAATTTGAAGTTCAATATTTCTAGGCACATTACGATATCACTATCCATTATAGGAGGGCCACATTCGTTGTCAACCAGGACCTTGAGCTTGTCAGAGGAAGAATTTCTTGGCTGGGAATTTAAATAATTTAAATATTTTGGATCTCTACTGTTCTTCCAATGAAGTCCTTGGATTTGACTCTGTCTTCCAACTGTAGGAGGTGAAGCGTCTTCAAATTTTTTCCAAATAAGTCCTATGGCATTCATATACTTGTAATTGGTAATTTCATGCTCTTAACTTTTGCCATCTTTTTCCTGAGATTAACTTGTCAGTTACATTATGCTTATAGATACTGTTTTTTCCCCCATACTCTTAAAAGGTTGGTACATTAACCAGCAAATGTGTATTTTACCTTCTACTGACATATCTTCTCAGTTTTACCACTGATGAAAGGTTTTTTTAACAATTGCACTGTGTGTCAGGGACTGTGTTCCATCTGCTATCCGTCATTGGATACTTGTTCTAAGCAGATGGTGAGTGACTAAGCTCCAAAATCCTATTCCAGTGGCTCTTCCTCCAGTCATCCCTGCAACCAACTGTTTCAGGCATGGTTTCCTGGGAAGCAGATTCTGAGGTGGAGATAAATGTGCTTGATATTCATTGGCAAGGCTTTCAACTATAGAAAGAAGCCCTAGTAGGCAAAGAAAAGTTGAGGCGTGATATCATTTCAGTGGGCACTCCAGGGAGTTCTAAAGTTGGGATAAGCAATTCCGAGTTGCCTTGATTTCAGGTAAAGGGGCCAGGTCTTTATATCCTCTACGGCTTGGCCATTGTATCCTGGCTGTTCTGACCTGGAGTAAGGCAGCTTTGTGGTTGACAGCTTTAGAAGCTAATGGCTGAGAACTTTCTGTGGACAGAACTTTGCACTCTTTCTGTTGGAATAAGCTGCATGTGGTGCATCATGGTTCACCACAGCTATCAAAGATAACTGGAATTTCCCAGGTCTTGGAACAAGAACATTGCTCCACACATTGTTTTATTTGATTTTATATAGAACAGTATAGGATATCCACTGTATTTTCCCAACTTCAAAAATAAGAACCAATGAGACCAAGTGAGATGAAGTGACTTTTTGGGGGTGACAGGTTGTGAGCTTACATCTAGAAGCCCACATTCAACCTTCCTCAGTTTCACTACTAAAGTCATCCATGCACTGAAATTTGGCCCAGCTGAGTGAGATTGAGGTAGATCATTTGTTGCCCATTCTATCCCTTACTCTGTTTTGTTTTTGTTGGTTGTGGGGCTTGAATTCTGGGCCTGGGCACTGTCCCTCAGCTCAAGGCTAGTGCTCTACCACTTGAGCTACAGCGCCACTTCTGTTTTTTTTCTGGTGGTTTATTGGAGATAAGAATTTCATGGATTTTTCCTGCCAGGGCTGGCTTTGAACGGAGATCCTCAGATCTCAGCCTCCTGAGTAGCTAAGATTACAGGCATGAGCCACCGGCACCCGGCTCCCATCACTCTTTCTTTTCTCCTCTTTCCCTCCCTTCTCTTTCTCCCTCCCTTCCTTTCTCTTTCTCTCTTTCCTTCCTCCCTTTCCCTCCCTCCCTCCCTCCTTCCCTCCCTCCCTTTCTTCCTTCCTTCCTTCTTTCCTTCCTTCCTTCCTTCCTGTCTCTTTCCTCCCTCCTTCTCTCCTTCTTCCCTAGTTGTCTCTATTGTCTGTTGAAAATTAGCGTAGTGTCATGTACATGCTAGGCAAGAGATCTACCACTAAGCTACACACCCAGTCTTTATTCTTCATTTGTATTCTGGCATGTTGTTCGGCTGTACAGGACTTTTGTGCAAATTAGGAAAAAGTTCCCCCTTTCTTTGGTAGGTAGCCCAGTTTCCTGAGCAAATGACTTGTCCAGAAAATAACCTCTCTTTTAAATATACTTTTTGTTAGCATTCATTAATTGTAGAATGGATTTTTAGTACAATATTTTCATGTATTTATATAATGCACTTTGATCTTATTCATTCCTCATTATCTTCTCTTGTCCCTCTTTTTCCATTTCCTTCTTCGTCTCGAATAGTCCACCTTCTATTTTTATGGTTTCTTTTTTTATTGTTAAGGTGATGTACAGAGGGGTTACAGTTACATAAGTAAGGTAATAAGTACATTTCTTATCAAACTTGTTATCTCTTTCCATATGTCTTCTTTTAAAAGAGAAAACATTTGTCTCTCGGAGGCTAGCTTATTTTGCTTAACATAATACCTAGTTCCATCCATTTTCTTGCAAATTACATATTTTTGTTCTTTGTTTTTGCTGGTCTTGAGGCTTGAACTCAGGGCCTGGATGCTGTTCCTGAGCCTCTTTTTGCTCAAGGCTAGTGCTCTACCACTTGAGCCACAGTGGCACTTCCAGATTTTATTGGACTTTTCTGCCTGGGCTGGCTTGGAACCATAATCCTCAGATCTCAGACTCCTGAGTAGCTAGGGTTACTGGTGTGAGCCACTGGCACTTGGCTTGTTATTCTTTATGATTGAATGTACACATACCATATCTTTTAATTAATTCATCTGATAGACACCTAGGCTGATTCATAACTTGTTTATTTATAATGAACAGTGACAAATGTGGGTATTCAAGTGTCTGCCATATTATGAGTTAGATTCCTTTGGTTATGTATGCCAGAGCCATATAGTTGAATGATATGATAATTGATAATTATATATTTAGATTTTTTGATGAACCTCTATACTCATATCCTACACTAATTTGTATTCCCAGCAAATCCATGTAAGTGTTCCTTTTCTCTTATCCTTGTCAGAATTTGTTGAGTTTTGTTTGTTTACTTCATGAGCCATCGTGACTGGATGAAATCTCATTGTCATTTTATATTTTCATTCTCCTCAATGCATAGATCATTGGATATTTTTTCATATATTAGGCATTTGAACTTCTTTTATGAGGACTTCCTGTTCAGTTCATTTGATCATTTATTTGATTAGCTTATTTGTTATTTTGGTGTTTGACTAAGACATTGTTTGTTTCAGAGATCTCAGATCCACTTTTGTGCACAAGTTAGGCAGCTTCACCCAGGCTGGATTTTAGCCTTCCACATAATCTCTTATATTGCTGACTGTATCTTGTCAAATACTTTGTTACATTGGTACTGTTTAATGTTATTGGTTTTAAAATTCCCATTTCCAGTCCACAACCACGTCCTGAATTTCATACTTGTTTAATCACCAGCCATTGAATAGTTCCATTTATAATTTCTACAGAGACCTAAAACTGAATTCCTATCTTTCTCTTCTATTGCACCAAAATCTGTTACTTCTTTTGTGCTTTTCTAATTTGGTGTTTGAAAAATAGCAAATCCATTTCTTTCCAGGACAGAATCATAAACCAAACTACATAGATGCAACATCTTGTAATGATAAGGCAGACATTAAAACTAATCTCTCTCGGGGCTGGGAATGTAACTCAGTGGTAAAGTGCTTGCATGAGGCCCTGGGTTCGATTCCTCAGTACCACATGAACAGAAAAAGCCACCCCACAGTATAACCCCTGCTTTCACTATATTTGGTGTCAGTATAACTTGTGGAGGAGATGGAGAAAAACAAGTCGTTTAAGGATACAGATGGACCTGGTGCAACAATGAGAAGTACAAGTTGTCATGTCCAAAACGAGCTTTACAATGTCAGTGTGGTGGTGGGGGGGGGGGGGAGAAGGATTGGGAAGGGGGAGGGAGGGGGGAGGCTGGGAAGGGATGTGAAGGGTAAACAAAGGAGGAGGCTGCAATGCTTGGTAAGAAATGTATGCATTATCCTGCCCATGTAATTGTAACCCCTCTGTACAGTATGTTCACAAATAAAATTAAATTAAATTAAAAAAAAAAGAAAAGAAAAGCCAGAAGTGGCCCTGTGGCTCAAGTGGTAGAGCACTCGCCTTGAGTTGAAGAGCTGAGGGACAGCGCCCAGGCCCAGAGTTCAGGCCCCATGACTGGAAAAAAAATTTTGTTGTTTTTTTTTTTGGATCCAGTCATGGGGCCTGAACTCTGGGCCTGGGTGCTGTCCCTCAGCTCTTCAGCTCAAGGCTAGTGCTCTACCACTTGAGCCACAGCGCCACTTCTAGCTTTTTCTGCTTATGTGGTGCTGAGGAATCAAACCCAGGGCCTCATGTATGCAAGGCAAGCACTCTACCACTGAGCCACCTTCCCAGCCCCAATGAGATGACTTTTTAACTGAGACATGAAGGGAGAAAAGAAGCAAATACAGGTATTTTAAATTTGGTGAGTCATTTGTGGATGCATCCTCCTCCTATATCCCACGCAATCCAGGTCTAGGACTTCTCTCTCTTAAACTGCTAATGAATCAGCCTTCTTCCTTTCAGCTCCTCTGCTTGTTCTTACCCTTAATCCATCATGCTTTCTTGTCATAGTTACTTCATGTATACTAATTATATATACATAATTACTTCATGTATACTTCATTTCCTTCCAGCTAGCCTCCATAAAGACACAACACACACACACACACACACACACACACACACACACACACACAATTGACACATTACTCTTCTTAAATTCTTTTTCAAGATACAATTCAAAGGTTTTTTTTTTGGGGGGGGGTGGGGTCCAGTCGTGGGGCCTGAACTCTGGGCCTGGGTGCTGTCCCTCAGCTCTTCAGCTCAAGGCTAATGCTCTACCATTAGAGCCACAGCACCATTTCCGGCTTTTTTCTTTTTGCTTATGTGGTGCTGAGGAATCAAACCCATGGCCTCCAGCATGCAAGGCAAGCACTCTACCACTGAGCCACCTTCCCAGCCCCACAATTCAAAGATTTTTGTACCAGAATACTAACTATCCTAGTGTGGATCCTACTAGTTTCTTCCACATTTCCTCTCATAATTTCTTGTGCATGTTCTGCAGCTTAAACATATCAAATCATTTAGCGATCTCGTTCCGTTGCTCTCCCATACCCTGAGCACCCACTACTCCATGTATAATTGCATACACTGTATTTTATTCTTGGAGCATGCCCCCTCTTTCTCCTGGGGACATGTCACGACTTGGTGCTGTGAGGCTTGTGTCTGTCTGTTTTCCTCACAGTCTTTCCTTGAGAACTTTACTCATTGTACCCTCAAAATGGTATCTTCTTCTATCATATCTGCTATCTTTAGTCCAATGAAACTTGGTGGTTTAATTTATTTTGCTTTTTCTTGCTCCTGTCTCAGTTTAAAACATTCTGGAGTAGGCTACTGCATTTTCTTTCAAACACATTCTTCCAGATTTTGATATATATTATATCTCTTGTCAGAAGTTGCATCTAGCAGGTGAATTCTGTTCCTCGTATATCCTGCATGGAGGCATTTGACTCCAAGTGTTCTTTTCCCTTCCAGACACAGAAATGTTTATTGGAAGAAAATAATAAAGTGCAGCAATACTTGATCCCCCACTCCTTCTGTTAACTAGAATTTCAAATCGATGGGGATAAAGTCCAGATTTGTTGTACCACTTTGGGGTATTCTCACTCTATTCCACATTTACTCATGCATTCTGTTATTGTATATTGGATACCTCAATGGTTCTGAGCAAAGCTATACAATCAAACACACACACATTGGTTGTATTCCACGTCACAACTTAACCCTTTGCATGAACTACTTCATATTTCAAAGTGTCAGCTGATACTGATAAAATTAGCATAGAAAGTATACCAAATGATGATGTGAGGCTTGAAATAAGATGATACATGTAGCACTCAGGCCAATGTCTTTCTCACTATCAGTAGTCAAAACACAATGGCCTAAAATGTTATTTACACAGGGGCATCTGTGCTGGCTGTCTATGCTAACTAGAGACATATCTTGGATTCCCCTCCAGAAAGCCAGTGAGTATTATGTAAATTCACGCTATCAGGATAGAATATGTCATGTTCATGTCACAATGATAGTAATAAAAATAATGATATTTGTCCATTTCCTTGGCATTTATGTTATGCCAACCCATACTAAATTTGGTACATATCTTGTCACTAATTTCACAGTCTTTCTACTGATGCTGGCTGTGGGAATTACTGAAATAAAACAGAGGGGAAAGCTTCAATTGAGGCTTTTCCTCAAAGGGAAAGGTGTAGGGGCTTGATGGTGAGGGGAGATAACACTGATATCAGCCCCCACCCACTCTAGTAATTTTCCATTTGGTTATGATTATGGATTTTGAAATTTTTCTTATGTTTTAAGGGTTTACTTTCTCTTATATGATATAGATCAATGACTACTTTGTCCTTGGAGACAGCGTGGCACCCCTGGCTCTTTAACAAATTCATCTACTCCTTGTTACAAGAGTGGGAGAGAGGGTAAGGGCATATCTCATACACCATTGAAAAGGCAGGATGGGGGAAAAGATATATTGTGCTCATATTGGAAAATAGGTTATAGATTAAAATGTGAGAATTTACCTGCCCTTGTCCTCTGATGGCCCCTGCCTCAGTACAGTAGATATTATTAGCCCATTATACACTTGAGCAGGCTGAGGGTTGGAGATTAAGGGCCTTACTAAGAATGCCCAGCTAACAAGTAGCCATCTGCTTCCAGGCGTATCTTGTTCAAATCTACAAGCCCTTAGTTCTTTCTGAAAACTGTAAGAGAACTTATCATTTAATGCCTGTCACTCATGTTAGCAGAGATGCTGCTTCTGTGTTTTCCTTTCACAAACAATCATGCATGTGTGCTACAGCTTTCCTGGTATTAATTTCTCATTTAAATTTTGTTTAATTTGTTAATAATTCAGGCTACTTTTTGATAATGTTAAGCATCAGGATGGATCTAAAACATGCCCCAATTCTCCCCTTCCAGACAATTCTTAGAATTCAATTATATTATTTTTTTTGTAACTTTGAAGTATTTTTTTTTTTTGGTTTCCATACCAGGATAACTTATTCTGCCTAGGAACCCAACATTGTAGCATATAAAGGAACATAGAAGGTCTTCCTTGAGTTTTCTGATCTTAATTTGCTTACCTGTTGATGTGTTTGCATTTTAACATACAGAATTGGCCACCACTGAGAAAGGAAGTCAAATGGCATAGTTATCTTGAAGGCAAATACTATAGTTTCTTTTAGGCTATGATGGTATTTGGATTCATCTTTGCTTCTTATGACTAGTTGTTGAAGTCTTGCTTACAGACATGTCACTGGATATGGATTTTTAAAATATTAAGCTTGCTTTTTCCTCAAATTTCAAGATCTTTTTGGCCATTTTCTAACACATTAATAGTAACTTAAATATTCTGCAAACTCTAGTGATTTCAGGAAACACTGTTATTCCTAGACCTTAGTCTCAAGAGGCTGTATACATTGTAAACAGATGAGGGAGAGCTGAATATTTTGGACATGAGTGCAAATTCAACAAAGAGAAGATAACATTGGAGGGAGCTCCAAAGGCATGGAGAGAACAAGTATTCTGGACTTGGTAGCAACACTCTGTGCCTTTCTCTTAAGACTGCATTTATTCAAGTTTGGTAAGTCAATATTGATATATTAAAACCAATAAAGTAAATATGTAAAATAGTATAAAATTTTAAGAAAATGACTAGTATTAATTAAAATGGGCCAAGGATATATAAACATATTTTACAAAAGAAATATAGACAATGAATACAATATTCTAACACTCATTAGTAATCAAAGAAAAGTAAGTTAAAATGAAATTTTTACTACTTAATGGAATATTAAAAATATTTTGATTGTTAAAATTTAACATAGATTAATGTACAACTAAGTAAACTCATGCTACTAGTGGAAAGTAATTTGTAAATTTTTATTAAGAACTTTATTTTTCATAACCTTGATGTAAAAATTTCCTTCCAGAGTTAAGTCCAAGAAAATAATAATGCATATAAATACATACTTAGCAAAAAATGTTTATTATGATACTAGTTAAAAGAGGGAAACATTTTAAATTAAGGTTAGGGTTAAGTAGTCATATTATATAATGAAGTACTATACTATTAAAATTGTATTTATAAAGAATTTTTAATGGCATGGTAAAATTATGTTATGTATTATAAAATATAAAATTATGTATTTAGGGTGCTAACAGTTATGTAAGGATAGTCAAGCAAAATACTGGAAGTAATCATAAAAAAGCAGAAAATAATCATAAAAACTAACAAGTGTTCATAATTATTGGATGATTTTGAACTGATTTCTTTGTTTGTTTGTTTGGTTTTTTTTTGGAGTCTAGTTGTGGGGCCTGAACTCTGGGCCTGGGCACTGTCCCTCAGCTCTTCAGCTCAAGGCTAGCGCTCTACCACTTGAGTCACAGTGCCACTTCTGGATTTTTTCTTTTTTGCTTATATGGTGCTGAGGAATCGAACCCAGGGCCTCAGGCATGCAAGGCAAGTGCTTTACCACTGAACCAAGTTCCCAGCCCCTTGAACTGATTTCTTATACTTCACGCATGTTCTCTTCCTATGAACCCTTGATAGAAAAAAATAAATGTTTTTGTTTTTAAAAAGCAGTATACCAAAGTATTATGCTACTTGTTACTGCTTACAACTTATTCTGGTGATGTCATGTGTCTTGGTAAAACTCCTGATTTTGTTTCCTTCTTGTCTTCATTTGAGATGAAGGATGAATTAGCTAGCTGGTCGACACTAATCATGACCCTACAGTCTTTATAGTCCCTTCTCTTGGCTTTGGCAGTGTTTTCCAAATTCCATTCTTGTTTAATTATTGCCCTTAGGAAGGTCTTCTTGAGACCCTAAGAAACTCCACATTTTCCTTTTTATTATCGTTCTAAGTAGAGAAACTAGACCATGTGTTTACCTGGAGGCTGCCAACTCTCAGCTACAAATCAAATTAATTGACTTGACTTAGTCAGAAATACAGGGAGGGCACATTTCTCAAAGATAAGAAAATGATGAGTAGTTTTCACATGCAGGCATCTTCCTAACCCTTAGTTCTTTGTCATCAACACTGTGTCCTTGATGCCATGGGTTTCTAAGATGGGGAGAACTGAATCAAGTCTTACATTTAGCTGGCTTGTATCAGAATGCTATATTTATCATAGAAATACTCAAGAGACATTAATAATCAAGATGAACTGTCCTTTGAATGCTTGCTATCACAGGCTACCTCAAAAAATCTTCAGTTCCTGAGTCTATTAGCTAAACCAAGATGCAAGGATGCTTAACTGAGATGTGCAGATGGCTGTGTTAGAGATTTCTCTTAATTGTATTTTGTGTTGATAGTGATCCTTTGTTTCATACTGCCTTTTGTTCTCTCAGCCTAGATGGTAATGACAACAATACCTAACACTGAAAAAAATTTTTTTTGGTTCAAAGTGCTCACAGAGTCAGCATAGTGAAGTGGGAGGAATTTAGTCTTTGGATTCAGAAAGATCTGGGCTGAGATCCCACCTCTGTTATGTGTAACTCATGGGACCAATCTGTAAATTTGGAAATAATGCTTGCTTTGCAAGTTTGACTTGATAATTATCAGTTACATATGCAATTACCTGGCTTGTTAATTCTTTTATTCATGATTCAAAAGGCTTTGTGTTTGTTCAACCTCGGCAATCAGAGAAGTATGAAATAAAATAAATTATAGTACAGAAGGAACCAAATCCAACATCGTTCCTTTTTACATACAACTTGTAGTCGACTTGGTTTAGCTGAACATTAACCAAATAATCACAAATAAATTGAAAATTGCTATTGTGATAAATGCTGTAAGGGTGGTTTTCTGGTCTCAGTCAAGTAGGAAGTTGTGCTCAAATAAGATCTGAAAGATATATACAAGTTCCCCAGCGAAAGAACATAAGAAAATGTGGTATATATGCACAATGGAATTCTATGTCTCCATCAGAAAGAATGATATTGCCCCATTTGTTAGGAAATGGAAAGACTTGGAAAAATTATATTAAGTGAAGTAAGCCAGGTTTCCGTTATTTGCAATAACTAGTATATGTCTGAGTCAAGCCGAAAAGGTCAGATAAGTTGAGGTTAGGGAAATGAACCCTGAGATATATATTCAAATGTTTTTTTTTCTTTCATGCGATTCTTTCTAACACATTTATAAGATTATTTCTTTGGTGCTTTGTATGTCCCTCCCCCACGGTATAACCCCTCCTTTCACTGTATTTGATGTTGGTATAATTTGTGGAGGGGAAGAGAAAAAACAAATTGTTTAACTAGGGATACAGGTGGAACCATTGCAACAATGAGATGTACAAGTCGTTATGTCGAAAACGAACTTTACAACTTTGGTGGGGGGGAGGAGGAGGAAGGATGGAAGGGATGGGAAGGGGAAACAAAGGAGGAGGCTACAATACTTGATAAGAAATGTACTCATTATCTTGCCCATGCAATTGTAACCCCTCTGTACAGTATTTTCACAATAAAAAAAGAAAGAGTATTTCAGAGAAAGAAAGAGCATGTGAAGAGCTGGAAGTATAACAAAAATGTGTTTGCAAGAAGGGTAAGGGTGAGACTGTGCAGTGACTTTTGGGTGACAAAGAGCGTGAGCTTGTCTTTTATCCTAGGAGCAGTGTGAACTATTTAGGATTTTAACCATTTGGGAATGGACATAATTTATGTTGAAAATGGTGGCAAAATCATAAAAATTAGATTAGAGAGAGTTCAAAGAAGATGCGATTCAATCAGTGAAGAGACAAATTAAACAGTTCAGGAGAGAGATCACAATAGCTTGGAGGAAGATGGTGATGATGAAATGCAGAAGAGTCTACAAAACTCAGCAATATTTAGAAGGCAAATAGAAGGTGGTTATGGAATGAATATGTTCATTTAGAGGACTATCTACAAAGCTTTCCATATTTCTGGATTATGTAACTCAAAACCATTAAAACAATATTGAATGAGAAAGATGAATAGTTCCTTGTCTGGATATGTTAGATTTGAGGTAGTTTTGAGATAACAAGAGGAAAGTGAGTTACAGAAATGGTATGTTCATAGTCTGCTTTTGATAAAGGGAAATGTATTCACTTATTATAAATATTTTATGTTCACAACAATTCAAGAATCTGCTTATATATTGTTACAGAAGTTAGTACTTCTTATACTTGTCAGAAATCTTAGGTAGACAACAAAGTCCATTATGGCTATTTGTAGCATTACAAATCTTTAGAACATTACTTATCAAGTAAGCTAGATAACTCTGTTTATAACAGAGCTAAAGGGCCAGCTTTTTGTAGCTCATATCCATGAATAATACACAGGAAAAACACACAACTATATTCCTAGACTGTTTAGCACTTGTTAAGATTATGGCTAAGGATACAGAGCTCCAATAGCATCAGTGGGACCAGAAGTCTCTGTAAATTGCTTGCCAGAAAAATTGATAAGCCCATGTCTATCTCTCTGGGATGTCAACACTAAGCTTGCTTCTGCATGTAAAAATAGATGTCTTAGGATAATAGTAAAACAGGTGACAATGTTAGCTATAATGTAAACCTAGTTCAGAAAAGAAGGATGGATGAGGTTTAAGAGAGTAACTTTTATAGTGGCTACTAGGCCTCCCTTTAGTTCACTTACATTTCTCTTCCCATAATTAAACTTAGAAACAACAGTACACTTTACATAATACAGCCATCCTTTATATAATTAAACCATACATACCTCCATTCTGAAAGCTGAAAAGTATAGTGTAAAATTCCTTTTAAAAAATCCACATCTCCAATGTTTTTTTTCCTAACTACAAGTGTCCAGTAAAACTTGATCAGAAATTGTTGGGTGGAATGCTGGGAGTCTTCCAAAAGGAATAGAGGCTGGCATGTTCTGTTTGAGCTCTTACAGCTTCTTTCTTTTTCCTAGATGAATCCTAGATGAATGTAGTGTTTATGGGCTGGCAAATCCTTAGCTTGTAATGTCAATGGCAAATCCTTGACACACCCAAGGCTGTCTCTGTTAAGCTTCTGCTTATGAGATGAAAGCAAGCTCCCATTTTGAAATATTTTTCCTTTCATTTTTCTCTGAGGTTTTCTAATACAAGTGACCAAGCTCAAATTCCTAGTCAATATGTTTTCTTTTTTTATACTTACATTTTATTATTTTAATTTTTATTTATTTTTATTGTTTTAATTTAAATTATTATCTTATTATTTTAATTTTTTGGGGGGGGTCTGGTCGTGGGGCCTGAACTCTGGGCCTGGGCGCTGTCCCTCAGCTCTTCAGCTCAAGGCTAGAGCTCTACCTCTTGAGCCATAGCACCACTTCCAGCTTTTTACATTTTGCTTATGTGGTGCTGAGGAATCAAACCCAGGGCCTCCTGCATGCAAGGCAAGCACTCTACCACTGAGCCATCTTCCCAGCTCCTTATTATTTTAATTTTTATTTATTTATTTTTATTGTGAAAGTACCATACAGAGGGGTTACAATTACATGAGCAAGGTAATGAGTACATTTTTTATCAAGCATTGTAGCCTCCTCCTTTGTTTCCCCTTCCCATCCCTTCCCATTCCCCCCCTACCCCCCCGCACCAAAGTTGTAAAGTTCGTTTTTCAACATAAAGTCTTGTACATCTCATTGTGCAATGGGTTCACCTGTATCCCTGTTTAAACAATTTGTTTTTTCCCTTCCCCTCCACAATTATACCAATATCAAATACAGTGAAAACAGGGGTTATACCACGGAGGAGGGACATACAAAGTAACAAAGAAATCATTTTATAAATATGTTAGAAACAATAGCAAGAAAGAAAAACCATTTGAGTCCTTATCTTGGGGTTTAATAGATTTTCTTAAATTTAAAGAAGAATAAGTAATTGTACAAAGGGATTTCAACTCGACATGTCAGTTTATGAGTGCAATGCCTCTTGAACAATGTCTTATCAATAGATTTTTCTATTTGGGCACTCATATTCTATCTTGCCTCTTCAAAATCACTTTGATTCTATTACACATCCCTCCTTTATTTACCAGGCTCTGAACATACCACCTTTCTCAACCAAGAAAGGGCCTTCTCAAATACCATCTAGCAGGGAATGATAAGAATAACTAGTGGTCTTAGCTGTAGTCATTCTGCTATGTAGTCCTACTCTGACCCCATAATCTAAATTACCTGTTAGTCTCTCTTACTGTATCATGTCATTTTTTTCATCCATATCTTTTCTCCCAAATCACATTTACCTATAAGATTATTTTTCATCAATTTTCTCTTTCAATCATGAAGTCCATGAGAATAAAACCTTTAAAACCTTTATCTGCGAGGTTGGTAATTACCCAGCCATTACATCATTAAGAGACTAAGTATTTAATAAATACTGGCTGACTGTCAAATAAGTCATCAACTCTGCCATAGCACATGTGCTTCAGCAATCAAATCTTTAGCCATGTTCATAGACACAAGAGTCAAATGGAGTCACAGAATCTTACCATGGTAAAGGAGCTTCGTAATCAGCAGTCAATCACAACCTGGAGAAGATCAGAGAGACAAATATGTTCTTCAAACATCACATATCTCCTTGCCTCAATTCCTAAAAACGTTCTAAAATAGTAAACTCGTATTTAAAGCAATTAGTATTTATTGACTTACTTCTTGAACATGTATTACATACTAGGTACTATGCTGAAAGGGAGCTATTAGAGATTGTGCCTTTGAAGAGTATATGCATAGATAGGTATAAAGACAATATCTGTATAGAAGGACCTTCAATATCCTCTGGGACTTGCCTTATACCTAGTATCCCAGGTATACGGCAAGGTTTCAGAGAAAAGGTAATGTGGGGTATCTTAAAGATAAATGGGAGTTCCATAGGCTGGAAGAGGCAGGGGTGAGATTTCAGTATAACAAAGCCATGGAAATCAGAAACAGAAAGCCAGAGCAAGGCAGGGGCTTCTTGGGAGATGTCAGCAGATCCTAATTCCCTTGGTACTCAGCTTAGCTGTCACCATGCTGGGGGTTTGTATGGCTTCTCTCTAACATGGCCCACACTATACTGTACAGAGAGGGTTCATTCCTTTTCTGTCTCCCACTCTTAGAGTGCACACAGAATTGTAATAAATATAAAGGATATTCCAACTTGACCATGGGCATCATGGGAGACGTAAGGCACAAAGAGGTAAGTGGTGTGGCTGGCTGTTATTTGTGAGAGGCTAACATGGTCATGGGAATTGAGAGGAGGGCTGCATTAGAGCGGCTAAAAATGAGGGCAAGGAGAGTAGTAGAAGGGACTTGAGATAGAGGATAGTTCTGCTCATTAAACCACAATTCCAGAGTTATTCTACAGATAGAATTAATCAGATTTAATTATTAATTGGATTTGAAGGTGTATGAGATACACACTCAAATGAGCATATGAACAAATAATAACTCTCCTCTACATTTTTATAGAAGTGAACTCCAAAGCCTCATCAGACTTTTCTTTAATATGATCTTATAATAATGTAAGAAATATATTTCCCTCCTCATTCATGTCCAGTCTGTCTTCCCTTTTCTTCATCAACGAACTTCTTTATATTATTATTATTATTGTGAAAATAGCATACAGAGTGTTTACAATTACATGGGCAAGATAGTGAGTATATTTCTTATCAAGCATTGTTGTCTCCTCCTTTGTTTACCCTTCCCATCCCTTCTCCTCTCCACCGCCCCACTCCCACCCCTTCCTACCAGCCCCCATCCCTCCACCTCCCACCCCAAAAAAGTGAAAGCAGGGCTTATACCCTGGGGGAGGGACATACAAAGCAACAAAGAAATCATCTTATAAATATGTTGAAAACAATTGCAAGAAAGAAAAAAACACTTGAATCCTTATCTTGAGGTTCATTTCACCTAACATCAACTTGTCTGACAGTTTCTGACAATGAATTTCTTGAATCTCTTCCTGTCCCAAAATTCAGCCATTTCTCAAAGAGCAAACATGCTAAGTGAAATGAACCCCAAGATATGGACATAAGAGGTCTTTCTTTGTTGTTGTTGTTTTTAATGTAATTTTTTTGTTTCCTTTGTATGTTCTTCCCCCTGTTGTCACTGTACTTGATTTTGGTACCCTGCATCTTGTATATACATTTCTCTAATGTGGGGAGGGGAGTGGAATAACAAAATGCTGAAACAAGGACACAGAATGACCCACAAGACACTAGGTGGAAATGAACTTTACAACTTCGAGGCAGGGGGAGAAGTAAGGGAGGTAGGGGAGAGAAGGGATACTTTTTTTTATTGTGAAAATACTGTACAGAGGGGTTACAAGATAATGAGTTCATTTCTTATCAAGTATTGTAGCCTCCTCCTTTGTTTCCCCTTCCCATCCCATCCCATCCCCCCCCCACCAAAGTTGTAAAGTTCATTTTTCGACATAACGACTTGTACATCATTGTAATGGGTCCACCTGTATCCCTAGTTAAATGATTTGTTTTTCCCCTTCCCCTCCACAAATTATACCGACATCAAATACAGTGAAAGCAGGGGTTACACTGTGGGGGAGGGACATACAAAGCAACAAAGAAATAATCTTATAAATGTGTTAGAAACAATCTCATGAAAGAAAAAAAAACATTTGAATACATATCTTAGGGTTCATTTCCCTAACCTCAACTTATCTGACCTTTTCTGCTTGACTCAGACATATACTAGATATTGCAAATAAGGGAAACCATGGGACCTATGTTTCCTTGGGCCTGGCTTACTTCACTTAATATAACTTTTTCCAAGTCTTTCCATTTCCTAACAAATGGTACAGACATCATGGAACTGGCAGACCTGGAAGCAGTCACCTTCTCTTCCTACTAGGTCATATCCCAGGCCACCTCTGGTCACATGCCTCCAATCTGACCTTAGGAGGGTCCCAGACCTGAGGTCACATCCAGATCCAGTGTGGCCACACCTTTCTCTGCCCATGCCCTAGATAAGGCCTAGCCCAGGCCCAGACGCTCTCTGCTTTTTTCTAGCTCTTTCTCAGCTCTTTCCTTCTCTTCTCTTTCCCAGCTCTCCTCTCTTTCCCAGCTCTCCCAGCTCTCTTTCCCAGGCCTTTCCCCACCACGTGGAGGACCCAGATGGCCTGGTGCCAGCTGGAACGATGAATAAACCTACCCCTTACCTGAATACCACGTGTGTGGTGCTGTTCTTACTTGGCTACCTCTTTTTAAAAACCTAACATAAATGGTGCCGTGAAATCTTAATCATGTTTTATCCACACTCAACAGTTGGTCTGCTATGCTAGAATTTCCTTTTTAAATGTTTCAAATCCCCTCCTTTTTGCTTCCTAATCCACATATGACACTGTCAGTGTCATTCACCTCCTAAGCTTCAATTAACACATCTGACTTTTAAATCAGTATTCCCTGGTGTCTAACTCTTTCAAAGGAATGTCTCCTAGATAACTCAAACTCAGTATATCTAGATATGAATGTACCAGCTCCCCTCCCCACACGAAGCTTATTTAGCATCCCCTATCTCTATTAATGCAATCATCACATGCTCAATTAACCAAGGTATAATCCCCAGAGTAATTCTTGACTCTTCTTTCCCTGCCTCTCGCACACCTTCAAATCCAATTAATAACCAAGTCTAGTTAATTCTATCTATAGAATAACTTTTGAATTGTGGTATAATGAGCAGAATTGTTTAAAAGCGATGCTCGTAGCTCACTCTCACCATTTGAACAATGATTTAGCTGGACCCAGGAGTTCCTCTCCAAGATGGAGAAGCTATATCTAAGCTTCCACTAATCAGGACAGCTACACTATTTCCTGTGCCCAAACCTTGCAGATTCAAAGAAGCCAGCATTCCCCGACATTTGCTGAACTGCCATTACCTTCAATTCAAATGATTTTGTGTCAATCCTGTATGTTTTCCTGAAAGCAAGGCTGCCTTTGCATGCTGGTCCTATGCAGACTCATGGTTGAGTTGGAGGCACCCTTCCACTGGAATCTTAACTGCAAAGTCCATACCTGGTGTCTCTTAGCCTCTAGCATACTCCTCTTTGGAATTTTATAAAGATCTGGAGATCTTTGCCTTTTTTTTTTTGACTTCTTAACACAATTTTCAGGTTTGGTTTCTTCCTCAGTCAAGCCCATTTCTTAACCAGCAGGAGCTGAGCTACAAGGGACCCTTCTGATATGCCAAATTCCAACACCCACCTCTCTAATATGAAAGCATCATCTCCAGCATCCATTACCTTTGAACAAATTATTCACGACTAAGCAGCTGTTTAACTGAATGGCTGCCTCACATCTTCTTGTTTGTCTGCCAATCTGGGGTTCAATTTAAAATAAAATTCAGATCACCTACTCCCCACTTCAAATTTTTTCATAAGAACATGGGGCCTACATTGATATTATTCTCTTACAGAGAAACAAGTATTTGTCTGGACTGTCATTGGAATTAAAATATTTATTATAATGATAAAAATCTAGAGACACATGGTTAAACATAATGTTTTATCCCTCATAATGTACAAATATAAATTCAAAAATAAAGACAATCCTATGTTGCTTAATGAAAGGCACACATTCTGAGAACTATGCCATTAGCCATTTTATCATTGCATGCACACCACAGAACAAACCATTATGTACAAATATAAATTAAAAAATAAATACAATCTGGGGCTGGGAAGGTGGCTGAGTGGCAGAGTGCTTGCTTTGCATGCATGAGGCCCTGGGTTCAATTCCTTAGCACCGCATAAGCAGAAAAAGCCAAAAGTGGTGCAGTGGCTCAAGTGGTAAACTGCTAGCCTTGAGCTGAAGAACTGAGGGACAGTGTCCAGGCCCAGAGTTCAGGCCCCACTACAATCCTATGTTGCCTAATGAAAGGCACACATTCTGAGAAATATGCCACTAGCCATTTTATCATTGTGTGCACACCACAGAACAAAACATCACAATTGAAACAGCTACATTTGTGATGCACATTTGTGATGACCTGCATTCCATTAGTCTGATGTTGATTAGAATATCATTATGTACATGAAGGTGTACCATTAAATATAAGCAAACTACAAAAACCAACAAAATTCTAATAAACAACAATAATTTAATGTGTGATTAATAGTGTAAACATCAAACTAAACCTTTATATTTCTGCATTCTGTCTTCAGTCTTAAATTTAAAATACCAAAGGAGGCTATGTTGTTTACCCAAGAATGTTTTTCACAAAGATATTGAATAACAACAGTTTTATTTACTATTTGGGGATATTCAGATCACCTACTTATCCTAATTCTTCCTGTGGGACAATTATCATACACCCATTTTAATGAGCTTTCCCATGATCCCAAGGAGACTATCTTGCTCAACTGAAGATAAGGTTATCATCAGGGCATATTTATATCTGAATTAAACGCTTACCTAATCCAATTATTACTGGATTTGTGAACAGGGATGTCTTGTACTTGTGTTAAAAACATGGTGTTAATAAAGACTTAAGGAAAGACTTAGGTAAGTCCCATTTTGAAATAGTTTGATCACAAATTGGATTTTCATTGTTTTCAAGTTATGTCTGAAATTTGGAAGTCTATTCAAACTCTGAGAAAAAAAACTGTCTGTATACATTGTCCCATGGTGTTAGTTGGCCTTTACTTGGCATAAACAAAGCATTTAACTTAATAAAATTTATTTCTGTTTATTTGTTTTATGCCAGGAACACTTAAAGGGCAATGTTGTTATCACGATTTTACATTAGAGCCTCAATTTATTGTCTACCTTAAGGAACAAATACTCCAGGGAAATGTATTTCATTTCAATTATCAATGGGAAAGAAAGCTTTAGTCATTATGTCTGATAAAATAATTCTACATGAACACAATAAATTCATTGGAGGACAATTGCCATTTTGCCATTTGGATGTGTCTATCTAACCCTATATTATTAAATATACTTACTAACCCACTAAAAATTGAAAACTGTCATGTTAGGTCAGGGTTGCAAACTTGTCATTCAGTATTCTTCTTGCAAACTAGACTTGAACAGTTTTTGAAAATAAGGCATGTAATAAGCTCTAGAATATCATTGTTCTTGCCACTCTTAACTTTTTTTTTTTTGTCAGTCGTGGGTCTGGGTACTGTCCCTGCGCTCTTCAGCTCAAGGCGAGCACTCTAGCTCTTGAGTCACAGTGCCACTTCCGGTTTTCTAGTGGTTTTTATTGGAGATCAGAGTCTCATGAACTTTTCTGCCTGGGCTGGCTTTGAACTGTGATCCTCAGATCTCAGCCTCCTGAGTAGCTAGGATTATAAGCATGAGCCACTGGCGCCCAGCTCTTAACTCTTTTATAGCTATCATGACTGATTATCTATAAAACAGAATCTATTGAATATTCAACTTCCACACTATATCCAAGGTGATCATAATGTAACCATAGACATCAAATGTAGTAACAATGAGAGTGCACATATATATATGAAAATATATGTATGTATATCTATACATATATTCTTTTTTGTTTTTTTCCTTTTGTTTAGATTCTCATGAAAAGCGTGAAAGCAAGCTATTCTGAGAGAACTTTTTACATTCCAAAAGTTTCCTTCTACTTCTGCCTTAAGGGCTGGTGGACTCCAGTTTGAGTATTATTAGTTCCTTAAAGGGGTTTGGTTAATGATTTAATATGAAATTTTACTCACAGGTTAGTGCGTTTGTTCTACAATGATGATAGTGTATTGAGATATTCTGGAAACTTTAAGAAGTATCATCTAGGTGACTGAAGTCGGACAATGGGAGGTATAATTTGTAGATTATACCTGGTCTTAGGTCACATCTTCTGCTTCTGCTTCCCGTTCACTTCCTGTCCTTCCTCATCTTTCTTTTTGTTATATTCTCTTCCCCCTTTTTGTTATATTCCTGCTACCATGATATTCTGCCCTCTCCTGGTCCAGATTCAATGAAGCCAAAGATCATGGACTGAAATCTCTGAAATTGTGAGCTAAAACAAATATTTTTTGCTTTTTTTCTCCCCTGTTATTTTGGTCACAGCAAACTCCATTTGTCACATTAATTTCATCATACCTAATCTCCTCACCTGTTGTATAAGACACCGAGTTGTGTGAATCTCTCTTTCCTTAACCTTTCTAGGAATGGCACTACCTTCTTTCTGTCTAGGATGCTCTTTCCACCTTATTAGCCTGCTAAACTCCTAGTCATCCCTTAAGACTCTTCATGGCTCTGCTGATGTCTTTTCTCCTCAGTGAAGGCTTTTCACCCTTCCACAGCACAGTCTGGGTTCTGCTTTATATTCCTGGGGCCCTATCGTAAACCTGTACCTGTACCACCACCCGTCCTTTGACATTGTAATGTGTTCTTCATAAGTCACTCACTAAGTTCCTACCTCATTTCTTTCCATAGGAGACTGAAGCACTGCATCACCACCATTCTTCTGAGAACCAGAGGTAGTACAGACTTTTCCAAGGGAAAGCACTGCTGGAGGAGTAAGTGAAGGGATAGAAAGGTAAAAATGAAAGACTGAGAGAAAGAGATTTAAGTCTCTTCTAAACACAAAGAAGGCTGGCACAGTTTGGAGCTAGGTACCTTGAGTTCAATTCTCCAAGTTTTGTAAAAATCAGCTGTGGTTATATTTTGAAATACTGTTTTCATTCTTTCCTTTTCTCTTCTGTTTGGAGAATTGATTCAAATGTATATTACATGGGCTCATAGTATTTCACTTTTTCTATTCTCTATAATTTGTTTTCTTTGTATGACATTCTGTCATATTTTCTGACTCATCTTCTAATTCACTAATTGTCTCTTCAATTGGGTCTAACATAATTTATACAAAGAAATATTATTGTAATCTAAGTTTTAATAGTTCCATTTGAGGGCTCAGGGGTAGAGCGCTTGCCTTGCATGCCTGAGGCCCTGGGTTCGATTCCTCAGCACCACATAAGCAGAAAAAAAAAGCCGGAAGTAGTGCTGTGGCTCAAGTGGTAGAGTGCTAGCCTTGAGCTGAAGAGCTTAGGGACAGCGCCCAGGCCCAGAGTTCAGGCTCCACGACTGGACCCCCACCCCCCAAAAAAGAGTTCCATTTGATTCTTTGATCAATTTTTATAGTTTCTTATTCCTTGTAGATATTCAATAGTGTATAATTTACATAACTAGCAAAATGTATTATCTTATTGTCTATTTCTGATAACCATATTTTTGTTACTACAAAAAATTCTCTTTTTGTCCTGCCCCTATAACCTCAGAATTTGTCATTTTAGTGCATGCTGGCTCAACAACTTCTTTCTTTCTTTCTTTCTTCCTTCCTTCCTTCCTTTCTTTCTTTCTTTCCTTCCTTCCTCCCTCCCTCCTTTCTTTTCTTCCTTCCTTCCTTCCTTTCTCCCTTCCTTCCTTCCCTCTTTCTTTCTTTTTCTTTCTTTCCTTCTCCTTCTCCTCCACCTCCTTCTCCTTCTTCATCTTCCATCTTCTTTCTTCTTCCTCATCTTTCTTCTTCTTTTTTCTTCTTCTTATTTCTCCTCTTCTTCATTTTTGTGCCACTACCTGGGCTTGAACTCAGGGTTTAGGCACAGTACCCGAGCTTTAATACTCAAGGCTGATGCTCTATCACTTAAGCCACAGCTCCACTTCTGGCTCTTTGATGGTTAGTTGGAGCTAAAAGTATCACCAACTTTCTTACCCAGCCTGAGTAGCTAGGATTATAGGTGTGAGCCACTGATGCCTGGAATAGCTCAATTTAGTGAACTAATCTCACACTCCCAAAGATGAGAATAGCTTTGGCTCTGTTGTTTTGCTTCAAAGGTAGATAAATCAGAAACTTGTTTTTTCAGATCCCAGAGTTCTCCAACTGGAGTGAGGTCTATGTATTCACGGAGGTAACTAGTTTTACAATTCAGCACTTACTGGCTGGCTGCCTCCCCTTCTCTGGGCTACTTTTCTACTTCCCTGAAAATTACCCCAACTCAAATTCTTGACTGGTAACTCTACTCTAAGATAGTGAATCTGTTTCTATTGAGTATTTACTTAAATTTTCTGCTTAGTTGCCTAAGGGACTAAGTTTCTGTACTGCCTAATTATATCTCTGGGTCAGATACTACATTTAAAACATTTATTAGGATCTTGAAGTTCTAGGATAATACTTTTGTTTGGCCTATGCTTGAGGTTTGGGGAAGTACGGATTTTGGGTAATACCGATCAGAATGTAAGTTTGAAATCTGCTAGTTGCTGTAAACATGGTCTGCAGGATCAGAAAGAGATGGCTTATTCCTGGTCCACTCTTGGTACTATAGACTTTTGGTGTCTCATATTAATGTGAAAAGGTTTTCAGACTTCTTAGACTGGGCAGGGCAGGGTCTTTCATTTTTTTCTCTCTTCTTTCAAGGCCACCAGTAAAATGACCTGATTTTTCAGCTACCACTTCCAATTTGGCATCTTGCTCAGAGCAATAGCAGCTTTGAGTACTGGGCTTATTTCTCCCTATCCTCAGTTCCCCCTAGCTTGTAGCCGAGTCATTCTTGGCATGTTGTTAGCTCTCATGTGCTTTTACATTTATGTTTGTTGTATTCCATCCCTCCTTATGTATGCAGATTGTGATCAGTGAAAGAAATTTCTAGATGGTGACTTTACATCTCTAACTTTGAGCATATCATGCACCTGGAACAATTCCAGGCACATATTTAGTGCTCAACAAATGTATCTTAGACCAAGGATGCAAACATCTCACTCAAAAAGCCACATTTAGGGGAAAACGTGAGGTAAAACATGTTAAAGTCTCAAGATGTTATTGGTTAGTTCCAGAGAGGTCTGGTGATCTGCTGAGAGTCTCAACATCAAATATGGGAAAGAGGCAGAAAATGGAAAACAAACTTTAATGCTAATTACAGATTTCTCGCAGAAATGATACTTCATGTAAAAACTGTGTCTGAAGTCTTAATAAAGGCATGTTTCATGGGAGTGATGGGGCTAATTGCTAATCACCTCTTTTCGGGAGAAAATTATTTCAGTGTAACATGACTGCTCTTCAGCATCTTCCTGGTCGCATATAAATTGAACATCTCAACTCACACGGAGGTGATACTATAGTGCAGGTACAAGTCAGCAAGGTAGCCAACCAAACCAACACAACATATATAGTACTGTTAAAACATAAGGAAGATATTTTAATGATTGTCTCTGCCTTTAAATTGAGCCTAGATCTGTGTTTAATCTAGAAGTGCTAAATTTCACCACTTTATACTACGTAGTGGAAAGTGGTGAGAAACTTGTTCTAACTTGACTGTTTAATCCATTCATCTTTAGTGTCATTCATTAATATTGGCTTAGGTAACATCCATGCAGTCTAGTTCTTGTCAGAAAGTATCCACTGAGAGTATACTATGTGCACTGGGCTGAGATGCAGAGACCAGGAATCTTAGCAACACACAGGACCTTCCTCAAGGAGACTATAGCATTCAGATATAGAGACACAGGAGCATAACTACCCTGTACCATAGCGCTTCACTATTGCTGTCCCCAAAGAATTATTTGTTGGCAGTCAAGATGTGGGAATTTTTTTTTACAGGTGGGTTTTTAAAATTTTGATCACAGATTACATGCTAGCTCCTCAATCCAATGAATATTAACAACAGAACAGACACTAATCTCCATATTAGGCTTGCACTGAACAAAAATGGAGATGAGTTGTACTCATCGCTTGTGTTTCTTTCAGCTGTGTGTCCTTGAGCTCTAAGTCCATTCGGTTTTCCTGCACCTGAATTTCAGAAAGAAACACCATTCCTAGTTGAAAACTCAGCCTACAGAGAAGCGAGAGACTATGCAAATCTTCTGAGAAATCTGTTTCTCACAAAATTATTCATTCACTTTACAAATTCAAAAGCCAGGATAAGTTTCAGGGGGAACAAAGATAAGCTTCCATTTGTTGTAGCTTTTGGGCACTAATTCACTCTGAACTGATCAGTTTTCACCATCTAATACATCCACATATCTCTATAGGATGTAAAGAATAGGCAGTGTGTTGATTTACTGGTCAGGTCATGAGAAGTGTGTGTGTGTGTGTGTGTGTGTGTGTGTGTGTGTGTGTGTGTGTGTGTGTGTGTGTGTGTGTTGTGAGGAGTTATGATGGGAAAGAAGGAGAATAAAGTCTACCCTGAATAAAAGTAATGCATATCCAAAGTGGATCTGGCATTTGACACTGAGCAGGATGAATTTTCTGCGTGGTATTTGATATAACTGGGAAAAGAGATGGAGAATAGTGTAGTGTCAGCACAGGGATTGCAAATGCAGTAAAAATGGTACCTGAAACTAAGGGGAAAATGGGAAACAGTTTAAATAGAAGGTAGAAGGCGAGAAAGTGGGTGCAGTTGTTTAAATAGAAATAAATGCTAATCAGATAAAGAAGGTGGGGGGAAGGCAGAAGGAGAGAAAAGAAAGCAGAGACAGAGACAGAGAAAGGAAGACTGAGAGACACAGAGGAGGAAGTCCGGAGTGACTTTGCAAAGGCTTTGGTCACTTCTTAATGTTCTATAAAAATAAGAAGTTTGCATCCTTTGAGAATTGGACATTGTTCTGCCTTTCCTTGTAAACCCTCTTGGCCTGCAGCATGTGTTTGACCCAGCCTCTAGTCCCTTTTTGATCCCAGTTCTCCTGCTAAGAAGATTTCTGAGAATACTCACTGCAGCTGAAGTATCAGAATGAATTTCAGTACTATGCAAAATATTGTGTTTTGCTAACTTACAATGAAAAATTACACTATCCAAGGAAGACAGTTTGGGAGGATAGACTATGTTACTGGGAAACTTCAGACACATCTTCCAGGTCACTCACAATTTTATCACATAAAGGCTAATTCTGACAGTGAAAGGGAAAAAAACAAGAGGAAAAAGAAAACTCAAGAGAAAATCACTGGGAGAGAATTGACAGAAAAAGAGGTGCAAGTAACAATGTCCTCTCATAAAGACACATTTTCATAAAGCCAACAGGGTAGTCTCTAGTCAGTATTTTGATTGTCAGTTGTAGGAGAGAGGGAACAATTACTAACTACCAACTGGATGTGTTGCCATCTTTCTTTCTTTCTTTCTTTCTTTCTCTTCCTTCCTTCCTTCCTTCCTTTCTTCTTCCTTCCTTCCCTTCCTCCCTCCCTCCCTTCCCCCTCTTTCTTTCTTTCTTTTTTCCTTTCTTCCTTCCTTCCTTTTTCAATTCTTATTAGCTATAAAAGGTACCTTCTACTTGCACCCATTTTGAAGGGAAGAAAATCAGAGCTTGAGAAGATTTAAAAATTGCTTACAGTAAAATTGACATCTAACTGTTCCCAATAGTAATAAAAACAGTTACCAGATATTGAGAGCTTATTACGTGTTCTACACTGAATCAAGAACTTCACAGATTTTGTCCAATTTAACCTTCATAATAACCTTTTGAAACAGAATAAAATCCCAAAGTATGGGAGAAAGAAAGATCCTACAAGCAGTGAGTGTCTGAGATGGTCCTGAACACCAGTCTGTCTAATTCTAGACCCCAGGAGTGATTTTCCCCAGGGAGCCTCACTCTGTAGCTCTCCCAGAATATCTATGTTGTGGTCATGCTTTCTGCACTATCAGACTCTTGTTCTTTCTAATGTACCCTTCTGTCTTCTTTTAGTCTCTTTCTGATGCTCTACATCCTGACCTTGACCTCTTCCCTCACTTTACCAAAGGAAAAGATTTCCTTTGTAGTAGACAAAATTTCTGAGTAGATCTAGACACATTTTAGAACAACTTTGCAATGTAGACACCAGTGTTTCCATCCTCTAGATGAGGAAACTGAGGCATAGAAGGTTCACCTAACTTGCCCAAGGTCACACACTGGAAAGTGATGAAGTTGGCATTTCATATTAAATCTATCTCATACAGAGGCATGTGTCCTTCCACCTCCCTGCAGGGCCTCTTGAATGTATTCTGGAGAATAATCCTGTACTCGCAGTGGGATAGGGGATTAGAATTCTGAACAAAGTGCTTTCTAATCATTTTACTGTCAAAGGGCCTCCACTTTACTTAGTACCAAAGTCCAATTTTTCCAGTGTGAAAGGAAGCCTTTGCAAAGTAGAAAAAAAGTACATTTATTCCAGAGAGAGTCCTAGGAATGAAAAAAAAAAGAATGTGCAAAGAAAACCAGTAGGGGAGATAGCTAATACCACTAGTTTCATTCTCATAAGGGAAAAAGAGACATTTTAGAAAGAATCTATTGTGTGAACCTGAAAACATGAAGCAGGGTCAGAAGTGCTGGTTTGCAGGCCTGTGGAGACAGTGGCCACCAGAAGAATAGCCTTGATTGCAAGCCAGAGTTAATTAGGCACGTGGGGCCCAAGTTGGGCAAAGATTAGGCTCTAATCATCAGTTCCCACATGAAGGATTTTTTATAATGTGAAAAGTTATTTAATTCTTCATTCTGTCTTCACCTCACATTAATAAAAACAGTGTTCTAGAGAAATACCAGGAGGAACAAAATTTAAATCCTAACAAAAAAGAGTTTTTTCAAATGCCCATAAGAAGAAGCTAGGAAATTGATATTTGATTTCTTAGGCATATGTTACAGCTCTGCTACTTACCACGGGTGAGAGAGAATTTTTTCGTATGGACCAGTTACAAGTTTTCAGATGTATCATGCTGATGGATGAGATTCAGGACAAGTAGATGCTCTATGTATGATAGATTTAAACCAACAGGGAAAAACAGTAACAAAGAACACAACAAAAACAAAAAAATATGAAAGCAAAGGAGGATGGTACAACACAGAGTAGAAGGAACATGATACTCTGGGAAGAGAGCAAGAGAGGATTATTTTCCATGGTTTATTCTCATACTACTTTGAATTTCCAGTTCTTATATTCATTAACATTGTTTACTCTCTGGCTTTCTTAGTAAATTGAAAACTTCTGTGAGGCTGGGGCTGTATCAGTCAAGCTTGATGGAAGGACAGCACTACTCATTAGCTTTATAGCCTTGGAAAAGTTTAGTCTTCTGTGTAGTATAGCAAGGATGATAGTAATACATATACCACAGGATTATTAGAAAAATCTTGATACCACATTTGTTTTACTAGTAACTGGCGCTTATGTAAACCAGATACACCTGATGTTATCAGTAAACTTAATATGGTGCTTATGTAGAGTAGTTGGAAAAAAAAGAATAGATGGGTAAATAAGTGAAACAACTTTTATATTTCTTTTTCCCTTTTAGAAGGAAAAATGGTTTTTAAGCAAGTCTAGATTTTCCAAAGCAATCCCTCATTTTGCCCAAATGCTAGAATAAAATTGTGTTCATGTTCTTAATGATTCTAATAACAGGTATAACTTCTGTTTTGTGATTGTTTACAAAGCAGTCATGATGGCACAAAGGCAATCCTTTGAATATTCAGCCACCCTTGAATATATTCTGGCTCTTAGTGAATATTCTTTAACTTTACCTCTAAATGGAATCAAAGTTGACCCACTGGGAATTCTAAAGAACAAAGACTTCCCTGTTTAGAACTTCCTTTGAAGCCAATTCATTATTCTTGTTGTGAATTTTAATGTCTTCATTCTTCCTCTCTTTAAAGTTGCATTCTAAAATGCCTATTATGGAAGATATATCTGATCAAGGAATGCATACGACTCCTCTGTGGTAGTTGGTACAAGATGCTGAGTGGAGACTACAATAAGGGCAGTGGCACCATCAGAATGAGACATTTGATTTGAGATGAAGCTGAGTGCTGTGGTTTGAATGAGTCTCTCTCAAAGGCTCATGTATTGGAAGCTTGGTCTTATGAGGGGATTCTGGGAAGTACTGAAACCTTTCAGAGATGGGGTTTGTTTCATTAGAGGTGCTTCCCTTGGAAGGGATTAATATAGCTTTTTTGGGATGTGGGTTAGCAAGACTGTCCTGTATCCACCCTCTGGCTTCCTGCCTTCCTTTGTGATCCTTTGGCATGGGCTCCTATGATGATGCTGTCTATATGAGGCACTTACGAGGGACAGAACTAATGGAGCTGGCTTGTTTTGGACTTCCAGTCTCTAAAACTGTGAGCTAAATAAGTATCTGTTCTATATAGATTTCCTTACTTCCAGAATTTTGTTACAGCACTGGAAAACGACTAGTAACACTGAACGAATACACTGGAACACACCTATATTTCTGCCTTTTTTCATTATGATTTCTAATATTCCCAAATAGCACTAAGTAAACCTTGTTGGGTAGCTTTGGATTTAATGGATCTCTTCTCTTCTCTTCTCTTCTCTTCTCTTCTCTTCTCTTCTCTTCTCTTCTCTTCTCTCCTCTCCTCTCCTCTCCTCTCCTCTCCTCTCCTCTCCTCTTCTCTTCCCGCCCTAGCCTTGAGCTGAAGAGCTGAGGGACAAGAACCCAGGAGAGTTCAAGCCCCATGACTGACAAAAAAAGCATCTTTGGTCACTTATGACACCAGTGTCACCTCTGTTGTGTGTATTCTGGGGCTCAGATTTCCTGCACTCTTGGAAAATTGTTGTAAGATAGCCTATGAAACAAAGTAAATTCAAAGGTAAGGCCTAAGAACAATTCTATGAAAAATCAGGAGCAGTACATATGGTCTAGGTACAGCCTAAAGTCACTTAGAGATGAGGATATGGTTCATTTCAATATGTCAGTGATTATTAAGTCTAATATTTTACTTTTTTGTTTATCTTAAATGGATGAGCTCAAACTCTAAATCTTATATTAACTTTTCAAATTAAACTTCTAATTTTGAGATACATTCACATATAATTATAAAAGATAATATGAACAGACTGTACACTCTTCACAGGGTTTTTTCTTTGAATGAATATCCTCTACTATTGAATGGCTAGTCACTAATCTATTTATTTCTATAATCTGGACATTTGAAGAACTTGTATAAATAAAATCATGTGCATTTTGTCACTAAGAGGAAGAATGCTTATACTTAATGCCTAAGTTTAAATGCTGGATAATGACAGGGGTAAAAGTTAAGACTAAGGCTCTTACTTGTGCTCCTATTAACTAGTACTGTGACCTAAGGAAATCACCTTACCTCATTGTTAAGATGAAAGATAATATGGGAGTTCCAGGCCAGCCTGGGCTATGTAGTGAGACTCTATCACAAAACAGAGCCAAACAAAAAGATAGATCTGATGGTGACAATGGTCCTTTCCAATTCAAAATTGATGTGGTTCTATAATTTGAATGCACCTGAATTGCCATAGAAGGCTAGATCTGAGGCTGGGGATGCTCAGAGTCATTCCCTTGGCTTTTTCCTGAAAGCCCTAGCTTTTCTAGCAGCCATCCACTGTTTGGTCCTTTCTTACTATGTAAAATCTCCCTTTGTTTTCAGTCATAGAAAACAATAATATTAAGAGATTCTTTTTGAGGAGGCAACAATGCTCAATAGGAAATGTACTCATTACCTTACTCATGTAACTGTAATCCCTCTGTATAGTATTTTTACAATAAAAGATGTAAAAAAAGAAAAAAAAAGATTCTTTTTCTCTAGTCAAATAGGGCTATAATCTCTGATATTCACGTACAAGAAAAAAATGTGTAAAATTTATTTTGAAACTCCTTCTCTTATTCTCCTTAAATTCTATACAAAGGGTTGCTAGAGTGAGTCACCATGGAAGGAGGGCTGTCCCTGCAGTGAGGCCACTACTTTCTTACATGGAGCTCTCGACCTTTTGAAATGTGGCTGCTGTAATTACAAACCTGAATTTTTCATGCAATCTAACTTAGTCAAAATTTAAATTTAAATAGCCATATATGGCTAGCTGTTACCCCTATGGACAGTGAGTGAAACTTGGATTAGACAAAGAACAAAACAGAATCATGTGTGTGTGTGTGTGTGTGTGTGTGTGTGTGTGTATCTGAGAGAAAACAAATATGTCAATCAGATTTGTTCTTTATGTTAGATAAAGAATAAAACAGAATCATACACACACATATGTCAGGTTCCTCTGAAAAGAAAATAGCTGATTTGAAAGAGAAAGAATGCTAGAAAGTTATCTTTTCCCTCTTCTCTGTTTCCTTTTCATCGCTTCTAACCTCCATCCTTCTGTCTCATATAATACTGAAATTGGAGGACACCTCAGTTATCAGATTCATTATTCGGAATGGTGAGAGTTCAAAGGAGGCATCAATGGAAGGGTGGAAGGGAGTAGGACCCTAACTTCTAACCTCAATTTTAGCCTGAAAGATTAAAAAGTATTTCTGCATTTCCATATATACTAACTCATTTTACCAGGATATAAGACCTGATAAAGCAAAACTTGGAGTAAAAACTTAACTAGTGATTATGTGTTTATTTTCTGAGATTTCTCTTGGGTTTCTCTGTACATCAGAAAGCATGATTGTAGCTAGACTTCAGATCTTAGTTATGAAACTTCAGCAATAACCAGGAGCCTTTTAAATTTCCTGTTTACAGCCTATTCTGAATTCCCTTTAGGTATAATCTTTAGAAATAATATTGCTCCAAAAGATATTGCAAAATGCTGGTCTCCTGATTCCTGTTAAGATGGTACATGAAGATACTGTCAAGAAATGTGTGCTTTTGCCTTCAGCATTTTCTTGAAAGCGAATGAAATGTTCTTTAGACTGTTGGAAGCATCCATACTGCCTTGAGAAGAATCAGAATTGTTACAGCAGAAGTGCAAAGAGGAAAAGGGTCAACTGAGAGTTTCTAAGTACTAAAATAGGCTACTGGAGTCCTAGCAGAAATACATTACGACAGGCAAAGTTTTTGACATAAAAGAGATTACAAGAAGTAGACTAGGTAAGTAGCTTGCAGCTGGCCCCAAATTCAATCCCTAACATACACACACACACACACACACACACACACACATACACACACACACAGATACAGACCCAGAACAACAGAGACACAGAGAAAAATACAGATAAAGAGAGACAGGCAGAGAGCATTCAGAACTACAAGGACAGTCAGCTTGCAGAATATAAAGATGTTTCTAATATGTGATACTGAAAAGAAGCAAAAAGATCAGCTGATCTTGCTATTAGGCACTTGAAAAGAGAGTCATTGAGACTTAATTGGAGTAGGAAATGTAATGAGATTAGGGCTTGAGGAGGAAGCTGGGGGAAGGGCCCACACTAAACACAGGCAAAGGAATGGAGATAAAGATTGCTGGCTCCTCCCATTGCAATGGATTCTCATGGCAGCCAGAACATCCACCACTATTCAGGGGAGCACTGCTGTCATCTTGGCTACAAGGCCATATCAGACTTGTAGATGTTGTTCTTGACACTTTTTGTAGCCCTTTTGGTGATGGCTTCCACCTCATCTATCATTTAGAGATTATGCATAAAAATATGATTTTGTGGAATTCTTTATGAGTTATTTCAAGTGGCCATTCCTCCATTTCTAAACTGTACCCCTGTCACTCAGGTTTGTGTGTATGTGTGTGTGTGCATGCATGTATATATGAGTGTTGCTGGAAATCGAAACCAGACCATAGATATACTTGCATGGCAGGCAAGGGCTCTACCATTGAGCTATATACGCCTAGCCATTACAGACCCTCTTAACTCAATAATACAAACCCTTGATGCCTGTCTGCATCTGAGCAATGCGGATAAATACGCTGGTTAGGTTGCACAGTGAAGTCTGCCTGTGTGTAACCTTCACTGTTTTACTTGGCAGACAGCTGAAGAGCTCTCTCCTTATAATCTGGATAGGTTAGGCCTGCTTTTCATATTTTGTCTTTGTCCTTATGCTACAGTATACGAGAAACCATTTAAAACTCTTTTTGGTAGAAAAGCAATTTTTTTTCTTTTTCTTTCCAGCAGAAACATGGGCTTCATGTATTAATATTAAACATTCATCTCCAGGTGCAATAAGAGAATGTTACTTAGCTGCAGTACTAATACTGATCATCAAGACTGCACATTCAGTTTAATTGAATCCCTTCAGTAGGTTTGTATTAAGTGCTAACTCAAGCCAGACATCAGGCTAGCTTCATAGTAGGCACAAGCCATTCTACTTATTCAGAGTCTGGATACAACTTAATTCTTTGTAGTTCCTTAAAGAGGATGCTTTTTAATGCCAGTGTGGGGCATTTTCTTGGTGGTAAACTATCATTGATTTGTTTAGTACTGACAATTCCTGTCTTTAATAGGGTTAAAGGTGGCATTTGGGAGTTCTGCCCATGTTTGCCTCTCTTTTTGACAGTTCAACCTTTGGCACTCAAGCTTTTCAGACCTAAAACCATCTCCCCTTCCCTTTGACCAGGATACAAAAGCAGAATTCTTACTGGCTTGGTTGTTCCCACTTAGCTCTGGAGTAGGTAGTTGGAGGCAGTCTAGCTCCATTTAGCTTAGACTAATAATTTAGAAGGTTTTGTTTCATCCATTTCTTTCTCATTCTGAGTTGAAAAAAATGGAAATGTGTCTGCTGAGTGGGATGTAAAGGTAGTGAGTAGGCGAGGCTGAAAAAATGGGACCGGATGCATCACTGCTGCTACCTGGTAGCTGAGAAATTCAGTTCCTTTTGCTTTTTGCTTTGTTGCCACCATCTGCCAAACTGTATTAGTCAGGTTTTTTTGTGTTCCATGTAATAGGAACTAACTTGACCTCACTCAAGTCAAAAATGGATGTTTAGGGATACAGAAATCTTTCACAGACCCTAAGGATAGGAATACAGATAGATCCTCAAGAGGGTCCTGAAGTGAACCCAGAAAGCCTTTGGGTATTTTCTTTTGATACTCCCTATCTTCTTCTCATGATTCAATAATATTTGTTTCCTCCTCCTCCTCCTCCTCCTCTTCCTCCTTCTCCTCCTCTTCTCTTCCTAGGTCTCACAGGTGGAATATTATCACTTCACAGTGCCTAATTTCAGTTTTCATTCAGCTGCAGAGACTTAAACTTTCTCAGTCCATTTCCTTGTCTACATCTGGTTGGTAAGCTTTGGTCTGGTGTTCATCCTAGGTCTACTCAGTGAGACTGAGAGACACACTAGAAAATTGATGAGAAGAGCTGTTTTTATGGACTAAGGGACAAGGGGAAATAATTGGAAATTGAGAAGATTTATCAGATATTCTTATCCCTTGGCATATGCCATACTGTATGCCCTTTTATCTCTCTACATTCTTCCATTAAAAAAATTACATGATTTTAGCATAAGGATAATGTCATCACTATAATTTTTCTAGGCTGCTTCCTATGCCCAGGTCAAATTCATGTCCTGTCAGCTAGTGGGATTTGTGTAGGTATGATCTGGGTCTATTAATTACCTTAGTCTGTATATTGTTTGAACACAGGGTTTGTTAGCAAAGACATTGAGGCTTATGAACATAGGAGTTTCACTGCGTCATTGACTGAACACCCAATGACAAGAAGAAGGGAGCAATGGCTCTTTGTATTTCAGATGAGAGTATTTGAAGATTTGACAATTTCGTTAAGGTCCTGACAGCTAATCACACATACTGCAACAAAATTAGAGCCCATTTCCTCATTTGTGCCTCAGTTTGCTCGTCTCCAATTAATGATAATGTACAATTCATGAATTGATTTGAGATTTGGCCTTTGTTATTCACATTTCTCAGCAATACCTAGATATGTGCCACATAGCTACTATGCACCAAGCATATTTTTTTAATTTAATTTTATTTTATTTGTGAACATACTGTACAGAGGAGTTACAATTACATGGGCAGGATAATGCGTACATTTCTTACCAAGCATTGCAGCCTCCTCCTTTGTTTACCCTTCACATCC